>NC_061800.1:319642-639285 GCF_021462225.1 Girardinichthys multiradiatus
TGTACAGAAATATCTTCACTGGTGCCGGGCTGACCACAGCCAAGTCAGACACACACACACACCTGTTTTGAGCAATCCACTAAGTTACACAGTACATTTCATTTCACAGATTATTAAACCGAACTTGAGCTTAGCAATGCAGACCATATTAAGTATTTTAAATATTTTCCAACACTTTACATCAGAGACCACAAAAATCACGTGGCGTTCCCCAAGGGTCCATCTTAGGGCCCCTCCTATTCAATATCTACATGCTCCCCCTAACTCAGATTTTAATAAACAACAACGTAAGTTATCATAACTATGCAGACGACACACAGCTTTACATTACGATGTCACCAGGTGACCATGAACCCATTCAAGCGCTGGGTAAATGCTAAAGAAGAAATCAATGGATGGATGTGTCCAAATTTTTTTAATCAAAACAAAACCGTAGTAATAATTTTTGGACCAAAGGAAGAGCGTTTAAAAGTTAGCACACAGCTTCAGTTAATACAGCTAGAAACCACCAGTCAGGCTGGAAACCTGGGTGTAGTGATGGACTCAGACCTGAATCTTCAGAGGAACATAAAGACAGTAACAAGGTCGGCCTTCTATCACCTAAAAAACATCTCCAGGATTAAAGGACTAATGTCTCAGCAGAACCTTGAAAAACTAATTCATGCGTTCATCTTTAGTAGAATTGATTACTGCAACGGTGTCTTCACAGGTCTGCCTAAAAAGTCAATCAGACAGCTGCAGTTGATCCAGAACGCTGCTGCCTGCGTCGTCACTAGAACTAAGAAAGTGGAGCACATCAACCCGGTTCTAAAGTCCCTACACTGGCTCCCTGTAGTTCAGAGAATAGAGTTTAAAATACTTCTGTTAGTCTATAAATCACTGAATGGCTTAGCACCAAAATACATTACAGACTTGTTGTCAGTGGATCAAACACCCAGACCTCTCAGGTCTTCTGGCTTAAATCTACTCTGCACAACCAGAACCAGAACCAAACATGGAGAAGCAGCTTTTAGTTCTTATGCTCCACTAATCTGGAATAAACTGCCAGAAAACTGCTTTAAATCAAGATTACAAACTTATTTGATTAGAGTTTTATTTCATGTACAGCACTTTGAATTGTCTTGCTACTGTCTTGCTATAAATAAACTTGCCTTGCCTTGCCTTTCCTTGCCAATATTCAAGTATTTGCTTACAATTTCCATTCAAATTTATGTTTAGACTTTGACATGAATTTGTTTAATCTGAACTCTTCTATTGTAGTTCTGACATTATGTTTTAGATCACTGTCCTGCTGGACATGGTTGCATCATGCTTGTCTAAAGTCTTTTTTAGTATCTAACAGCCAGGATTGGCCATATCCACCTTCCCATTAACCCTAATTAACTTTCTTGTCCCTGGCAGAAAAAAGCATCTTCACACCATGATGCGTCCCTTAACGTCTTTCAATGTAGAAATTGTCTGTTCAGAGTGTTAGTTTACAGCCACACATGGTGATTTGCATATTGGCCAAAAAGGTAAAGTTTGGTCTCACCTGACCAGGGCACCATCCTTCACATGTTGTGTTTGTTGTATGGCTAGTGGAATACTTAAAAATAGCTTTCTTATTGCTTTCTTTAAACGACGGCTTTCTTTTTGCCACTCATCCATAAAGTTCAGATATGTTGGGTGCACAACTATTAGTTGTCCTGTAAACAGATTCTCTGAAGGTAATTGCAGTAAATGTTTTTAGGGGTATCAGAGCAAAAGTAGTGAATATAAATGCAAACCACACCTTTGAGCTTTTTACAATATTTGCAAAAAAAAGTTAAAACCATCATCTTTCCTTCCAATACACAATTACACACTATTTTGTGTTGGTCTATTTTATAAAATCCCAACAAAATATACAAGTTTTTAGCATGACAAATGTGAAAACGTTCACACCTTATTAATATAATTGCTGGGAATTGTATAAAAGATGTAGTCTTCAAAATGTAATTTTGACCTTTACTATAATTCTTTCATGTTAGTGAGTTATGAACATGTTTATTCTCTGCATAAAGAAACAACTGAACACTCGTGATTAGTTTTCATAACAGCTTCACTTCATCGAACCAGCTTTACCAAAGCTGTCTCTTCATTCTCCCTATTTGAGCATCAACTGTGTTTTAAAAACATCAAAATTGTTTTTCACCAAATGTGAAAGTTGCTTTGCCAACGAGAAAGGAAAGGGCAGGTAAAACAACAGCAGGATCAGTTATGACAGTCTCACTGCAAGGATTTACATTTACATCTACACATTAGTAATTTTTTTATTGAAGTTGTTGGGACCACAGCCATGGTTACAACAGGAAATGCGGTACGGAGTTTTCCAGAACTTTCAAAATAAATTGCATTAACCTACTTCCGGCACAACTTAGTAATTGGGGGTAACAGCGAACTTCCCATGATGCCACTGGCCGTATAAAACCCCTATCTTTCCAAGGAATTGATCTTTTCTACGCGGGTCACCCAGGGGCCTGGACAGAGAGACACAGCGTGCTACTGTCTCTTTGCTGGCAAACAGACATAAGTCTTCAAACTGGATCCAAGGGTGTCATACAATCAGCCAATCATATGCACTAAGTTAAGTACGAATGAATTGCTGTTTGTGTATGCGGTATTCATTCATAAAAAGGGGTAATGAAGGTACAAGTGTTGCTTAAATTTCTCTCTGAGATCTGCAGAAGCAAACTTTTTCCAGAGAGTTCCCAGCAACCCGAGTGAAGCAGTTTCTGAAAGGAGGACAACAGGGACCGCATCACCGTGGTTACAGTAACTGTGCAGTTGGCCGGCCGACAGAACGAGCCGCCCAGCCAAAGCTACGGAGGTTAGCTGAAGCTAACCTTTTGTTCACAGAGCTTCTACAAACTTCGTTGTCGCCCGGACAACTTCTCCTCAGCACGGTTCATACAAGGTTAGGGGTTTGGGCAGAGAGATTTAGGATGAATTGATCTGAACGTTTTCATTTTATGAAGTTTGGTTTTGTTAGTGCTGAACTCAGCTATCTTGGTGCTAGCAGGCTTTATGCTCAGCAGGTGCTCAGTTTTGTGTTCTGTGTTTTTAAATTTAAGACAAACTTTATTTAAAGGGTGATTTTAAACAGAGAAGATTGATCATATACATTTGAACCCTTTTATTAACCTTGTTTTAAAGGTGTGTGTTTGATTCTGGTGTTAGTTCAATTCAGTTTATTTATATAGCGCCAATTCACAACACATGTTGTCTCATGGCACTTCACAACAGTCAGGTTCATACATTCCACTTTTCTGTCTAAGGAAACCCAGCAGATTGCATCGAGTCAGAGACTTGTAGCATTCACTTCTCCTGGATGAGCATGTAGAGACAGTGGACAGTCACTGGCGTTGACTATCAGCTTCTTTTGTTAGCTTGAACTGCTAACAGCTTAGAACACGTGCTTGCTGCTAAAGAATATTTACCCAGAAAGGTTGGTAGTTTTCAATCCAGTAAATGATAGTTCCCTAAACATTATTTTACTAAACTTGATAACTAAGCAAACACCATTAAGCCTCATTTCTCCAGAAAGAGTTGGCTATTTCCCAAAATATTTCCTTAAATATTTTACCATTTCCTTAATAATATTTTTTAAAATATTATTTCAATAATAAAGGCAGCTAATGAAACACCGTTGAGAATTAGTCACCCAGAAAGTTGGTTTTATTCAGCAGATCATTCTTTAAAACATTATTTTATTAAAATAATATTTTATCTGATCTTTCATTGTGAATGGTTGTCTAAATGTTTGCTGATTATTGCCTAAGTTGGTTCCAAGACTAACTGAACTTCACTTCCAGATTCTTCAAGATAATCCTTGGTTTTCAAACATAAACATTGCATGGTAATGTTGCATCACTCTTTTGGTCATAATTATCAATCATCTTTAATCAACCTGTTTATATTGTACATAGTCCATTAGTCTTCATTATTCTTTAATTCTGCTTGATAGTTTAATTGGATTGTTTTAGCAAAGTAAAGAGTTTGTTGATTGAAATATGTTTGACTTTGAGTTGACTTATTTTTGTTAATAAATTCTTGTATTTTAAGAAATTGTGTGAATTCATTCCATATATGTGCAGAGTTTATGCTGTTCAATAATGTCAGAGCTCGTCTCACACCTTTTTATTTTGTCCTAATACCATCACCTTACTGGGCTGGTATTCACAGGACAACCCTTAACAGACCGAAATAGTTTTTGATGAAATATTAAAATATTAATATTAAATAATATATTCATAATCATAAGTCAAATAAGAAAAATCTTATTGTTTTACTAGTTGAAAGAAATGTCTGTATTTCAGTGTAAGAGGATACTGTAAAAGATGGGAAATAAGCAGCACCAGTAATGCATTTTGGCATTGACAGTTTGTTGGATTTGCCTACAGGCAGTCAGGTTTGAGTGCTTCCGACTGGGCTTCATATTTATACATGAATATCTATCTTCATATATATATATATTTCATTACTGAGAGAACCAAGTCTGTCACTTTTCCTGTTTCACTTTCCTGTTTCACTTCTCCAAGTCTGCTGATTCCTTTCTGTTGCATGTATTTTTGTGTGCTGTAATTAATTAACGTCAGTGTCCCCCTCAATCCTGGTGGTCAGTATGTCTACAAATAAACAGAAGTGTTAAACAGCAGCATCTCTGGAGTTCTGCTCTACTCCACACCTCTACACCAGATAGATTATAAATGGTCAAGCTGAGGAGACACAGCAGCACTGCACTCATTATAAACATCTTAGCTTTGAAAAGTCAAATTATTTAGTTTGCAAACTTCGTCAAGCAGCTTTCGCACAGGTAGATATATAAGTGCTTAAAAGAGCATCTTCTACCCCACAGCTCATTGACTCTGAGGTTCAGTAAATGTTACCTGCAACTTTGCTTGATACTAAAAACAGCACCTGTACTCCCTGGAGTGTGTGTAGGTGGCCCAGAAGCCAAAACAGAAAGCTGTGAATCTAATAAAGATGCAGTGGAAGGGATTCTAACAAACGCATTTCTCAGGGATATAAGGTTTGTGTGTGTGTGTGTGCGTGTGTGTGTGTGTGTGTGTTTCGCTGGATGTATCTGAAGGAAGAATTTCAATCACTCAGAGGACAACAGTTGGTAAATGGGACACATGTGAACCCATCTGGGAGGATTTAAAATGAGCACCAGCTGTGAAGCTCTCCCCAGCATGGAGTCATTACATTACTTTATCAAACTGATAGACGTTCACTCGTCACAATGTGTGTCTGCTACTTTGTGCCCAATTTACCATGATTGGTATAGATGATTATGCGCAGGAATCTGTATAAACACAGATGGCGTCCTGTCACATGGCTCTGTAATCTACAGAGCCGCTCAGCTCAGGCTGTATGACAACCATGGCCACTGTGATATATGTGGCCTCAGGACACAAGCATTGGCCTCTGGCTTGGAGATGTGAGCAGAGGCAAGACCAGCTTCAGTGGGTTATTTAAGGTTGTATTTAAAAGAACAGCTGGAGCACCAGCAGAACAACAGCAGGCACAAAAATAGTACACACGAGAAATAGGCAATGCAAGTATATTGGTATAGCAAGACAGTTCAAAGTGCTTTACATAATGAATCCAGAAAACACAGAAAAATACACTGCAGTCATAATAAAGGAAAAAAAAAATTAGACAACCGTCTGAACAATGGCAGGCAGCTCTAAGCAAATGGGTTTTTACCCAGATTTAAAAGAATTAAGGGATTTTGCATTTGTGCCATTTTCTTGAAGTTCTTTCCAGATCAGTGGAGCAGAAGAACATGTTTGGTTTTGATTCTGGGGATGCAGAGTGAACTTGAACCAGAAGACCTGAATGGTCTGGAAGGATGATCCAATGACAAGAGATCTTTAACATATTTTGGTGCTAAGCCATTTAGTGATGTACTCTCCTTTCTAGGTTTTGGTGAGGATGCAGGCTCCTGGGGAGCATTCAGGGGCTAAGAGTCTTGCTCAGGGACCCAAAGTGGCATGCTGTGGGATTCGAACCAGGGTACTTGTGGCCTCTCCAAGACACGAATGCCCTGCTCACTAACCACTAGGCCACCACTTCCCATTGAAGCTGTGTTCTGACTCTTGATCGCTCCATCTTTGGTCCAAAAATGAATACCTCAGTTTTGTTTTTATTCAACTGCAAAAAATTATGGCAAATCCAAACATTAATTTGTACTATACATCCACCTAGTTCTTGAATGTCACCTGGTTCATAGCCACCTGGTGACATTGTGTGTCATCTGCATTGTTATGGTGACTTCTCTTGTTTCTAATAATTGGAGCTAGTGGGAGCATTTAAATATTAGGTTCCAAGATAGAACCTTGGGGCCCCATCTTTATCCTGAGTTTATTTTTGTCACCTCCAATGTAAAGTTGCCTATTGACGCAAATGTTGGGTGTTATGATTATTGATTGATTAATCTTGATCAGTAATCATGATTAAAAATCATAATTTGACAAAATCAATTTCTTAACCAAAATCCTCATTTATGAATCGAGACCAGAGATGTTTCTGGTGTTGTAATTGTGGCTCAACGCCTTTGACTATTACAACTGTCAAATACTCCATAATAATTAATAACTATTGCCGGAGATGTCACTGTTTAATCAACCATTTCTGCCGAAACGTGTGGAACTCTTAACCTTATCTTGACTGACGAATCACTTTTTGCACACAATAAACACAAAACGCTCTCTTTTTATCTATGTGAATATTTATTAATCTTCACCTACTCAACATGCAAAATTCTACATAACAAGGGTAACACATCTAACTAAGCAAATAAAGCAAACAGCAGTGGGTGTGTATTGAATCAACCAGCAGTTATGGCAAAAAGAAGGAAAGAGAATATGAAAAAGGGGTTGTGGTGGTGAGTGGAGAGTGGGGGGCACAGCTCCCTTGTACTCATTGATGTCCGATCATATAACTTCCCCCAACTCCTCAGCAGACAAAGCGTTATAAAACTTTTTGGCGGCAAGCTATCGAGCAGTGAGATTGGAGACAAAAGAAAATGGTGAATTTCACCATGAGGTTATTTTAACAGTCCAGTCTTACCGCGCACCTGCGTTGACTCTCAGATGGTAAAACACGCACCAAACTAGGAACGCAGCGGCTGCAGACATTAACACAACACATCAAAGTTTCAATAAACAAGGTTATATGCACATATCGTTCAGAACACATGAGATCCTAACTAGCGATTCTGATCGCTCTACAACCTCTGACCCTGCCCAGGCCTTCTAATAAAGAAAGAAAAGATTAAAATAAAAGATGGGTTTTACTTGGTGAAGCTTCCTTCTGGGGCAGCGAGTGAGAGGGAAAGAGAGAGAGGGGGGGGGGGTGTTTAAAGCGTTACTGCCCGTCTGCAGTTAAACTCTAAGAAAGCGGTCAGTCCCCGTCCTTTGGCCTTCTTGACGAAAAAGAAAAATAGGATCTGACCATCAGCAGTCGACTAGAACCAAGCAAGGAGGGAAAGTTGCATCTCCTTGAAACTCCGTGGTTTTAGTTACGTGTTAAACTCACGTCTTCGATCGGCAAAGTGAAATTTCTGGCCTTCCTAGTCCAGAAACCTCAGTTATGAATTGTTCGTTGGCCAACGAGAGAGAATAAATGAAATCCACTCAGGACTCTTCTCCAGGTGATGCTTCAGATGTTGGTGATCGGGTCACGATCTCCAGCTGAAGGCGGCGTGTTCAAAACGGATGCCTTCCTATATAGCGTCTTGTGACGTCAGACTTGGGACGCTCGTCATATCTATCGCAATGCTCGATGGGATATGTAGGAGCGGCTGTCCTGGATACCAAAATGGCCGATGCCATTGGAGAGGCACAGTGACGTCCAACAACGTGCAGATAGTCCAATACTCAGCAAACAAGTGGTCCAACACAAAGAAGTCCCTGTCCTTCAAGTAAGACATAAACCAACCAAGTACTGCCTAAAAGACAGATCTAGTTCTCCAGTTGCTCCAGTAATATATCATGGTTAACAGTGCAGAATGCTGCACTGAGGTACAGTAATACCAGCACACTGGTTCTTCCACAGCCTGCATTTATATGGACTAAACACCTTGAGGAGGGCCGTCTCAGTGCTGTGGTGACAATGGAAACCTGACTGTAAGATCTCAAAATGGCTGATCATTGTTAAGAAGGTATTTAGTAGTTGAAACACAGCTTTTTCACCCCCTTCAAATGTTATCAGCTCAGCTTCCCCTAAAATGTCAAAAAATAAGTGATCAAATATATACTGTTGTGTGTACATGTCATTGACTAAATATATGCCTAACTTTTGTTCAGAATCAGCTTCTTATCACTCGTAACGACGCGGCTTTCCTCTCACTCATTCCCGCAGCTTCACAGTGCTTTAAACAGTGGGTTCAATTGCAGCGAAACGAGACGAGACATTGGATAAATGCTGGGCTTTGTTTCCTCATTATCACAGAAAAACACAGTGGAGGGCAATAATTTTGTTTCTTCCCCTTCACAAATTGATTCTCTTGTTCATAGTGTTACTTCATCGGTGCGTGGGGCATTAGACATTGCAGCCCCCTTGAAAACGAAGGTAACTATTCATAGGAGGCTAGCTCCCTGGTTTAATTCAGTGCTGCGTACTTTGAAGCATAATGTTAGAAAATTGGAAAGAAAATGGTGCTCTACACACTTAGAGGATTCCTACTTAATCTGGAAAAATAGCCTACTGTATAAAAAGACACTTCACCAAGTTAGAACAGCTTATTTCTCATCATTAATAGAAGAGAACAAGAATAATCCTAGGTTTCTCTTTAGTACAGTTGCTAAACTTACACAGAGTCATAGCTCTGTTGAGCCATCCATTCCCTTAGCTCTTAGCAGCCATGACTTTATGGGATTCTTCTTAAATAAAATTGATTCTATTAAAAATAAAATCTTTGACATACTCCTGAAGATGATTACTTCATCCTCAGCAAGTGAGACAACATTGGAAATGACTGCATAACCTGATTTTGTTTGGACTGTTTTAATCCTGTGAAGCTTCCTGAGTTATCAGAAATATTAGCTTCATCTTCAACTTGTATGTTAGACCCAATCCCAACCAAATTATTTAAGGAAGTGTTCCCTCTGATTACCAGCCTCATTTTAGATATGATTAATCTATCTTTAGTAAATGGATATGTACCACAGGCTTTAAAGGTATCTGTAATTAAACCTTTACTTAAGAAACCTTCGCTTGATCGAGATGACTTGAAAAATTACAGACCTATATCCAATCTTCCGTTCTTATCTAAAATTCTTGAGAAAATAGTTGCTAATCAAATGTGTGGGCATTTACACAGCAATGACCTGTTTGAAGAGTTTCAGTCAGGTTTCAGAGCTCATCATAGCACTGAAACAGCTATGCTGAAAGTCACTAATGATATTCTTATGGCCTCAGATAATGGACTTGTGTCTGTTCTGGTTCTGTTAGATCTCAGTGCTGCATTTGATACAGTCAATCTCAATATTCCCTTAGAAAGGCTGAGAAATGCTTTAGGGATCAGGGGAACAGCGCTAGGCTGGTTTAAATCTTATTTGTCTGACAGATTCCAGTTTGTTCATGTAAATGATAAATTATCTTTAAACTCCAGGGTTAATTGTGGTGTACCACAGGGTCCAATCCTTGGGCCAATTGTCTTCACTATATACAGTTTATGCTTCCAATTGGTAAAATTATCAGGGAGCCTAGGATACATTTTCACTGTTACGCTGATGATACTCAGCTTTACTTATCCATAAATCCAGATGAGCCCAACCAGTTAGATAGACTACAAGCATGTTGTTATGATTTGGGGTTGTTTGGTTTTTGGTTTCTGGTTTTTTCCTTATGTTTTTCACTTCTCCAGTCTTTAATCATGTCTCTGTTTAATATTTTCCTAGTCATGCTTTAGATTTTGTCTTCTAGTTCATGTGCGGTCGAGTTAAGTTTTTGGATCTGGTTATGCTTTCGTTTCATGTTTTTCTAGTTATGTTTCTATTAGTTTGTTTCCTTGGATTTGCGTTCTGTTCAAGCCATGTTTTGCTCCAGTCACGTTTTGTTCTGTCAATTAAGTTTATTCGGTTCACCTGCACCATGTTAATCAGTTTTGTGTTCCACCTGTATCATGCTCCATTTAAACACACCTTGTTCAGTTAGTCGGGATTGTCAACAATTGTGAATCTTGCATGGTTCCCGAGATGATCTCTGAAACCAGAGATCATCTCGGGAACCATGCAAGATTCATAATTGTTGAACAAAGAGGTGATGACTTTGAAACTGTAAAAGCTGAAATGTGTGAGCAACCATGCTCAGCACAACTAGCAGAATTGAAAGCATTAACTGAGGCATGTAAACTGGCAAAAGGAAAGGTGGCAAACATTTTCACAGACTCCGCTTATGCTCATGGAGTTTGTTTGTTTGCTTCTCTTTGGAAGCAAAGAGGGTTCAAAAGAGCAGATGGAAGTCCAGTTCTACATAAAGAGCAGCTTCAACAGTTAATTGATGCAATGATGCTCCCCTCAAAACTGGCAGTGATAAAGTGTTAGACACACGCAAAGGTAATGACGTAGTCATAAGAGGTAACAACGCAGAAGACGAAGCAGCAAAAATGGCATCCCGATGCCAGATGGCTATCTTGGCACCTGTAGTGTCATTGGAACCTTTGGTTACGCCAGAAGACTTGATACTGATTCAACAAGAGGCCAACAGCAGTGAGCGTGACTTCTGGGCAAGAAGAGGCACAACAATGAGTGAAAATGGTTTGTGGAGATCACAGGAAGGCCTACTGGTGGCACCAGTGGCATTGTTAACAATGCTGATTTCAGAAGCGCATGGAGCAGATCATTGCGCCAAACTAAGGTGTTAGAGAAGTTGAGAATTCAAGGTTTTTGGTTCCCACATTCACGAGCCATGGTGGATGAAAATCTCAGTCAATGTGACATATGTGCTCAAAATAATGTTCGCAAAGGCCTAAAATCACCCATTGGACACATTCCAGTCCCTGAGGGACCATTCAAACA
Organism: Girardinichthys multiradiatus; assembly: GCF_021462225.1. NCBI lineage: Eukaryota > Metazoa > Chordata > Actinopteri > Cyprinodontiformes > Goodeidae > Girardinichthys > Girardinichthys multiradiatus. The sequence goes on from NC_061800.1 coordinate 330,691, forward strand.
TCTTGTGATAGATTTTGTAGACATGATCAAACCAGTTCGGGGTAAACAATACATGCTGGTAGTGATTGATCGTTTCAGTCGATGGGTGGAAGCCGTCCCATCAAAAACACTGGGAGCAGATACCGTTATCAAATTCTTAACAAGAGAAGTAATTCTCAGATTTGGGATCCTGTCTGAAATAAGTTCGGATAACGGTGCAGCATTTGTGCAGAAAACAGTCAAAGATGTTTTGCAGCAGTTAAGGATCAAACAAAGGTTTGGTGCAGTCTACCATCCCCAGAGCCAGGGAATGGTTGAGAGAATAAATGGAACCTTGAAAGCTAAGCTGAACAAAATATGTGCTTCAACTAAGCTAAACTGGGTAGACACTTTGTCGCTTGCACTAATGAGCTATCGCATGCAAATGCATAGGAGCACGCATCTAACATTGCATGAAATGCTGACTGGCAGACCTGTGCCTCAGTGGAGGCCACCATTCAAGGGACCAGCCCTTGAGCAGTTGCAAACAGAGTTGAAAGCTTATAGGGAACAACTAACTGCTATCCATAGAGCCATCTACTCGTACTCGTACTCGTCGTCTTCCGCTTATCCGGGACCAGGTCGCGGGGGCAGCAGATTCAGCAGAGACGCCCAGACGTCCCTCTCCCCAGAAACCTCCTCCAATTCCTCCGGGTGGAGCCCAAGGCGTTCCCAGGCCAGTGGGACGTGCCTGGAACACCTCCCGAGAAAGGCGTCCAGGAGGCATCCGGTATAGATGCCCGAGCCACCTCAACTGGCTCCTCTCGATCCATCTAGAGCCATCTATTTGCAGGAAAAAGCTAAAAGTTCCAGTCCAGAGACACTGGTGAACAAACCAGTGGAGCCTGGAGATCTGGTGTACGTGAAGGTGTACAGACGCAAGTGGCACGAACCAAGATGGGAAGGGCCGTGCAAGGTCAAAAGAACCACGTCAACGGCCGTTCAGTTAGAGGGAAGTGACACTTGGCATCATCTGACTTATTGCACAAAGATTCATAAAAAAGAGAAAGCAGAACTCAATTGTACGGAGAATGAACACAAGAGTCGCAATGTTGAAACTGATACAAATAAGTGTTCAACTATGGATGCTAACAGAGGTGGTGTACCAAGCAGCAGCAAAAGTGGAAATGGCCTCTTACAATCTTCAGCCGGCACTATAAGATACATCATTGCAACGAGAAGCGCAGTCAAGTGCAGAGAGGAGCAGCAGCGTGAAAGAATGAGACCATCATCCCAAGGAGACGAACAGTGACCTAATGGCATCGGTTAAAGGCAAAAGATTCACCTCCAACAAAGATGAGTACAATACAACTTATTATTACCCAGACCAGTACACACCAGTGTCCTTGCCAGCAGAAGTAGAAATAGTAAACCATATGAATGTTAAAAATAAGTCAACATCGAAAATTGTAAAACTTCGTAAGGTTAGACACGTGCATGCAGAATGGAAATGGAGAAGTAGCATTACAGATACTGAATTCAAAACAGGGTTATAGCAACAGAATATGAAGTAAAGGTAAACTGGGATGTAAGAATATTATATGGCAGAAATGTCAAAGAAAAAAATACAGAGTATGGTGCAGATCAATGTACAATTACAATGAACATAAGGGATGACGTTTTTGACGTGGAAGTGAGATTAGAAACCCATTGGAGTGAAGATAGTAATTATGGATACAACATGGTCATGAGAAATCCAGACACAACCGCAACAGTAAGAGGCGAAGGGGATTTGGAGCATATAGAGGATACAACATTAAATGCTAAAGTAGAAATGATAGGAGGAAGGATCAGGTTACACACCTCACCCCAAAAAATTAGAGATAACTATAATAAGCATAATTATTTCTAGATTAGGACTCAAAAATGACAAACGGCGAATGTGCAGTTGGTACATGGATTCAAAAGATCAGATTACAGTAAAAAATCAGGAAAATGTAAAATGTGGTTTACAAGTTGTAAAAACAACCTGTGGATGGACTGTGGAAATGGACATGATAGCTCTTAGAATAGAGAAAACGTATGAATTGAGGCTCGAAGAAGCTACAAATGGTGAAATAGTACAGTCAATTATGTTTTGGAAAGTTCCAGACAAAGAAAGCGTATTAATTGAAAACAAGTGTTATTCGCTGTTTACGGTTACTAGTAAAACTGCCACGATTGAGACAGATAGAGACGAGCAGGATGACATAATTCTACCCCAGGTACATACCACAGAAAAATTAATTGCACCCGCTACAATAGTAAGCACAATAGCAAACCCTATAAACAATACAAATATTATGCCCTCATTGGCACCCACTAAAACAACATTAAGTGCATTGATTGTTAACTGGAGAGTTGCCTTAACTAACTCCAGTGGAATCGAGGAGACCACTAAGTATGGTAAAACAGTAGAACAGGCTAATAACACTACACTTCTAAATAACACAGAATTAATCATGTTAGCAGAATTTGAAACCACAACTATATCACCAAGAACGACTGGCACTACAAACGAAACACATGCATCGGGTCTAAATGATTATGTCCTGATCAAGGTTAAAACCACTTATGCAGAATGATTCAATATATTTGCCAGAGCCTAACCAAACTAAGTACGGATGCTCTGAAAAAGGAGGTGTTAGGTATTAATTAGTCAACTCGGAGGAAGAACGATACAGAGTCAGATTTACGTGCAGCAAGGGTAGCTCACACTTTGCAGTGCAAATCTACAAAGTGTTGGCACCCCTCTCTCTTTATTTATACATGCTGGTTCACACACAGTTCAACAAACATTCAGGGTGTGTGTGTGTGTGTGGGGGGGGGGTCAGAAAGGTTAGAGTTCATGTGTCTTGATTTTAAACAGAGAGGGAGTGAGGACTTGGTAATCATAACTCACTCCTCTCCCCATCTCCCTTTCTGTGGCATGTAGGAGGGAAAAGCACTTAGACCAGACATGAGTGATAAACAATACAAACGTTTTCAAACCCTAACAGTCCCTCCTTTTTTATCACCAATAACTCATGATTAAATACATGTAAAAGAAAACACTCTTTGTGAGTGAAAAACCCACGGATGGAAAGCAGATTATATTGTGGGGAAAATACTCACAAGCCCCTCCACCCAAGGCGACCATCAACCATGGTATAGTACAATAATAATATAATAAATCAAAGAAAACAAAATGTAATAAAAGTAAAAAATTAAAACAAGCGTTGTTCATATCATCATTGTACTTTTTCTCATTTCACTTAAATAGAAACTTATTTCGATTTTCTGCTATAAAGTCATTTTATGAAAGTACAATTATGAGTACACTCAGGCGTCAAAGATATTTTCATTTACAACATGTCATCATAGGAGTAGTGGTCTTTATTTTGTAGCTCGGTAAAATAAACCTTTTCTGTGTCATCATAGTCATCTGTCTTTGGGTTCAGTGTGGTGTCAACATTTACACACAGTATTTAAAGAGTATGTGGGTGTTATCTCAACTTAAAAGAGTTTGTGCTTTATGGTCCTAGACCTTCCTCGAGTCAGGGGTAACAAAGTTATCTATGAACAGACCATCTGCTTTTCCTGAGACATCACCCAAAAGGAATGGGTTTTAACCATTAGATGTCTGATACTGGTTTTTACAGCTTCCTCCTCTAACACAGATGTTCTGAAGAAAGAGAGGTAACCTAAAGGTCATACACTTTGGAACACCTTAGAGCACTTAATACAAGAATTTCCATTACAACTCCTTTCTTCTGATTACAAGGTAATCACAATTAAAAAGAAAATTCTTCAAAACCATCACCCCTCTCAGCTAACAGATAATCCAAAGCCATTCTACTTTGCAAACTCATGTTCTAAGAGCTTGCTGCTCCTTGGTCAGAACAGTGAACCCTCTCTAATAATGGGCTGATTGAATTATAAGTTGTGACTGTTGGTAGTAAGTGAGCTAGATAACATACTCCAGACCAATTAGCAGGCAGATACAGATATGATCTATTTCCACACATCCAAACCATGTTCTTAGGACATGAGTACCCATCTCTACTAGGAAAAGTAACAAGAACCCTGGTTAATGTACCTGCCTGGTCATACAACTTTACTTCCATTTGGTACGGCTGTAAGATTAAGAGTTAACACAAAGAGATCTGGGACCAAAGATCCTGAAATAGTATGAGCAGCAGTTCTGATAGGACATGACTCAAATTTATGTCTGTTGATTAAAGCTCATGAAACAGATATAATAGTTTTGCAACCTTCTGTCTTTCCAAGGAAATAAGGTGTGTTTTCCTCCTGTGCGATACAAATATCTGTACCTATATCTGGATATCCAATTGATTCCTATTACCCCAAAATCTATAAAGAATTCCTGTAGTAGCACATATTAAATTAGTCTCACTAGAAAATCTACTAACATTTCTGCTTTGCCTTACAATATAATTCCTCACCCAAGGAAAAACAACCTCCACCAGCTGGTTATGTTGCCTATCTGGAAAGAAAGTAGTATCAATAGGAACAGGTACTAAAAATGGTTGATCATTAAAAGCACGTGAAATCAGACAACAAACATAGCAACTGTCCTTTCTTATCTTCCTCACAATTTGATGCATCAGTTGCCACCAGACATTATCAGCATGATCATGGTAGTCAGAAAAGTGATGAATCTCTCTTTGAATCAGCTGATGAGTATTATTGGTATAATTACTCAGATTAGCCACAAATTATCTTTGCTGCACCTTTCTTCAAATGAACACAAGAGTTATAAAAATACTTGCAATACCAATCATTAGTATCAGAACAGACCATCTTCCATTTAACTGCATCGTGACCTTGAAGTGGAATGTCCTTTCTTCTGATACTGAAAGCAAACAGTTTTTCTTTTCCAAAGAAAACAAATCATAAACAAAACTCAAAAATCCTGCTGCCTCTCCTGAGTGGCTTCGGCACTTCAAGCTGCCCTGTTACCAGTCTGGTACAGATGGGCGGTCGTAGGAAGCTCCTCTAGAAATATGTTTAGAAACAGGAACTCTAACCTGCTGGACGTTAGGCTTACTTTAGGCTACTTTATTGTGAACACACATCCTTCACACATGCCGGGAGAACACTGGCTAGCTCTGACATTGGATGAGAATGGTCAATCCAGCTTTTTTGACTCTTATGGATTCTCTCCGGATTTCGAGTTCTACCCGTCAAGCATCGTAACATTTTTAGAAGACAGATCCTCAAAAATATTGTATCATAATAATCAGCTTCAAAACACTCTGTCCACTGTGTGCGGTCACCATTGCATTTTTTATCTATGTCATAGAGCGTGCGGATTATCAATGCAGCAAGTGTTGTCAAAATACACCGGAGATGTGATTAAGAATGATTTAATGGTATCTAACTTTGTGAAAAAATTTGTACAAAAGTTGTACATTTTATACTCACGGAACATGCTCTTTGGAGATGTTTCTGGATTGTTATGGAATTTAAATTGTCATTTGTTTTTCATTGTTTGTTTTTTCTTATGATTTAATATTTGTGTAATGATATCATTAGTTAGTGTGTGAAGTAGAGAACGAAGCTAGACTTGAAAATATAATCAATAAATATTTTATTGAATAAAAGAAATAGGCTACATGTTTCATTTTCTTGTAACGGTTTATGGTGAAAATGTAATCCATCGTAATGTCGTCTTACGAAGAGACTTTTTTGACTTCCCATCAGCATTTTTTGGATCTTCCAGCTCAGATCTCGACCAATGGGGAGAATGAGTTATCTGCCTTCTTCTTCTTGCTCTTCTCTGCTTAACGCTGGGGGGTGTACCCCCATTTTCAATAGATGTACCCTCTGTTTTGAATCGTCTATATTCATCACGAGCATAAGGGTTAATGACTGAAGATATAGGGATGTTTACCTCTGACGAGGTATGCAGAAAGTCTGACTATCCTCGGGGTAGCCATGCTCCAGATTTTTTAAACGGAAGCATGAGATTTTTCAACAAATCAATCATGTGGGACCCTTTTACAACATTTCCTTTAAATACAAATTCACCTCGCGAAGTCCAACTCTCACTTCTTTCGGATAATTTCATCAAAATGTACTCAGCATTTTTTCGGTTATGCTTCGGTAGGCTTTTCAGTACATCCGTAACAACCTGATCCTTAGGGGCCTTGTCCTGCCCCGGGCCTTGTTTTTCTTGGGACTGCTCATGCTCAGGAACCTCTGTGTCATGCTGCAGCATCAAACTTACCCGCTGTTCTTCTTTCACACCTTGCTTGAGGAGAGTCAGATACCTCTGCAAAAGCGCATCGTATTTCTTGATTTTTTCATAAGAAGTTAAACCGGGCTCGTTTATTATTGCTCTCATTTCAGCATCCAAATTCTCCTCCGCCGTCTGTCTGATAGACGTCTCTGACTGGGTCAGACACTTGAATTGATGAGGGGAAATGAGAAGCATCTTCTGTGATGTTCTGAGAGACATTGTCTCCTGATTATACCACCCACTAGATCACCGATCAAGGGTGCAAGAGCCGTTAAGATGGGGAGAATAAAGCCACCTCCTTAACTTTTGAGAGCCAGCTGTTTCCGCTTGATACCAGTTCTTTTATCAGCCAACAATCTGATGATTGTTCTTTGCTTCTTCAATTTCCCGTGTTGAGAGGGTGATAGTTTAATGTTACCTTTTAAAATATTCAGAACAATCTAGCACAGAGCCTGAAGAAAGTCGGGTGAGCAGTGTGCGAGAATATCTTTGCGCTTCTGCGGAGTAGCCTGGTACAAAGCTCTGAATAATGGGGCATTCCTTTTTATACGTGCAGACATGATGACTTACTTTGTTTTGGGCACGTACACAGCAGGCCACTGCTGAGGAAGTATGCCTGTTCTCAGTCTGAAATGTTCTGGGCAGGTAGGCGTGAAATCGATGATTAAATAACCATGAGCTTCTCTCGTCGCATCTTCAAAACTCTCCAAGAAGAGACCCTTTTGAGATGGAAACATATGGTGGGCCAGTATATTCAGCTGGAGTTTATCTCTCGGGTTTTTAAACAACACCATATAATTAGCGTTCAGGCTGATGGTGCGACTGAACTTTCCCTGATGAAATACATTCTGAGTCAACATCATGACGCTCATATTACAATAGTGACGAAACTGGGTAAAGACTTTCATCACGTTTTCATCATCTGAGGCTTGAGCAATAACATCGTCTAGAATAATCAGATGATTCTGATCAGGAGGAAACAGGTTTTCATCTTCAAAAGAATGAGGCAATCCTTCCACAAAGGTAATATTTTTATTCATCTTCTGCAATTCAGCATACATGGGTTGAAAAGATGTGTAAATCCATACAATATTTTCTGGAACAACATCCATGACATGATTACAATTATGTAAAATACTTTTTACAAAGAAAGTTTTCCCGCAGCCGCTGGGTCCAACAATCAAACATGAGAAAGGCGCTCTAAATCTAGGATCAAAATCAATCTCCTGTAAATCCATGGAACTTTTTTATTTTTTATTATTATTATTTATTTTTTCTTCTTCTTCTTCAAATTGACCCTCTCGCTGCATTCATGCATCTGAGTGATGCCTTTAGCACGTATCACTACTTTTTACGGTTTTTAGTTTGGTATGCATAACTCTTGGGTCCTGTTGATGCAAACTCCAAAATGCTGTCAGCATCCAGCTCGTCAGTAAGATCACCCAGATCATTTCCGAGCTCCAGAGGAGTTTCACCACTTTTTGTCACATAAATCAAACTGTCCGTGTCGATATAAATCAATCTGTCCTGTAACTTCTCCATGCTGCTGAGAAGTTTTAAACGTGCATAAGCGGTGGTGAATGCTGCAATAAACACATTGTTTGCCTTGTTTGGAGGAGAGATGACACGTTTACTGAAGTTCCACTGCACTACACACATTTCAGGGTTGAAAAAATGAAAGTAGTTCACTCTATATTTACTCGAGAACATGAAGCTGAAAAACTCATCAGGGTTAGTGATGACTGTGGTCTGAGACAGATCACTTCTTTGCGCAAATTTCCCCCAAAAACTGCTTAAATACAGTTTTGCAACCTGCCTTTTGGCAGGGTTCACCTCGGTTTTCTCAGGGTCTAATTGGATACCCTGATGGAGTTTGTAGTCTCTTACATACTTTGATTTGCTCTTCTGATCCACTGCTTCAGACGGGTAGCCTGAAGCCTCCTGCTTACCTTTCAGGAAGGTGTTGATATACCCTTTAAAGATTGTGTCACTGCTCTTTTCAAAATGCCACACCTTTGTGATTTTAGCAAGGCGGTAACCACACTGCAATGCTTTACTAAACTCTACACTCACCCACACCCGTCACAGCTCTGTCCTCATCATTATGCCTGCAGGGACATGACTGGTCATTTATTTCAGCGCATGTGCGACAGAGAGTGAACACAAGTTTACCTCGGAAAGTTCTGTAAGGTAAAACGGGGAACAAGAGCCCACGTGGTGTGTAGACCACACCTTTGATTATTCCGAAGTAGCTGCTGGGGTCATCAAAATCTTTGCATATGATAGTGGGGTGACCGAGGGGAAAAACGCAGTTGGCGTTTACATAAGGGTACAGAGATGTGTAATCCACATAGTGTACAGTTTCACCCGGCCCCGCTGTGTACCACAGTCTCATAGTGCAGGTGCGTCCACCATACAGAGCATCCCGGGGTGATAACGGTTCGGGTGCGTTAACTTTCTCAAGAAAGCTGATCACCCCTTTAAGCATCCTTGAGAAAGAATTTTAACGTCATTTTTACAATAACGAATAGCTTCTTTCTTAAAGTCAAAGACCTCTTTGCTCGCTTCTCTGTACCAGCTGCTAAACACCTGTTGTTCTTGAAGACTCATGCGTTCTACAGCGTAGCAGGATGGAGGAGGAAAAGGCCCCACATACTGGAGACGTTGTTCAGAGGAAAATAGGTGGGGAAAAAAACCCTTGCTTTGATCGGTAAAGCCTAACGCTTTCGGCATGGCACTAAGCTTCATACACATGAAGGACAGGCTATCAATGTATTTTAACTTGTAATCAGGGTCGATTAAACAGATAACTTTCCTTCCCTGCATGATGAGATGAGGTTTAATACCTAACTGCAGCATAGCTGTGAGAATCAGGTAGCTGTCATACCAATGCGCGTTATGAGCTATTAAAGTGAATCCTTTGTAGATCGGTCTCCTGAAATGTAGAAGAAATTTTTGGGTGCAGTCTAACCCATAAGCGTGCCATTCATCACCTTTCAACGTTTTAGCACAGACCAGAAAGGGGGTGTGCACACCGCTGTCATTGACGAGGCATTCAAAATCATAAAAAAATCAGTTTATCATCAAGCTGATTAATTGCACTGCAAGGCTGAATGTAACACTTATGATCATCACAGGTAATGTCTAGGCCGGGAGGTACATTTTCACCGCAAATACAGCATTTTACATTACACACGTGTGGTTTATTCGGTTTACTGATTAGAATAACGTATATCCTTTGGCACACCTTGCACAGTTTTACCAACTCACAGTCACTCATAGGTCTGTTAGCACTATTTCTGTTGCGCGGTTCCCTGTGTCTGCTGAAACATGAGGAATTACGACAGATTCTTTGACAGCCTGCACAGGTTAGAGGATTGCTAATTTCTTGCATACATTTATATGTTTGACACACTGGACAATAACCTTCACAGTGGTGTGTGTTTGTATTCTCATATCTGGTGTAACAGTACCCACAGACATACCTGCACCCTATAAAACCTTTGAGATTTTTTATCCCATAGTAATGACCTTGAAATAACAGCAGAAACAGAGGGTTTGAACGATCAGGGAAACTGGTCTCAAATTTACACAGAGCAGTAGAGCCCGTGGTTCTGTGAAACACTACAATTTTTCTCTTCAGAATGTTTTCAAATTGACCAATATCACTAAAAGTAACAGCTGTCTGCTCATCGAGGCCTGCCTGGTCCTGCCATCTCCTCCTTAGTTCTACAGCACGGTCATCCGTAAGCTCAGGATCAGAGACGTGTGCGAGGCAGATTGCAAAGCATAACTGATTACCGGTATTATCTACAACATACAGGTGACGCATTTTCTTATTAATCAGTTCACAGTCTAACGTTCCTGTAGCCTTACGTTTAGACCCTACTGTTGGATTATTAACTACCTGAAGAACAAATTCCAGGTTATTATCTACAGGTACATCTGCATTCGATTGTACTAAATCATCTAGAAAGTTCTCAAAAGCAGGCAGGATCATATTTCCATCATCGGTAACAGTAAATGTGACGTGACGATTGAGATTTTCACCCACTAATTCCAGCTGCACAACGTCGTTACGTCTGGATAAAGATCTTGCGGCGTCGGCTAATTCAATGAGAATACGCATGATGTTTGTATAGAATGCCGCTAGATCTGGAACGTTACCCAGACAGGGTGGCGGGATGGTATAAGGTCTCCTTATTTCATGGTTATTAAAACTTTCACGTTCAACAACCGCTGGAAGATCTCGCCCTATTTGATCAGAGCTGACCGCTACCTCCTGATTGAAATAACCCCCATGCTGATCAGCATGTGTGATGTTGAAGGATTTTGATTACTGTCAGGTGGAGACGGTGTATTTAAATTTTCATGAATCTGGTCTAATAAGTTTAAATTTTGGTGAGGTGGTGACGGCCTGTTTAAATTTTCAATAGCCTGATCGATTAAGTTTAAAAAGTCATCGTGCTGATCTTCATTGTGGTTGTTAACAAGAGACGATTCATCCTCTAAAACATGTGCATGTGGGATTTTGTTAAGCTCAGCTACTACATTTTTTATTTCATCCAGGGCAAGTCTGATTCGGTTATCCATTTATATGAGCATAAGAAAAATCAAACAAGCCAACAACAAAAAAACACAGTGATCAGTTCAGTTTAAAATCACATTGATGTCACCAAACTGCTTCTGTAACAGAATCTGACATGCAGCCAGAAGCATTAGGGATGAGGCTTTATTTCGACGGTTCCGTGTGGCCGTAGAAACTTTCTTTCTGCGACGTTGCTGTCCAGGTCTGGAACGGATCTGTCCTACCATTAACGTTACCACTGTAAAGAGAATGAACAACAAAAAAAATATATATTGAAATAAACAAATTAAAGCTGAAAAAAAAGGGGGGAATTCAAATTAATTCAGTAGGTATGAATTAAAACGTACCGCTCATTAAGGCTCTCACTAACGTTGCTCTGGTATGCAGAGCAGAGAGTCGCTGTCTTTTGGCTGGTGTTAAATATTCTGTAAAAACAAAACAAAATAAAGTTACCTTACGCTGCGCAGCACAGCACTCATAAATAAACGAAAATAATAGTTTTAAAATAAAACAAGTTTTTTTTAAGGGGGAAGTGAACTCCTATAACATTATTACTTGTAGGTTTATAAAGGAATTTTGAAATACTATAACTGTCTGTGCGATAAAACCTCCAGATTTTGCTTCTTGTTGTACTGGACTGATGCGCTTGTGTGAAACGCTGCCTTGATCTTTGAAAAGCGACCTTCTGGTGGGCGGCTTCAGTGTCGCATCTTTGGGTGCATCTGTAAACAGATTTATATGATATTTTATTGAACTATGCTTAAAATACATATATATATATATATTGTTGTTTTTTATTTATTTTCACCCACCTTGCTGCTCGACAGCTGATGGCTGTATTCCAAGTTCGGCTTTAGCTTGCTTGATCAAATCAGCAGGCTCTTCCAGAGAGTTCTCTGTCGAATGTGTAAACAGTTTTTATCTGAGGATTAAAACAAGTCTCTAATAATACACATTCACTCTCAAAGAAAATAAACAGTTTTTAGGGCTTACTTTCAGGCCCGGGAGCAGCTGGTAACTTATCCGGTGTGTTTTCAGGGGAAATAATGATAATTTGCGGAGGCGTATTTAATGATTCAGATTTTAATTCTTTGTTAGAAGAAAGTTCAGATGTTGTCGGGTTTTCTTTTTTGGAGATAATCCGCCTTCGCAACTTTGACTGTCGATTCCTGCCGCTGATCCCTCCAACTTGATCATTCAGGTTTACCTCTCTCATCAAATCTATAAATTTGTTCAATGTTAGCTGATTTATTCGTTAACTATAAAATATTGTTGCATTTAACATTACTTACCATATTCTGATTGAGTCAAGATGAAATCCTCAAGGTCATCAGTGGTGGGTTCTAAGACAAAGAAACAGTATATATATATATATATATATCAACAATATTAGAGAACATTCACATGCATTTAATGATTTCTTAAAGATGAATACTTACTTCTAAAGATGGCATTGTACTGAGAATCATTAGAAGCAGATGCAGCAATTTCTTCGTTTCCTGAAATATGTACCGACATATTTTTCTTGTCAATACTGGTATTTTCAATGTAACAAGTTTAAACCTTTTTTAGCTGTAGCAGACTTGACGCTGATGAGGATGTAGGCAACTCTGAGGTCTCTGGGACTACTGTGAAACTAAACCTGTTTTTATTGCCAACACACTGAAATGCAAAAAAGAGGTCCAATTACCATATTAGCTATTCATTGCACTGTTTCTTGTGGACAAAACTCAGTGAGCTCTGACATGGGAAGCTGTCTCTATAAACTTTACCAAAGTGAAAAACAAGAATTTCCTTTCAGAAGCACGTATTAGCAATGAGAAACCAGCAAACTTTGATATTCATCAGGCCCTGGGGGTCTCACCTGTTCATGAACTTATGTATTGACTCTTTTGGAGCGGGGGGTTCAGAGAGTTCTAATTACTTTATTGCCTTGTGTCACACACTTGTTCAGGAAATTGAATCAGAAGGCTGATGTTGACTGGTATTTCAGTAAGTCTCTCAATAACATTAGAGAATTTAAGTACACCCTTTTGTCAAACTTTTTGACAGGTGGGCGGGACTTCCGGTGAGGGTGGGACTTCCGGTTGGCGCCATGTGGGGGCCATGTGGGCGGGAGGTCACGTGGTCAAGCAGGGGGGTGTGTCCAAGGGGCGTAACAGTGGATGCTGATTGGTTGTCATCATTAGGGGCGATACCTTAAGTGAGTCAATTAAAACACAGGGGTGTGTTTAAGGGTGTTACGGGGAAGGCCTTAAATGAGCCAATTAAAACACACAGGGGTGTGTTTAAGGGTGTTATTAATAATCTGTATGTTTTTCAGGCGTTAATACATCTAAAAACAAAAAGACATGCATCCTTTTATATTTTAAAGGTATAATCAACTTAATGTTGACCTATCACATGAAATCCTAATAAATGAACTGTGTAACCTGACAGAATTATAAGTTCATTTTGCTTTACAGCAGGACCTATTTGTTGAATATATGAGCCAGTCTAAATCAGTTCAAAATAGAAAAGACCTAAAAAAGTAAATAAAAGATTGTGCTTCCCTACATCGATGGAACGAGAAAACCTTCAGCTTCTGCGTCAACAGACAGGAAAGCAGATGAAAGAGGTAAGACGAATATGAGATTAACAGAAAAAAAAACAACAAACTTTACAATCCCTCAGTATACTGTTTCCAAGTTATAAATTGACTCTAGCAATGATGTGTTTGTTTTGAATCATGAGAGACTCCATTTTAGGAAAAAGGAATGATAATTTTAGTTACCTGTAGCTTTTCTAAAACATTTACTTTTTCATCTTAGAGTAAAAGGTTATTCAGGGAGTTACAGTTATTCTATATCCAACTGTTAGGGGCGATGTCAGGAAGGGCAGTTAGGTCTGTTCCTAGATAACCATATCACCTTTGAACTCAAGAAGGGTTTTGGTCTTAAAACATAGAGTCTTTGCAGTTGAGATAACACATGAACATTAAATGTGTCCTCCATTCAAAGTAGGCATCATAATCCGGTAAATTATGCCATGTATGAGGATATGAAATCTCGGCTAATGCAACCATCCATTGGCCTTCTAAATCAATATGTTGAGCTAAATTTACACGGAAACTTGAACTGGTATTATTTATAAACACTTCCATGCTAGCATTAGATGGAAGAGTAACGTAAAAGCCATCATCCTCTACCTGACGGTTCATGATGCTGTGTCAACTGTGAGGTTTAGTGCAAACCTTTTTATACGTTTCGAAGTTCATCAAACTTGATCCAACTGTTGAATTTCTCAGGCCAGTTTTTCCAGCTTACAAAAACCTGTTTGACTCCCTTAACCGTACGTCGTTTTAATATTTTTTCCACTTGATACATCTTGTCGTTAAATATTTTTACTTTTTGAAGTTCCTCAGCGTAAAAGGAACCCTCGATAGGTTCTCCGTCCAAATCTTTGAGTTTGTATACAGGAGGAGATCGGGGTATCCGCTCATACACTGTAAACACTTCATCCGTAAAACTCTGTTCATATTTTTTGTCAAACACTCCACGGACCTTGGATATTCTGACAAGATCCCCTTGTTTAAACGTTGTCACTGAGTCCTTGCAATATCTGTTGGACTTGACATCATACAGATTCTGAAACACTTGAAAGGCATTTTCTGAGGTCACTTTCATAGGGCTCATTTTAATGCTGGAGTGGTAGGAATGGTTGCAGCTTCTAGCTAGGTTTTGCAGTACATCAACGTACCGCCGGGTATTGTTAGCTGTAAAATATCTCCACATCCTTGTTTTTAATGTGCGGTTAAATCTCTCGACCACTGAAGCTTTTGCTTCACTCGCTGTGGCAAAATGTTCAATACTGTGTTTCTCCATTAAAACCTTAAATTTCTTGTTAAAAAATTCTTTACCGGCATCAGTCTGAAGTTTTTTGGGGATCTGACTTTCTGTAAAAACTGATTCAAATGCCTTTACCACCTCAGCGGCGGTTTTCCTCTTCAAAACTCGTACATACGCCCTTTTTGAAAAGATGTCAATGACTGTTAATAAATAATTATAACCATCATTTTCCTTGGCCAGAGCTTGCATGTCACAGAGATCAGCCTGGAACTGCCTCAATGGTCTGGTGACAAAAACTCTGTTTCTCGGGAACTTTATTCTTGCAGGTTTATGTAGAGTATAGGTATCTTCTCCTGATAAAAAATCTTTAACTTTTTCAACCGCAACCTTCTTTCCCGTTTCATCTTGCATAACCCTCCTCAGCCTATCTACACCCCCAAAACTTCCCGGATTTGAAGGGCTATAATATACTTTCTTCATCAGCCGTCTTCCTGCCATCTCTGCCTTATGCTCACTCTGCCGATTACTTGTTAAATAATGAGAAAAAACACACAGGAGGGTAGATTTATCCTTATTTTTTTATTTTTGTATTTAATATTAAAAAACAAAAACAAAAAAAAACAAAATTAGATAAAATGCAGATTAATGTAGATGAATTCAAACACTACTAGCTTTTAAACAACACTTTTGGGAAAGGTTACTATGTTCCTACTTTAATTGTATTTAATAGTAAAAAGAAAAAAAAAGAAGAAAAATCATTTACAGGTCCTTCTCAAAATATTAGCATATTGTGATAAAGTTCATTATTTTCCATAATGTCATGATGAAAATTTAACATTCATATATTTTAGATTCATTGCACACTAACTGAAATATTTCAGGTCTTTTATTGTCTTAATACGGATGATTTCGGCATACAGCTCATGAAAACCCAAAATTCCTATGTCACAAAATTAGCATATTTCATCCGACCAATAAAAGAAAAGTGTTTTTAATACAAAAAACGTCAACCTTCAAATAATCATGTACAGTTATGCACTCAATACTTGGTCGGGAATCCTTTTGCAGAAATGACTGCTTCAATGCGGCGTGGCATGGAGGCAATCAGCCTGTGGCACTGCTGAGGTCTTATGGAGGCCCAGGATGCTTCGATAGCGGCCTTTAGCTCATCCAGAGTGTTGGGTCTTGAGTCTCTCAACGTTCTCTTCACAATATCCCACAGATTCTCTATGGGGTTCAGGTCAGGAGAGTTGGCAGGCCAATTGAGCACAGTGATACCATGGTCAGTAAACCATTTACCAGTGGTTTTGGCACTGTGAGCAGGTGCCAGGTCGTGCTGAAAAATGAAATCTTCATCTCCATAAAGCTTTTCAGCAGATGGAAGCATGAAGTGCTCCAAAATCTCCTGATAGCTAGCTGCATTGACCCTGCCCTTGATAAAACACAGTGGACCAACACCAGCAGCTGACACGGCACCCCAGACCATCACTGACTGTGGGTACTTGACACTGGACTTCTGGCATTTTGGCATTTCCTTCTCCCCAGTCTTCCTCCAGACTCTGGCACCTTGATTTCCGAATGACATGCAGAATTTGCTTTCATCCGAAAAAAGTACTTTGGACCACTGAGCAACAGTCCAGTGCTGCTTCTCTGTAGCCCAGGTCAGGCGCTTCTGCCGCTGTTTCTGGTTCAAAAGTGGCTTGACCTGGGGAATGCGGCACCTGTAGCCCATTTCCTGCACACGCCTGTGCACGGTGGCTCTGGATGTTTCTACTCCAGACTCAGTCCACTGCTTCCGCAGGTCCCCCAAGGTCTGGAATCGGCCCTTCTCCACAATCTTCCTCAGGGTCCGGTCACCTCTTCTCGTTGTGCAGCGTTTTCTGCCACACTTTTTCCTTCCCACAGACTTCCCACTGAGGTGCCTTGATACAGCACTCTGGGAACAGCCTATTCGTTCAGAAATTTCTTTCTGTGTCTTACCCTCTTGCTTGAGGGTGTCAATAGTGGCCTTCTGGACAGCAGTCAGGTCGGCAGTCTTACCCATGATTGCGGTTTTGAGTGATGAACCAGGCTGGGAGTTTTAAAGCCTCAGGAATCTTTTGCAGGTGTTTAGAGTTAACTCGTTGATTCAGATGATTAGGTTCATAGCTCGTTTAGAGACCCTTTTAATAATATGCTAATTTTGTGAGATAGGAATTTTGGGTTTTCATGAGCTGTATGCCAAAATCATCCGTATTAAGACAATAAAAGACCTGAAATATTTCAGTTAGTGTGCAATGAATCTAAAATATATGAATGTTAAATTTTCATCATGACAATAATAAATTAACTTTATCACAATATGCTAATATTTTGAGAAGGACCTGTAATGCAGATTAATTAAAGTACTGGAATACTAAAAAAAAAAAAAAAAATGATACAAGTCATCAAACATGTGAGATCAGTTTGTCAGTCCATAGCACTCTGAAACAGAGTTAAGTTGTTTGAGATGTTTCTCATCGACCATGCGATCATAAACGTGCGCTATTGCACTGTGGATGCCTTGTACCGATTTCAGTTGATATAAAACCGTCTTGGCAATCGTCTTCACTCTGAAGTCATCCGCTTGTATGCGTCGAAGTACCAGAAGGTTCTGAATAGCAGGAACGAGTTTGGGGGTTACGAGTCGTCGTACGATGCGTTGAAAGTTGACTTGGTAATAATCCTCCTCCAATACCTCCAGGCAATGGTGCTGACGCTGGCTCGGGTGGTTCGTTATACACCCATAGCAGGTTTCTCTGAGATAGTTCAAAGAGGTTATGTTGAATAAATGAAGTATCGCTGTTTTCACCATATTGATGAGGGTGGTTGAGAACCAACCGTCAATTTCGTCCTCCTGGTTACTCTCATCCTCTGCTGAAGGCTGAGCGTCCTCCATCGGTTCCAGAGTTTGTGTAGGGGCTTCGGTAGAGGGTGAGTAGCCGGTGGCTACCTCCTCCTCCACGACCACCTTCATGTCTTCAGGCAGGACATTCGCGTCTACAGACTCAGCCATGAATAGCGGTGATGGTGAGCAGAGGTCTGGAGAAAGCGGTAGATATTTCATGTTGTATCCTGTAGATGATGCAGGACTGAAGTGGTTCTCTGAGAATGAGGACGTTGAGGTGGATGGTGAGAAGAGGTCAGGGGAAGGCGGATGATATGGTCCAATGTTGAAGCTTTTATCGTGCTCAGGAGAGAAGTGGATCTCTGCTCGGTGGTTGTAGAGATCCCTGTATGGTGTCGGTCCACTCATTCTCATGATACGATTCTCAGTGTCTGTGAGCTTGCAGTTATCCCCCCGTATATATATCATAGGAAGGGGCGTGTCCTCAGAAGAGGGTTCGTTCTAAACGTAAAACAGGAAACGTCAGGGTTTTTTTCACTGACATGACATCGATCCAACTTCGTGACTTGTGGAAAAGGTCGGAAAGACGATGTCCAATTTCACTCACCTTCTCTGCCCAAGCTTCAAACGGCAGAGCCAGCATTGTCTTGAATATGCCGCAGTCCTGATTGAAAGCCTCCAACACAAACAGATCTGAGGGACTTGTCCGGTTGTTCCTGCGTCTGCTTGCCCGAAAAGACCAGCGGCCATTTGCTGTGGTTTTTGACCCCCACACTGCGCTAAAGAGAGGTTCTCTCTCAGCTATTTCAACATCGGACGGCATATAAAACATTCTCGCCCGTTTTACAGGTCGAGGAGACAGTTCATTTTCTTCTTCTTCTTCCTCCCTCTCCTGCCTTGAGACTGTTTCAGGGGTATCATTAAGGTGCGGGATTGCAAGCCTTAACACAGCCCAGTCGCTGTGGGTGAGAGTACACAGAGCCAGTGATCCATTAAATACCTCATCTTGATCCAATTGATACAGGCAAAGCTCTCCTATTTCATACATGAAAATATAACCCCAGCTGCCAACCAGGCCATATGGCTCCAAAGACCATTCTTCCTGCAGAGTGTCGAAGGGGGGTCTTTGTACCCTGCAGATGTAATATGTTGATTTCTTAGGAGCATTCAATTCACGGGATGAATGCTGGTAGACGGTCACTGGGGTTTCGCACAGAACTGAGATACCTCTTGGCCGACCCGAGGTCTGATTTTCAACCATGGTTGTTGAAGTTGATGTTGGATCCTCATCATCGGTAGAGTATGTCATGACGGGAATTCTGATAGGTATCTCAGATGAGGAAGTAGATGATGCAGTTGCTTGTTCATCATCATCTTGGCATGCGTTGCATTTCTCCTCCGCTTGACGATAAACTCTCTTAACTCTAGCCATTGTTGAACGGGTGTTCTTTTTCCAACGAATGCTGCATGTAAAGTGCAGAGTTTTATCTCTGTATTTAAAGTAAACACTAAAGCACGCCCTATTGTTTTCATTGGGTTATTCAAGGTTTAACGATGCTTACAAACACACCACTCTATTTTTAATTGGTGCTGATGCCAAACAGTTTCCGATAATACCATATTTGTCTTGTTCTATTTATAACAAACACACCTCTGTGTTTTAATTGACTCATTTAAGGTATCGCCCCTAATGACGACAACCAATCAGCATCCACTGTTACGCCCCTTGGACACACCCCCCTGCTTGACCACGTGACCTCCCGCCCACATGGCCCCCACATGGCGCAAGCCGGAAGTCCCGCCCTCACCGGACGTCCCGCCCACCTGTCAAAACGTTTGACGAAAGGGTGTACTTAAATTCTCTAACATTTGCTCTAAGAAAAAAAAAATGTTTTAGAAAAGCTACAAGTAACTAAAATTATCATTTATTTTCCTAAAATGGAGTCTCTCATGATTCAAAACAAACACATCATCACTAGAGTCAATTTATAACTTGGAAACAGTGTAGGGCTCATAAAGTTTTTCTGTTAATCTCATATTTGTCTTACCTCTTTCTCCTGGTTTCCAGTCTGTTGATGCAGAAGTGGAAGGTTTGCTCGTTCCGTCGATGTAGGGAAGCACAATCTTTATTTACTTTTAGGTCTTTTCTATTTTGAACTGATTTAGACTGGCTCATATATTCAACAAATAGGTCCTGCTGTAAAGCAAAATGAACTTACAATTCTGTCAGGTTACACAGTTCATTTTATTAGGATTTCATGTGGTTCACAGGTCAGCATTAAGTTGAGTATACCTTTAAACATTTAGATGCATTAACGCCTGAAAAACATACAGATTATTAATAACACTCTGAAACACACCCTTGAATTATTATTGGTTCATTTAAGGTATCGCCCCTAATGACAACAACCAATCAGCATCCAGGGTTATGCCCCTCGGACACACCCCTGTTGACCCCATGACCTCCCCGCCCCCATCCCCCATGACCCCCTTAAGGTCAAAGGTCACCTGTCAAAAAGTTTGATTGAAGGGTGTATTTTAGTCTCTGTGGGGTACATAGTGTTTCTCTGACAACCACCGTGTTGCACCATCCTTTATTAACGTAAAGACATAAGCCTCCACCAAGGGATTTCCCTGTCACTTTGTGTTGGATGGGTGTGAGGACTTGTTATCACTCATGTAAAAACCTTGGGTTGCAAGGCACCTGCACTATGCCTTCCTCCCTGTGTGTGTGAGATCATTGTTATCTCTGTGTGAACCAGCCTCCTTTCCGTCTCACACACATACACCCTGTCTGAACTGTCTGTTGAACTGTGTATATAAATAAAGAGATAGGGTGTCAAAACTTGGTAGTTTCACTGCAAAGTGGGCTACCCTTGTCACAAGTAACTCTGACTGTATCGCTCTTACCTCTGAGTTGACTAAATAATACCTAACATTTATTGGTCCTTCGAAGCCGGATTAATTCAATAACCTTATTTCTCTTTGCTTTAACAGTGACTCTGGGATCCGTGGGGGAAGCCTGACGTCGAGCGAAGCACCGCTGCACAGCCTCCTTTAGCCGGAGTGGCTGAAAGTCCCGGTGTGTGTGAATTCACACCTGGCCAGTGGGTTATTGCCTTCCTCTGCGCGGGGTGACTCTCACAGGGTCCAAAGAGTCACCAAGAAGTCAACTCCGAGGTGAGACAGTTTTAAAATACAGTTCATAGGAAAAGTACTTAACAGTCGTTGGTAGTGCGTCGCCGGTAAGGACGCTGCATTAGGATGGTTTTATTCCACCGTGAAAGGGATAGTGACAAATTTGGTACAATTCCGCCGTGAAGGGGATTAAAGAAAACGACTGAGGATTATTCTCCTGAGAGGGAATAGAGTAAGCGCTATATAAATAAAAGAAGAAAAGTACTTAAAAGTCGTTGGTAGTGCGTCGCCGGTAAGGACGCTGCATTGGGATGGTTTTATTCCACCGTGAAAGGAATAGTGACAAATTAAGGTAGGGCCCCGCCAAGAAGGGGGCCAAATAAAACGACTAAGGGTTATTCCCCTGCGAGGGAATAGAATAAGCGCTATAAAAGTAAAAAGAACGGAGTAAATTGAGCTCATAAAATAACACCAAGTTAACTTAGAAAAATTACAAGGTACCTGAAACTAACTGTGTGACTGTGTTGTGTGTATATGGAGGACTAAGCATTTTAATAGAATCATAGCAGGATTCTGCTAGTCCTGTGTTTTCTTTTGCCCAGATTAAAACTACGTACTGGTGACTTTGGAGATTCAGGTCGGATTTCATTCCAGAAAATTAACACCGCTGCGAATTAGTCGCAGTAGAAGGCCGTGTTAATGTCCTCTCCATAAGTCTCATGCCAGTGACCTTTTATCTGGGACATTTATACTATAATTAAACTAACATAAAACATAATGGGGAAGAAACAAAGTGAACTAATTGACTTAGAAGGGGAGGTAAAGTTTATGGAGAACTATGTAAAAGGAGCAGGTATGATCTGTCATAGATGGAATAAAAAATAAAAAACATGGGTTTTTGGGCAAATTAGATACAAAGGATGTCTTAAAATTACAAGGGGATCTAAAATTAGCAATAATGAAAACTAAAAAGAGAAAAATAACAAAGAACAATGGGGAAGAACAGAGAAAAAGCTCTGATTTAACAGAAATATGTACACGATGGCATAAAAATACGGATTTTCAGGTAACTTAATTATCACTGAAATCCTAAAACTACACGGGGATCTTAAACTGGAGATTATGCATTCAAAAGATTCAAGAGACAATAAAAAACCTTGCCAGATTATAATTTCAAAGGGGACTTTTCAGTCCCTGAGTGCTCACAGTTGATAAACAGATTAAAACAAAAAGATGAATTAAAAAAACAACAATAAGAGCAGCTTTTAACTGACATAGCCATAATACTGAGGCCTTAAGAAAAGCACAGGAAAAAACTTTCAGCTTAACTGAAAACAAATAAAGGGGGGGCGGACTGCCACCCATCCCAGGTTAGAATACCAAGGTAGCCCCAAATTATAAAGACTAAGAGGTGGTTTTAGAGGACGTGGTAAAAGAAGTTAAAAGAGGAGGTGACAATGTGGACAACATGGAAACTGTCCAACTGGACAACCCAGTGAACAATGACTAGAGTTGTTAAAGAAGTAATCTGAGAGTAAAAGATTTTGTAGGCAAGCATTAGTGAGAAACAGGTGCTTTAAAAATCATTCTATGGTGTTATACTACCAACAATATCATGATAAAATGCAAAAGATTCATTTTACAGGGAAATAATTCCATATTTGGCTCAGATTGTTTGCATTCTTGATTTTTCCTCTTTGAGAGAAGTTCAATTTCAGCTCTGTGAAACGACCTTGATAAAGAGATGCAGCTGCCTGAAAACAAAGATAAAACTTCTGCAAACAGCAGAAGTCTGTCTCTGCTGAAAGCTCTGATGAAGATTGTAACTCTACCCTGCATGTGTCAAACTCAAGGTCCGCGGGCCAAAACCGGACCCCAAAAGTTTAGTGATTCTCTAGAAGTAGAGCCTTTTAATATGGTGATTGTGTGCTTGAATGTTATTTTGTCAATCAATAAGCAGTTTTGTCTACATTCTGCCACAATCTGCCTTTTGAAAATGTTTTGAATCTTGCTCTTTATGTATAAAAAAAAAAAAGAAAGAAAAGAAAAATTGGCTAAAGTCTGCAGACACAAAATGAACTTGGATTGAAGCTCTAACTATGTTTATTTAATCTGAGATCCTCTCCAAATGCAACAGTATATGTCAGTCTACATGAGATACTAACAACTTCACCTACTGGTATAATATAAAGATCTGAGTGAATATGTGAAACAAACAATGATGAAAGTTTTTCAACAGGTGATGCTCATCCAGGAGGAAGACAGTGTTCCTAGGAAATGCAGCTCATTCATTAACAATCAATTTTTCTCCTATAGGTGGAAGTTTTGCTGACTAATCATAGGCTGGATCTATGAAACATTATGTGCACAGAACAAATGACCAAGGTTCTGACTGACTTATGAACCTCACTGACCTGACAATGATAACATGACACCCAACAGACAACACCTTTAAGGTGGACCCACTAAGAACACCTTATTGATTCTTGGTGAATAAAAAAAAAGAATTGAAGCGTTCAAAACAGACCTTGTGGAAACAAAAGGGGTTATGAGGAAACAATGTGCATTTTAAGAATAATAGAAGTCAAATTATGTTCAAATTTTTGCAAATAAAAATTACTCTGACAGAAAAATAAGTAAGTAGTGTGTGAATGTGTGTGAATGGGAATGACTGATTTCATTGTAATGCATCTTTGAGGGACCTTAAAAGCGCTAATAAAGATCTGATGTTCTGATGATCTTTGCCAAATTTATATCTTAATAAGGTTTCCAGAATCTTTTCCGAAAAATCATATAAAGATAGCAAAGGTTCTACCTGTATTAAAAATACTGATAACCATAGGAAAGTTCATAGATCTGTCTTCAATTTTTCCTAATTCTTTTACAAACAGGTTATTTAAACTTTCATGTGGCCAAATGTCTGTGTTTGACTTTCTGTTTTTGTGAAATAAATGTCTGTTTCATGTTATGTAAAAATTAGAGTCCTCAACATACCATAATAATATTAGGTCAGTTCTCTATGGTAGAACAAAAAGATTTTAACAGATGTTTAGACTTTTTCCAGTCAGGTTCAAAATGATTGAATTAGACTCAAACTTAACATAAGATGAAATGAACCTTAACAGAATTACTGAACTGGACTGAAATAGAGAAAACGTGAGTTAATTGAAACAAACTTTAGTTACTTGAACTAAATACAAAGCTGACTGAAACTGTATGTTGTATCTATAAAACTGGGTAAGATAAACTAAGATTATAAGATATAATATGCCCTTCATTTTTTGTGTTCATCAGTGAGTGAGTTTTTATTTTTTATTTTTAATAAGAACTAAACCAAGCATTATTTATAATAATAGCAACTACCAAAAATATTGATCTCATTTTTAAATGTAATAAGGACTTACTTTATAAAATATGATAAAAAAGAATAATAAGAATTTGGAAAAACAGAGGCTTTAAACCTCTGCAGGAACAGCACTGACACTGTCGACAATAGATCCTAATACAGGAATCTGGAAGCTCATTCTGGCATGGATAGTCAAAGTCCATCCAAGGATACATTTAGATGAGGCAGAGGGACAAATACAGGGCTTAGCTGAGAGCAACATGCATCCTGCCCTATCTGCTGTCCCACCTGAACTGTGGTCCCAATCATCAACTGATGTAGGGCTTATAAAGGGGTTCCCACCATACAAGGTTAAACTAATATCTGAAAAAAGGCCATTAGTCCGTCAATACCCCTTAAAGCCAGAAGCTGAAGAAGGTATTAAGTCAATAATACAAGACATGTTGAAGTCAGGAATATTAAGAGAAGCACCTGACGCTACATGCAAGACATATCACACTGACATCGCTATTATTATCACAGCCAAACATAACTCTAAAAAGATGTGCCCTTTAAATCCAAGTACTCTAATACCTACTGCAGAAGATGGAAAACCACATTCTTATAAAGCAAAAGTTGAAGAAGACACAAAACCCAGACAAGACATTTCTCAAACCCTTATACCAGATTCATGTGTTGTGTTTGTAGATGGCTCAGCATCTAAAGATGAATATGGAAAGAATAGAGTTGGTTATGCAGTAACAACCATCGATAGGATAATAGAAGCTAAATCTCTACCCAATACATGCTCAGCCCAAACAGCAGAATTATATGCTGTAGTAAGAGCATGTGAATTACATGAGGGACAAATACTTACTATATACACAGACAGCCAATACGTTTTCGGATCAGTACATCACCATGCTAAGATTTGGCAAAATAGAGGTTTTAAAACATCATCAGGGACAGAACTAACTCATTTCAACCTATTAAAGAGAAAATGTCAGATCTGCTATTTATAGACACAGACGTGCTGAAAGACGCCCAACAGTCAGCAACCAAGACAGAAATAAAGGCCTGGCTAAAGAGAGGAGCACAGAAAAAAGATGACATCAATCAGATAGAAGATAAACCAATCCTCCCAAAAAGTTATACAACACAGCGGCTACAGTGACACATTGGGAAGACCCACGTGTCAAGGGGGGAATATGTCACATCTGGTAAAGCATTAATGCTACACTATAAATATTTCTGACTATGCAAATCATTTTTGCAGATCATGCATAATTTGTTGCAAACACGGGGGAAGAAATATTGCCTAATTGTAATAGATGAACCTAGTGACACATTTCTTCCCCACATATGGTATCCCACAGATTATAAGGTCAGATAACGGAACTCATTTTGTAAATAAATTAATAGAACTAAGTTCTAATGCATTAGGGTTTCAGTTAAAGATTAAGGAAAACAATGGAAGAAACAGGGAGGCCATGGCCCGAATGCCTATCCCTGGTTAATTATGGATGAGAATAACTCCAAATCAAACTGGTCTTACTCCATTTGCCACCTACTGTACATCATTGTATGGCTCCACCCACTGTGTTCTGAGTCTGAGATCACGTGACACCAAGTTGCTGATGTGAATTTGTATTCTCAAAGAAATAGTACATGGCAGACCGTTTTCTCTGCCCTCTGACATGAATGAAATAGAGAAAGCACAACAGGAACCTTCATTAGCTGAGTGGATGAATAAAATGTTGCAGACAAAAGAAGAACAAATGTCCAGTGGTCTGCCGATAATCTCTGCTCCTATCCCACAGAATGAGGCCTGGAGACCTGGTCCTGATTAAGACACTCCACCGGAAGGATTGGAGCACTCCTTGGTGGAAATGGCCGTTTCAAATACTCCTGACAACGCCCACAGTTCTGAAAATAGCAGAGAGGCCTTCCTGGATCCATAAAAGCCACTGTAAGCCAGTTTTGCCGTTACAGGAGCCAAACCAACCGACGGGGTAGCAGAGGAAGTCCGGGTTCAAAGATGGCCCAGCGTCTCAAACCGGTGAAGAAAACAGCTGATCTGCGCCCAATTATAAAATGGCTCTCTGTAACTTGTGGACAGGACTGATAAGCCTGAGCTTAATTCTGGTAGCAGGACTCTTTCTCTATCTAAAGCAGGATCCACAGGAGGTGATACCGAACCAGAAGAGATGGACATCAGACGGGACCCATCTCAGAACACTGACGGAAGAACATGACGCACATCCATTCCTACAGAATTTCTGGTATTGTTCATGGTGGCATATGCAACACTGAACTAGGTAGAAATGCACAAAAATGAAGGGGACGATTATGATGACATGTTGTAAATAAATCACATCAAAAGCCTGAGTGTACTCATACATTGTATTTCATAAAATGACCTTACAGCAGAAAATCGGAAGAAGTTGTTGCTTAAGTGAAATGAGAAAAAGTACAATGATGACATAAACAGGGCAGATTTTGAAATTCCTTTATTATGTTTCACTGTTTTCATTAATTAAGTATTATTCTTTTATTTTTATGATTTCAAGTATTATTCTTATTCTTTTATTTTTATGATTTCAAGTATTATTCTTATTCTTTTATTTTTATGATTTCAAGTATTATTCTTTTATTTTTATGATTTCTAGTATTATTCTTATTCTTTTATTTTTATGATTTCAAGTATTATTCTTTTATTTTTATGATTTCAAGTATTAATCAACATTTAACTTTTAATGGTCGCCGAGGGCGGCGGGGCCGTATGAGTATTTCCCACAAAATATAATCTGTTTACCGTCCGTGGGTTTTCGCTCATACAAAGTATTTTTCTTACTCGTTTTTATATTAAATGTTTTTACTTGTGATAAAAGGAGGGACTGTTGGATGGGTGCAAAAACTTGTTATCACTCATGTAAAAACCTTGTGTTGCAAGGCACCTGCACTATGCCTTCCTCCCTGTGTGTGTGAGATCATTGTTATCTCTGTGTGAACCAGCCTCCTTTCCGTCTCACACACATACACCCTGTCTGAACTGTCTGTTGAACTGTGTATATAAATAAAGAGATAGGGTGTCAAAACTTGGTAGTTTCACTGCAAAGTGGGCTACCCTTGTCACAAGTAACTCTGACTGTATCGCTCTTACCTCTGAGTTGACTAAATAATACCTAACACTTTGCAATCTCCAAACAAACGTATAGGCTGCCCAAAGCCTTCGACTTTCAAGTTCGACTGTAAATCATGCTCTTTTAACCATGTTTCAGTTAATGCAAATATACACGCGTTCAACTTTGCTGCGTAGTGACTGTACATTTGCCACGATGATGGTAGGAAGCGTCATTCGACAGTGACCCGGCTGTGTAATTCTCTGCCGCACGCCACCTAGTCTGCCACGCCTTGCTGAGAGTGCAAGTCATCATTGGTTAAAAAAAAGTACAGGCACACAAGCACCACCCGCTCCACTACTACTGCCTGTCGCCATAGACCAAAACGTTGCTGGAGCTGCTGGAATTCTCAAAGGGGCACTGGGGAGTGGCATGAAACCTGAATAGCCCTTGACTGAGCCCTGGAGAGCAGCGTGGAAGCTGGGAGAACCCTTGATGGAGCTCTGGATGGTGGCAATGAATTCAGAAGACCTCTGGTTGGACTACTCAGGATCAGGAAAATAAGGCAGGTCCCCCTGGACATCTTTGTTGAACAACGCAGGAACAGGAACATGGGGCACATCCAGAGCAAACTGCTGCTTCTGCATATAGAGGAAGCGCTGCAGCTGCAGACGAGAACATGGAGGCTGCTGCTGCAGCAGAACAGGACGTGGAGGCTGGCCTAATCCTGAAGGCTGCTCAGTGGTGGCAGGAGGAGGCTGGGAATAGACTCATGTGCTCTGAAGACACTTGAAACTGCTCAGCTGCACTCAGGAAACTTGGAGGAGGCTTGGCTACTGCTGCAGATAGCACAGAGGAAGTCAAACAATCCATTCTTTGCTGTAGACTACAGGACTGTGCAGGATAATTCTCTCTCGGGAATGCGGAGTCCCTTGCACTCTACTGAGGGAAGAATGGAGAAAGGCATTGAGTGCAGTTGACAGCAATAGGGTGAAAATGTGAAACAGCAGAGACAATGAGAAGGCAGGGAGGTGAGGGAGAGGGAGAACAATTAACACGGGAGCTAAACAGAGATAAAAGGAAAGACTAACTAAAATGTGCACGGAATGGATAAAGAAATATATAAAACATAATGGAAAACAGGGAAATTACAAAAAAAAAAAAAACATAAAAATGAGAACCTAAACCTAACACCTCATTATCGTGACACTATCATCTAAAAAAATTACATTGAAAGTTTTAAAGGTCAAAATTCAAGCACCCCCACATTACCTAAAATAAATAAAACTGCCATTAATCAGTTGTGCTTCATTTGTGCTGCTTGTTCAGCAAATATTTTGATTTTGATGTTTCCGTTTTAAACAGATCAGTAGGAAATTTAAGTCTAAGTAAGGATTCTGAAAACAGTTAAACGGATGGATGGCATTACCATATCATGATAAAAACTTGGAGAAAAAATGCCAACCATAATTGTTAACTTTGTTATTAGGTAAAATCATTTATCCTTAAACGGTCATCAACAATTTTCTCCAAAACCTTGAATGATGCAAAGAATAATGTTTTGTACTTAGTCTACTTTCTGCAAATTGAAAACAGAACATCAAAGCTGGAGAATGTGTTAGTCAAATAAACTGACCAATCAGAGTTGGTGGATATTCTGCTGCCTTTTTAGTGGATGTTTGCCTAATGTTTGCACAAACAAAACGTTTTGCCACACAAATAAAGCAATTGCATCCATTCCACATAATGCTTTTAGGTTTGTGAAGAGAAAAATCTGTTTTTTTTCATTACTATGATAGGTTTTCAGACCGTATAGTGCATTTTCATTATCTATATATGGACGTTCTTAGACGGTTTTGAAAATGTGACTGAAAAGACCTTTTTTTTATTTCAGAAAATGGTATTTCATAATTCCGTATATACATTAAAACCTATTCTAAAGGCTGTCTGATTTATTTATGTTCCATACTTTCACGATTTTAAGGTTTTCTGGTTTTAAACATTGATATTTGTCCTTAACCATAAGCTGCTGACAACATGTTCTAGCTGATTACAGTGGTTAGTCATCTGAGTAAAGTTACCCCGCCCAACCATCCGTCACCTTCTTCAAATCTAACAAAATTGGTGTGAAATGCGACCATTTTGACTTTCAGGGTGTCCTCTGTCTGCAGATGTCGTTATTAAATAAATCAACAACCACTCTCTTCAAATTATTCCCCTGCATTTTTACCAATATTAGTTAGAAATCTAATTGTTTTTTTCTCAGTCTCTGAGCCAAAGAAAGGAGCAAATCTTTGACTTCAGTTCCTTTCTTACTGAATCTCAGAATCCACCAAGTGTGTAGCATTACACTTAAGTGACCTTTTAGGCCTAACCAACATGGTGATGTGCAGAAACTAACTGTAAATGCCTTATAGAGTTTGAATGGCTTGCCCAGAAGGTCTCATCAGCAGAATATTTTTGATTGCTTCATGACTATTGATTATATGAAGAAAATAAAAGTTGTAGAAAAACTATCTGGCTCACACACAATAGCCATTTTGGTGACACAGCTGTTGGGAAAACATTATCACTATTCTGCGACTTTTGGTGGTGCTCTCAGTAGCCTCGTGCTCTCCATTTTTTCTTTCATACTTTTTTTTAAAATTTAAAGTCATACCTGGAAATAAATATTTAACTAATGGATTTAAAAGGAAATGTTGTAAAAATAGTGACATATGCTTTAAAATTATTCAAATAATCAAGGTCATTCAATATCATCATGACAGGTTAGTAACTTTGTAAGTAACCTGGGTTGCGTGAGCATGTAAGGTAGAGGGATCTGCGCTCACATGACCAAACACAATATTAGATTTGAGTAACAAAACTCATCTTTCAATGCTTAAAATGAAAAAAAGTTGCAGTTAATTTTTGTACATTTGGACTGTAATTTGAAGAGTTTCAGAGCTCATCATTGCACAGAAACAGCATCAGTGAAAGTCACTGAAGATATTCTCATAGGCTCAGACATGAGGCTATCAATCATTAGATTGATGTCAGTCTTTCAGTTTTCTGAAGGTCATTTAAAGTGTTCTTTTACACAGACTAGCTACTCATTTCCCCACAGAAAGCATGGAGAAACACTCAGCCATGGCTACTTTTTATATTTAGAATATGTTTTGTCAATAAAACAACACAATGTGAACATGATAAAGATGTTCAAATCTAGATTTTCAGCAGAAACATTCTGTAATGATAATCAGTCTAACATTTATTTTGTAAACAACCACACAGTGAGACAACACTGAGCCCCCATTGTTGCATTTAAGAAAAAAACGACACTGATCAAGACTGATCAAGCCAGAGGCGACTGTGGCTCAGTAGGAAGAGTAGTCGTCTTGCAATCGGAAGGTTGTGGGTTCAATTCCAGCTTCCTCCTGCTATTTGTCGATGTGCCCCTGGGCAAGGCACTTAACCTTAAGTTGCCTACCAATCTGCATATCGGTGTATGAATGTGTGTGTGCAATTGGGTGAATGTGGCTCTAGTATAAAGCTGTATGTATGACTGGAAAGGTGCTATATAAATTCAGTCCATTTACCATTTAAAAATACCCATGTTAAAATGCAATCATATGCACCTAGTGTTAACACAAGTTGATTAATTGAGTGGACATCAGACCAAGATGACAATAAATAAATGAGCACTTCTGGCTGAAGCTGATCCTTGTTTTTTTAGTTCTTCTCCTAGACCAGTTAGAATGAATATATCACCCATACACAGATTATTACACTGATTAATAAACTGTCCAAGAGGATAGTGATTAAGTATCACAACCCTACAATTTATACTGCGGCCCTTTTGTGAATGGTACAATGCACACAAACTACTTAACTGCTGTGTTCTTACTTGTTTCATAGTGCGGTTCTGACTGACCCCTTATAGAGTCAGTCATTATGATTAATACAGATGTGAGGGTTCACAGAGATGAGCAATCTCCTCCAGTCTTTTCATACAGTTGCTTTGCACAACTGCTTTATTTCCACACCAGATTCACAATAAAGACTGCACTAAATACATGGAAATTCAAACATATCCATCAAGTCCATAAGATGGGAACAATTTTAGCTTTTTTTGAAATTGTTAAATAATTTAAATCTTTGGAAAAAGACCAGGCCTAACAACATCTAATGCTGAATCCTCACACTGACTTTAGCTCTGCTGAAATCCTACTTTCTATTTCCCTATTGTATTGTCTTGGTCTTTTAAACACAGACCTCAAAATAAACACTTTCAGACCAAGATCAGCCTTATTCACCTACCTCTCTCCAATCTACCATCTACAATCCGTCGTCTCCAGACCTCATCACAATTCCCCCAGAACCTCTCAGCATCCATCAAACAGCACCTATCCTTCCCAACTAGTTTTTCCTTCTGACTCTCTTTGTTCTTCCTTCAGGCGCTGCTTCAACCTTCAATCTGCTTCAGCCAAACCAGATGTCTCTTATTTCGTAGGTAAAGAAGTTTTGTAAGATTGTTGTATTGATCTTTTTACTTCACCAACCATTCCATTGTTTTGCATCTATCCTCTATGCATAGCTATCTGCATGTAATCTGGCAAAAAGCGGATCAGTATTGACCAATAGTATCAGCTCCACACTATTTAGCAAACCCTACTGTTAACAGGCTTTTACCCAGAATTAAGTTTTATCTTCAGTATTTTACTACTGACCATACAATGTTTTTGTTCCAACAATTTATTCCAGCAGATTATAAATACCACAATTTTTGATTGGCCCGCCAAAGTTCTCTGCCAGATTCTTGTTAACAGGTACAGTCTTTACACTTTAACATTTCTTTCAGTCTTTATTCAGTTCAGTTTTATTCAATTCAGGTTATTTATGTAGCCCCCTAGTCACAACTTTAATGTCTCAAGGTCTTTACAAAATAGAAAGAAAATTCAATCGAATTGTACATATTCCAAGTCAAGTACATGCATTCCAATCAATACTAGATCACAAACAATGTATTAAAAATTAAGTTTATTATTTAAATTTGTTAAAAAGTTCTATAACAAAACCCAACAGATTGCATTGAGTGATTGACTTGCTACATTCACTCCTAATATATGAGCATGTAGCAAAAGTGGACAGTTGCTTACATTGTGTTGTTGACTTTGCAGCAAACACAGCCAAACATATAAGCCAGTTTCAAATCTAGAGTATGAAGGAAAGCAAATAGAGTTAATTGCAGTAAAAGCTCACCAAGGAGGCACTGCCAGGAGACACAATTAAATTATTTATCTTTAAAATGTAAAGTTTTGTCTACAAAACATGTCAGGAATATTTGGTTACGGATCTGAAATTTTTGGTTTTGAAGCTCCCTTTTTTTAGTTGAACTCAATGAATTTTGGGGGTGGGGCGGCTAAAGAGGAATGACGTAAGATGTCTCCCTATTTGCTGGTGCTGACTGTAGCAACAGCCTGTGATGGCTCTGCAGGTTAAGGCTTTAGGTTTTGGCCATACCAGAGAAGACCAGGCTATAAAGGCAGCGAGTGGCAAGTACTCTTCACAAAATCACACCTTACAGAACTCATGAGGACAGATTCTTTGCTTCTCTGGAGTTGTTGATATGTTTATCGCCATGGTCCAGCCAGTTAGCATAGCATGCTGGCTAAAGTTAGCATCAGATAAAGTACAGAAACTAGATTTATGTAATGTTCGTCTGACTTTATATTCCCGTTCTCGTTCTCGTCGTCTTCCGCTTTATCCAGGACCGGGTCGCGGGGGCAGCAGACTCAGCAGAGACGCCCAGACATCCCTCTCCCCAGACACCTCCTCCAGCTCCTCAGGGGGGAGCCCAAGGTGTTCCCAGGCCAGCCGAGAGACATAGTCCCTCCAGCGTGTCCTGGGCCATCCCCTGGGCCTCCTCACGATGGGACATGCCTGGAACACCTCCCAAGGAAGGCGTCCAGGAGGCATCCGGTATAGATGCCCGAGCCACCTCAACTGGCTCCTCTCGATGTGGAGGAGCAGCGGCTCTACTCCGAGTCCCTCCCGGATGACCGAGCTCCTCACCCTATCTCTATGTGAGTGCCTGGCAACCTTACAGAGGAAGCTCATTTCAGCCGCTTGTATCCGGGATCTCGTTCTTTCGGTCTAACCCAAAGTCCATGGCCATAGGTGAGGGTAGGAACGTAGACCGACCGGCTTTTCGGCTCAGCTCTCTCTTCATCACAACGGACCGGCACAGCGCCCCCATTACTGTGGCAGCCGCACCGATCCGTCTGTCGATCTCCCGCTCCATTCTCCCCAAACCAGACCCCCTCCTGCCCTTGGCTGCGCCTAGAAATCCTGTCCATAAAAGTTATGAACAGGACCGGTGACAAAGGGCAGCCCTGCTGGAGTCTAACATGCACCGGGAACAGGTCCGACTTAGTGCCGGCAATGCGGACCAAACTCCTGCTCCACTTGTACAGAGACCGGATGGCCCCTAGTAAAGGGCCCCTGATTCCATACTCCTGGAGCACCACCCACAGGTATCACGAGGGACACAGTCGAATGCCTTCTCCAAGTCCATAAAACACATGTGAACCGGTTGGGCAAACTCCCATGAACTCTCGAGTACCCTGTAGAGGGTACAGAGCTGGTCCAGTGTTCCACAGCTGGGACAAAAACCACAATGCTCCTCCTGAAGCCGAGGTTTGACTATCGGCCGGACTCTCCTCTCCAATACCCTGGCGTAGGCCTTACCAGGGAGGCTGAGGAGTGTGTTCCCCCTGTAGTTGGAACACACCCTCCTGTCACTATTTTATGTAGGGGGACAATCACCCCAGTCTGCCAATCCAGAGGCAGTGTCCCCGTCCGCCACGCAATGTTTAAGAGTCGTGTCAACCATGACAACCCCACAACATCCAAAGACTTGAGGTACTCAGGGCGGATCTCATCAAACCCCGAAGCCCTGCCACCGCGGAGCTTTTTAACCACCTTGGTGACTTCAGCCTGGGTGATGAAAGAGTCCAACCCCGAGTCCCCAGCCTCTGTTTCCACCAGGGAATGCGTGATGGCAGGATTGAGGATATCCTCAAAGTACTCCTTCCACCGCCCGATAATGTCCCCAGTCGAGGTCAGCAGCTGCCCACCCCCACTGTAAACAGTGTTGGCGAACCACTGCTTCCCCCTTCTGAGGCGCCGGACGGTTTGCCAGAATCGCTTCGGGGCCAACTGGTAGTCCTTCACCATGGCCTCACCGAACTCCTCCCAGGTCCGAGTTTTTGCCTCTGCCACCGCCCGGGCCGTGGCACGCTTGGCCCCACGGTACCAGTCAGCCGCCTCAAGAGTCCCACAAGCCAACCACACCCGATAGGACTCCTTCTTCAGCTTGACAGCATCCCTTACTGCCGGTGTCCATCACCGGGTTCTGGGATCGCCGCCACGACAGGCACCGCAGACCTTACGGCCGCAGGTGTTGTTGGTTTTATGAAAGAAAGAGTAATTTATTTCTTTTTAGTTCAGTTTCCGTTATTTTTAACAAAACAAACAAAAGGAGGATACTTAACAAAGTACAAACCGTTTGAAAATAAAAAGGGGTAAAACCCAAAATGCGTTCAGGCAAACAGGTCTTAAACTCCTCTAACAAAATTAGCTCTTTTAAGCTGAGAAAGTTTGAGACTTTACAAGAAGAACACCATCTGTCAAAAAGAGTTCCCTTTTCCCTAGTGAACTCAACATAGGTTTGACTGGGATTTTTCTTAAAAGACCTAAATTTTTGTCGGTAAGCCTCGGGGACAGGTTCATAGGCTTTTAAGATGGCAGCCTTTACCTTTTCAAAATCTAGGGTGTCTGCAAGAGGGAGAGTTGCAACAACCTCTTGAGCTTTTCCATACAGTTTGCATTGCAACAGAAGTGACCAGGCTTCAGGAGGCCACTGCAAAGCTTGTGCTATTTTTTCAAAAGCTGAGAAGTAACAATCTACTTCCGCTTCTCAGAATTCAGGCACTAGAGCAACATACTTGGTAATATCGAAAGGTCTAATTTGAGATGAAGTAGTGGAATAACCAACAAAAGAGGAGTTAACTGCAAAAGCAGGAACATTAATTCTAGTCTGAGATTCAAGCTCTAACTGACGTATTTTTATGGCAGTTTCTGCTTCAATTTCCAACCTTTTCATTTCTAGTTGGAACTGCCTTTGCTGTGCCTTCTCTTGGGCCTCAAGGTGCAGTCTAGCGAGTCGGATTTTAATCCGAGCATCAGCCTTTGACCCAGCCGAACTACTGGCGTCAGAGAGAGGATTAAACCGAGGGAGTGTGTAAGGAGTCTTAATCCCCACACCCACCTCAGCATCCACATCTGGAGAGACTGCTGGAGGTTTTCCCAAAACCTTCTTACCACCTTCATCAGAAGAAAGGGCCTCGGACTGAGCTACAGCAGCAGAAGTCAAAGCAGGTTGAGCCACAGAACTCACAGATATCTCAGAACATACAAGAACTCCTAGTTCTACCAATTTCTCCACTACAGGATTCCTTAGTTCCTTCTTAAGGAGCTGTTTAGAATAATAAATGCAGAAATGTGCTGCAATTTGTGCCAAATCATCCTTTCGACATGACTATTAGTTCAAGAGAGGGACTTTCCAAAAACTGTTTTAAGTTAAACTGTGCCATACTAAAATTTTGCACAAGTGACAACAGGGGCCTACCAAGACCTTGTCACTTTCTGAACTGACAAAGCTAAAGTTTACACTTTCAATCACAGGATTCATTTAAAGATATCCCGGACGAGCCCCCATTAAATGTTACGACCCCACTCGGTCTAGGGGTAGGGGGAAGTAAACATTCAAACCAGGTGTTGTTGGTTTTATGAAAGAAAGAGTAATTTATTTATTTTTAGTTCAGTTTCCGTTATTTTTAACAAAACAAACAAAAGGAGGATGCTTAACAAAGTACAAACCGTTTGAAAATAAAAAGGGGTAAAACCCAAAACACACAATAACCATAAATTTAACAAAATACACAACCATCAGTAATTTAACTAAAAATAATCCCCCAAAAAGAGGGACAAACTAATTCAACAGTTTCCTAAATCAAAAACGTCCCTGCTAACAACAAGCAAACAAACAAATCAAGACAAAGCCCAATCAACTTTAAAGAGACTCCTTTGAGCCAAGATGGAGTCATCAAGCGGGTGAGCACACAAAAATAACCAAGCTTCCCAACGAGCAGGTAAGCATACAAAAATAACCAAGCTTCAAAATTTTACAACACCAAAGTCAGAAGTGGCGAGCTGTTCTGTCCAAATACCAGCTGCCTTTAGTGGCAGGTGCAGAGAGTTTATATAATGTAGTCCCTTCTTGATTGGCGGCGAATTCAGAAGAACCAGGAAATGAATAGTCCAACATGAACTCCCGGAGACGTCCAGCAGGAGGAGTGCAGAGCACACAGGGAGATCAGAGTCCGTCAGGAACAGCGAAGAAGAGGGTATCCAGCGAAGAAGAAATCCGATCCTATCAGAAACAGCGGTACCGATAGCACGGAGGAAAACGGTGCTTTTCAGCGACATCGGCTGGCCAGTCTGTTGATGAAGGTACAAAACAAACACACATTTTGGCCACCAGCCGTAACAGAGGGGAAGCCTTGAAGCTATTTTAGCAGAAATATCAGCAAAGGTGTTCCCCTTTGTTTCCATGGTTTCATCAGA
This sequence comes from Girardinichthys multiradiatus, assembly GCF_021462225.1. Lineage (NCBI taxonomy): Eukaryota > Metazoa > Chordata > Actinopteri > Cyprinodontiformes > Goodeidae > Girardinichthys > Girardinichthys multiradiatus. The sequence goes on from NC_061800.1 coordinate 367,467, forward strand.
TTGATGCGCTTTACATTTACAAAGCGCTATCTTTGCAGGTAGCTGGATAGCTAACAGCAGTCGTTTTAACAGATTAAAATGTGTCAATTCTGTTCCAGCTGATGTTTTAAACCCTCTATTTTCCCATATTTTGGCAAAATGGTGAACAGAACCGAATACATATTGGCTATCTGTGTAGATGGTTAGGATTTTTCTTCATATAATTCACAAGCTCTGATAACAGCATACAGCTCTGCAGTCTGTGCTGAGCATGTATGGGGCAGGGCCTGTGATTCTATAATTTTAGTTTCAGTGGTTACTGCATAACCAACTCTGTTTTTTCCATATTCATATTTTGATGCTGATCCATCTACAAAGATTATTTGTGAGTTTTCCAGAGGTGTCTGAGAGATATCTTGCCTAGGTTTTGTATCTTTCTCAACCTTTGTTTTGCAAGAATGTGGTTTTCCATCTTCTGCTGTTGGAATTAAGCGTGCTAGGGTTCAGTGGACCACATCTTTGCAAAGTTATATTTGGTTGTGAGAGTAACAATGAGGTCAACGTAATATGCCTTGCATGAGTCAAGAAAGGAAGTGATGTTTGTAGCAATACAGGTGGCAAGAATGAGGAACTTTCAGTGTGAGCGGGTGGCACAACACAATTTCAGCTGTCTGTTTCACAGCTTCTGCTGCTGCGATGCAGCTCTGCAGACAATTTGGAAATCCAGATGCCACAGAGTCCAGTTTTTTTAAATAAAATGCTAAAGGTCTGTTTTTGGAGCCAAATGGTTGGGTTAATACAGCTTTCATATAACCCTTACATGCATCTGCACAAAGTGTGAAAGGCTGGCTATAATCCAGCAGAGCTAAGGTGACTGTTGTTTGAAGCAGATTTTTTAGCTCTGTGAATGCTACTTCTCCTTCCTTAGTCCATATGATTTTGTCTTTTAAAGTCATGTCTTTGCCATAGATCATAGATTGCAAGGGTTGTACAATGGCTGCATAGTCTGGTAGCCATTCTCTGCAAAAATTACACAGTCCCAGAAAGGACATCATTTGTTGTTTAGTTCGTGGTTTTGGGGCTTCTTGTATGGCTGTTTTTCTACTACTTAGGAGGGAAGGACCATGTTGTGATAACATATGTCCCAAATAAATCACTTTCTCCTTGCAAAACTGCAGTTTATCCCTAGAGGCTTTGTGCCCCGTCTGGTAGAGATGTTTCAGAACTGTTATAGTAGCTTCCTCACAGTGTTGTTGAGTGTCTGAAGCTATAAGAATATCATCTACATACAACAGGACTTGACTATGTTCAGGCACCTCACAGGTGCTCATAGAGTATCTTAAGGCTTGTGTATATACATGTGGGCTTTTGCTGAAGCCTTGTGGTAGTCTGGTGTAAGTGTATTTTTTCCCTTTAAACTGAAAGCCAAATAAATGCTGTGACTCTTCATGCAGTGGTACTGTAAAGAAAGCATTGCTAAGATCTACACTGAGAAATATTTTTTATCTGGAGTTAATGAATGCAGACATCGCATGTCACACTATTTTATTTATCGGTCTAAGATCCTGAACCATCCTCCACTTTCCTGTGCTGGCTTTCTGCACTGGAAAGATAGGTGTGTTGCCTGTAGCATCAGGTGCTTCCCTTAATATTCCTGATTTCAACATATCCTGTATTACTGGCTTAATACCCTCTTCAGCTTCTGGTTTCAAGGAATACTGGCGAACTACTGGCCGTTCTTCAGATATTAATTTAACCTTATATGGTGGAAACCCCTTTATAAGTCCTACATCAGTCGATGATTGGGACCACAGTTCAGGTGGGACAGCAGCTAAGGCAGGGTGCCTGTTGCTCTCTTTACTTTCAGCTAGGCCCTGTATCTGTCACTTTGCCTCATCCAAATGTGTCTTTGGATTAACTTTGACTATCCGCCCTAGAGTGAGTTTCCAGATTCCTGTGTTAGGATCTACGTTCCAGTCAGAGCTTGTTAATGCCTCATATCTCCCTCTTTCAGCACGCTGTATAAAGTTTTCTAATTCTTTCCACTGACCCCCCACAGGTTTAGTTAATGACAGATGAGGTGTACTGCCTTTAAACTGTTGAAGCTGTCTTCCTGACAGTATGATTGAGGTGGAGGATTTCCCTGTTTTGGGGTCAACATACAGGTGCTGTATGGTAACAGTCTGATTATTTTCTCTGTGAAAAACAGTATCATACTGATAATCTGGCCCTGCAGTATTTTTATATCTCATGGTAACATGGATTTCAGTATCTAGCATGTACTGTGCCTCCTGGGAAGTTTGTTTTTCTCTGGTTCTCCTCAGCAATTCTCGAGCTGTTGGTGTGGGGCCTAGATCGAGGGACCAGTAATAATGTGGCTGTGATAGTTCATTTAGGACTAGGGCATCTTCTTCTACTACAGCTTTCATACCTGTTTCTGTTGATACTATATTTATATGCAACTTTTGCATAAGATCTCTTCCCAACAGGTTTACTGGACATTTTTGACTTATCAGAACGGGAGCCTGACAAGTAAGTTTTGTCTCAGGTTCTGTTATTGTTACTGGTGCACTTAGGTAATGTACCTCTGATGTGCCAGCTGCTGATCTAACATGCACTGCGTGCGGTGTTAGAATATTTTATTCCGGGTGGAGGTTTAGTTAGCACAGTTCTACATGCCCCTGTATCACACAAACAGCTATATCATTTGCCATTTATTATAATGTTTTTATATGGCAAATCTTGCGTCCTACTTAGTGCTATAAGTTCCAGTGCTGCTTGTATATCAACCTCCTCCATTTCACCATTGTTTTTCTCTGTTAGTGGGGGAGGAGGTGGGGGCTGTGGCTGTAATTGTCAATTCTGGGTAGAGTTGGGATTATACACCCGCTTTTCATTACATTCTCTAGCATAATGCCCTATTTTTCCACACCTCAGACACACATTGCTCTGTGTGTAGGTGTGTCGTGGCCTCCCTCCTCCTCCTCCTCTGTGACCTCTAAATCCCCTCCGTCCTCTTTGCTCACTTGCCCCTGAGCGATGCAATGCTATTAAACTGTCTTGCATTCCAAACGTATCTGTCTTCCTATCTCGTTGTGTTTTATGAGCGTGCTCTGCATATTCTAAAGCTTGTGTAACAGTTCCTGTATTTTGATGAACCCAGTGTTTATCTATATACCGTCTGAGTTCAATTTTAAGGCGTGGCAAAAAGGCTCTCTTCAACTGTTGCTGATAGGCTCCTGCCTCTGCCTCATCATATGGTATAGCAGAGTTTGCTCTAAAAACACGTCTCATCCTATCCAAGAAATCCTGTGGGTCTTCTTCCTCCTTCTGTTTGCATTGTGAGATTTTACCATAATCTGCTGTCTGTATATAAACTCTTCGAATTCTTTCAAAGAGTAAGCGTAAGGCGTCCCTTAAATTTAGTGAATTATGTGCTAGTACGTCACCATTATCATCGCATCCAGTGAAACCTCCTGCTACTCTGCACCAGCAATGACCAAACAGCTGGGTAAAACACTGGAGCATCTCTCTGCCATTAAGATGAAAACTTCCTTTGAGTTCTGTAATAGCTGCTAGAAACTCCTCTACTCCTTCCTGTATCGGTGGGATACCTTTTAAAGCAGCAGTTCTGTCTTCCTGTGTCCATGGTCTATATACTAGAATAGTTCACTTCATCCTCCGGCACCTGGACTCCACAGGAACCTACGCCAGGATCCTGTTTGTGGATTTCAGCTCTGCCTTCAACACCATCGTCCCAGTTCTGCTACAGGAGAAGCTCTCCCAGCTGAGTGTGCCCGACTCCACCTGCAGGTGGATCACTGACTTCCTGTCTGACAGGAAGCAGCGCGTGAGGCTGGGGAAGCACGTCTCTGACTCCCTGACCATCAGCACCGGTTCCCCCCAAGGCTGTGTTCTCTCTCCTCTGCTCTTCTCCCTGTACACCAACAGCTGCACCTCCAGTCACCAGTCTGTCAAGCTTCTGAAGTTTGCGGACGACACCACCCTGATCGGACTCATCTCTGATGGCGATGAGTCTGCGTACAGATGGGAGGTGGACCATCTGTTGGACTGGTGCAGCCAGAACAACCTTGAGCTCAACGCTCTAAAGACAGTGGAGATGGTTGTGAACTTCAGGCAGAACCCAGCACCACCTGCCCCCATCACCCTCTGTGACTCCACAATTGACACTGTGGAATCTTTCCGCTTCCTGGGAACCATCATCTCCCAGGATCTCAAGTGGGAGCCAAACATCAGCTCCCTCATCAAGAAAGCCCAGCAGAGGATGTTCTTCCTGCGGCAGCTGAAGAAATTCAACCTGCCAAAGACTATGATGGTGCACTTCTACACAGCCATCATTGAGTCCATCCTCACCTCCTCCATCACCATCTGGTACGCCGCTGCTACAGCCAAGGATAAGGGCAGGCTGCAGCGTGTCATTCGGTCTGCTGAGAAGGTGATTGGCTGTAGTCTACTGTCGCTCCAGGAACTGTACACCTCCAGGACCCTGAAGCGGGCAGGGAAGATTCTGGCTGATCCCTCCCACCCCGGTCACAGACTCTTTGAGACTCTCCCCTCTGGCAGGAGGCTGCGGTCCATCCGGACCAAAACCTCACGCCACAAGAACAGTTTTTTCCCATCTGCCACCAGCCTGGTTAACAAAGCCCGGAAACCACCCTGACACTGTCCCTTTCCCCCACACCCCCCCTTTTTTTGCTGACAGGACACTTGTAACTTGTAACTCTATGCGTTACATTAACGCTCAGCTTGGACTCCTGCTTTACTTGCACTGCTTTACTTGCACAATGATCACCTGCACTGTTGTATTGCTCTTGCATCTTATACTGCTCTACATTTACTCTCACTCACTTAAAACTGTGCACATATATTTATATTATATTGTAGATATGTTTATACTGTTTAATTTGTACTGTATTGCACCGACTACGCCAAAACAAATTCCTTGTATGTCCAAAAACGTACTTGGCAATAAAGCTTTTCTGATTCTGATTCTGATTCTGATTCTGATTCTAGTTGGCGGCTGTCGGTGATTAGCGTCACCTATGTTTGGATTTGCTACCTCAACTAGAGGGAATGTGTCTTCCTCTAAATGTATTTCAGATGGATGAAATTTCTGTTCGTGAGCCATTAAGGCTTCGCCTGGGTATATACTGGGGGTAGTTTTCTTATTTTGACTCCTAGATCGCACTCCTGTGTCCCACCAGGAATTAGGAGACCAGGGCTCACTAGAAGAGCTCTGTTCTTCTGTTTTAGAAGGATTACTTAATTTTTCTTGCTTACTTATAGGAGTTTTAGGAACAGCTCCTTTTATCTCTCCTCCAATTTGCTGTGCTCCAGCTGCCTGCCCTGCAGCTGTCTGCACGGCAGGGGGCTGAACACCTCGCTGTCTGGATGCGACCACTGTTTCCTCATGTGGGCACGCACCAAGACTGCAGCTGTCAGCTTCTCCTGTCGTTTCTCCTCCTTTTCTTGCCTCTGCATGTTTCTTAATTTACTTTGTTCCAGCCATTTGTCTGAGAATTTATACTCGACCTTTCTCTGTTCCTTTATAGTTGGTTTCTTGGTATTCATTATTTCTAATTTTAAATCCCTTTGCAATTTTAAGATATCGTTAATATTTAGTTTACCCAAGAAACCATGTTTTTTATTCCATCTATGACAGATCATACCTGCTCCTTTTACATAATTCGCCATAAATTTTACATCCCCTTCTAAGTTAGTTAGTTTACTTTGTTTCTTCCCCATGATGTTTAATTTTAGTTCACAATACTATAAATGTCCCAGATAGAAATTCACTGGCATGAGATTCAGGGAGAGGACATTAACACGCCCTTCTACTGCAACTAATTCGCAGCGGTGTTAATTTACTGGGATTAAACCCGACCTTTATCTCCAAGAATCACCAATACGTCTTTCTATTCTGGGCAAAAGAAAACACAAGACCAGCAGAATCCTACTAAGATTCTTCCAAAATGCTTAGTCTTCCAAACACACACAAAACAACATTCACACAGTTAGTATTTTAACATATTTACGTCCCTTCAGCAATATGTATGGTCGACCTAGCTTAGTTTATGAGCTCTCTTTATTATTTAACACTTAATTTCATTCCCTTCCGGCGGAATGTTACCAACCAAATTATCCAGTTCACTTTACGGTGCCTAGACGTTTTTAATCTCTTTACGGCGAGATAACTACCCAAATTTATCACCATTTCTTTGCGGCGAAATAAAACCTTCCCAATGCAGTGTCCTTACGGCGACACACTACCAAACGACTTGTAAATACTTTTCTTCTTTCATTTATATAGCGCTTACTCTTATCTCATGTACTGTATTTTAAAAATATCTCACCGCGGAGTTGACTTCTAGGTGACTCTGTCGGGCCTCCAGAGTCACCCAGCGCCGAGTAAGACAATAATCCACCGGCCAGATGCGAACGTCACACACCGGGACTTTCAGCCACCAGGCCTAAATGCGGCTGTGCGGCAGAGCTTAACTCGACGTCAGGCTGTTCCCGGAGATCCGCCAGTCACTGCAAAGAAAGATAAAATCAGTTTAGTTCTTATAATATCCGGCTCCAAAGGACCAAATTAATGATAGGTATTATTTAGTCAACTCAGAGGTAAGGAACGACATAGAGTCAGTTATACTTGCGGCAAGGGTAGGTCACACTCTGCAGTGCAAAACTACAAAGTATTAACACTCCTCCCTCTTTATTTATACATGCTTGCTCACACACAGTTCAAACAACATTCAAGGTGGGTGTGTGTGTGTGTGTGTGGGGTCAGAATGGTTAGGGTTCATGTGTTTTAGAGAAAGGAGTGAGGATTGGTGCCAGTCCCTAGATGTTGCTGATAATAGCATAACTCACCCTTCTCTCTTATCTCTTTGTCTATGGCATGTGGGGGAAGAAAGCACTTAGAGCAGACACAAGTGATAGACAATATGAAAAGTCATAAAAACCCTAACAAGGTGTGTCCGTGGCAAAGCAAAAAGGCAAATAGAAGCATACAGATACACACATCCTTGAACCGCCACCTTAACGTGTTGGAGGGGTTTGAATGCTCAAATGACCCTAGAGGCTATGTTGTCTGGGGCTTAAATGCCCCTGTTAGGGTCTCCCATGGCAAATAGGCTCTAGGTGACGGGTCAGACAAAGAGCGGTTCAAGGACCCCCCATGACAAATACCAAATCAAGGGACGTGACGTCGCCCGGTACGGCGGAGCCGGGGTCCCACCCTGGAGCCAGGCCTGGGGTCGGGACTCGTCAGAGAGCACCTGGTGGCTGGGTTTCTCCTCACGGGACCCAGCTGGGCCAAGCCCGAACGAGAGACGCGAGACCATCCCCCAGTGGGCCCACCACCTGCAGGGGGAACCGTGAGGGACCGGTGAAAAGAGGATTGGGCGGTAGACGAATGTGGAGACCTCGGCGGCCCGATCCCCGAATGCTTAGGCTGGCTCTAGGGATGTGGAATGTCACCTCGCTGGGGGGGAAGGAGCCTGAGCTTGTGCGGGAGGTCGAGAGATATGGACTAGAAATAGTCGGGCTCACCTCCACGCACGGCGTGGGCTCTGGAACCCATCTCCTTGAGAGGGGCTGGACTCTCTCCTACTCTGGAGTGGCCCACAGGGAGAGGCAGCGGGCTGGGGTGGGTTTTTTTGTCACCCCCCAGCTATGCCGTCTAGTGTTGGGGTTTACCCGAGTGGATGAGAGGGTCGTATCCCTGCGCTTTCAGGTTGGGGAGAGGTCTTTGACTATCATTTCAGCCTACGGGCTGAGTGGTAGTGCGGCGTACCCAGCCTTCTTGGCATCCCTGTCGGGGATGCTGGATAGTGCCCCTCCCTGGGACTCCATTATTCTGCTGGGGGACTTCAACGCCCACGTGGGAAACGACAGTGACACCTGGAGTGGCGTGATCGGGAGGAATGGCCTCCCCGATCTGAATCCGAGTGGTGTTTTGTTATTGAACTTCTGTGCTAGTCACGGATTTTCCATAATGAACACCTTGTTCAAACATAAGGGTGTCCATCAGTGCACTTGGCACCAGGACACCCTAAGCAGGAGGTCAATGATCGACTTTGTTGTCGTATCATCAGACCTTCGGCCGCATGTTTTGGACACTCGGGTGAAGAGGGGCTGAGCTGTCCACTGATCACCACCTGGTGGTGAGTTGGATCCGCTGGGGGAGGAGAAAGCCGGACAGACTTGGAAGGCCCAAGCGCGTAGTGAAGGTCTGCTGGGAACGTCTGGCGGACCCCTTGTCCAGGGATGTGTTCAACTCTCACCTCCAGGAAAGCTCTGACCAGATTCCAAGGGATGTTGGAGACATAGAGTCCGAGTGGACCATGTTCTCTGCATCTATTGTCGATGCCCGTAGCTGCGGCCGTAAGGTCTGCGGTGCCTGTCATGGCGGCAATCCCCGAACCCGGTCGTAGACACTGGCAGTAAGGGACACTGTCAAGCTGAAGAAGGAGTCCTATCGGCTGTGGTTGGCTTGTGGGACTCCTCAGGCAGCTGACGGGTACCGTGAGGCCAAGCGTGCCGCAATCTCCTCAATCCGGCCATCACGCATTCCCTGGTGGAAACAGAGGCTTGGGGTTGGACTCTTTCATCACCCAGACTGAAGTCCCCGAGGTGGATAAAAAGCTCCGCGGTGGCAGGGCTTTGGGGTTGGATGAGATCCGCCCTGAGTACCTCAAGTCTTTGGATGTTGTGGGGCTGTCATGGTTGACACGCCTCTTCAACAATGCGTTTCGTATGGGGACAGTGCCTCTGGATTGGCAGACTGAGGTGGTGGTCCCCCTACAAATGAAGGGTGACCGGAGGGTGTGTTCCAACTACAGGGGGATCAGACTCCTCAGCCTCCCTGGAAAGGCCTAGGCCAGAGTATTGGAGAGGAGAGTCCAGCCGATAGTCGAACCCCGGCTTCAGGAGGAGCAGTGTGGTTTTCGTCCCGGCCGTGGAACACTGGACCAGCTCTATACCCTCTACAGGGGACTCGAGGGTTCATGGGAGTTTGCCCAACCGGTCAAAATCTGTTTTGTGGACCTGGAGAAAGCATTCGACTGTTTCCCTCGTGATGCCCTGTGGGGGGTGCTCCAGGAGTATGGAATCGGGGGCCCTTTACCAGGGGCCATCCAGTCTCTGTACAAGCGGAGCAGGAGTTTGGTTCGCATTGCAGGCACTAAGTCGGACCTGTTCCCGGTGCATGTTGGACTCCAGCAGGGCTGCCCTTTGTTACCGGTTCTGTTCATAACTTTTATGGACAGGATTTCTAGGCGCAGCCAAGGGCCAGAGGGGGTCTGGTTTGGGGACCAGAGGATTTCGTCTCTTCTTTTTGCAGATGACGTGGTCCTGCTGGCCCCCTCTAGCCAAGACCTACAGCATGCACTGGGGCGGTTCGCAGCCGGGTGTGAAGCGGCTGGGATGAGGATCAGCTCCTCCAAGTCCGAGGCCATGGTTCTCGACCGGAAAAGGGTGGCTTGTCCTCTTCAGGTTGGAGGTGCAGTTCCTGCCTCAAGTGGAGGACTTTAAGTATCTCGGGGTCTTGTTCACGAGTGAGGGAAGAATGGAGCGGGAGATCGACAGGCAGATCGGTGCGGCTTCCGCAGTAATGGGGGCACTGTGCCGGTCCGTTGTGGTGAAGAGAGAGCTGAGCCGAAAACCGAAGCTCTCGATTTACCGGTTGGTCTACGTTCCTACCCTCACCTATGGCCATGAACTTTGGGTCATGACCGAAAGAACGAGATCCTGGATACAAGCGACTGAATTGAGCTCGACTATCCTGGAGGGGCTCGGAGTAGAGCTGCTGTTCCTCCACATCGACAGGAGCCAGTTGAGGTGGCTCGGGCATCTATACCAGATGCCTCCTGGACGCCTTCCTCGGGAGGTGTTCCAGGCACGTCCCACCGGGAGGAGGCCCAAGACACGCTGGAGGGACTATGTCTCTCGGCTGGCCTGGGAATGCCTTGGGCTGGAGGAGGTGTCTGGGGAGAGCGACGTCTGGGCGTCTCTGCTGAGTCTGCTGCCCCCGCAACCCGGTCTGGGACGAGTACGATTACGAGCAGATACACACATCACTAAAAAACTATAGAAAAACTTACAGGAAGAAAAAAAATCACAAAAATAACAGGAATCAGATAACTAATAAAAATTTTGATTTAGACAGAAAAAAGTCACCAAAACATTGCAATTACCCTTGTCTTGATATTTATAAATCCATCCAAATAGTTAACAACTGTAGCCTTGAACATATTTCAGGATAAGTTGGTTTGGTCTGTTTGGTTCAGTTGACAGCTTCAGGTCAGGGTTTTTGATGGTAACTATTCTATTACAGACCATTAGTGCCACTAACCATGTACAATAGATATCCGTAGTTATACAATAAATTGGACTGACACTGGGAATATCAAATCTGATGTGTTTAACTGATCCTAACAATACCCATACAATCCAAATACAAACTGTATGATTAAGGCAGCCCAAAAATAGCCCATTATTATAACAAGCAAAATGTACCCTGGTATACCTGAGACCTTTACTAAAAGATGAAAAACATTATGTTTATGTAACATAATCTCAAGACATACCATTTGCAGTCATCACCACGATTGAACTCCCTCCTCAACACTCTGTACATCTGAAGAGAAAAGCAGAGAGACAGTATTCTGAAAATGTAACCCTAAAAATTGTTGAAGAATCTGTAATACCAAACAACCTAAATGCTACCCAAGTGTTGAGTTAATAGACCTGTGCCATTTATAAAAAAGGAGATTTCTAAAATATTTCAGGTAAAAACTTTGTGACTTATGACTTCAAATTTTCATTTGGTTTTCAACTAAATGAAGCTATGAGATTTGATTGTGCAGGAAGGATTCTTCATAAAATGAGCATCATCTTCATCAAACTGTCCTACAACAACAGAGTGTCTTCAGTCAGAGGCTTCTTCAGATCTGCTGTAAGACGGAGCGCTACAGGAGATCCTTCCTGCCCACAGCCATCAGCATCTACAACGACTCTTTGAAGAAACCTGCAGAACATGAGCTACAACAACATTTAATGTCCCTTTAGGATTAATAAAGTATTTCTGAATTGAATTAAACCAACAGACATAGCTCTCGATTATATTCTGTAGAATCTGTTAGCAGACAACAATTCCAGCTTTTTCCCAAGAGGAACAGGTGGTATTGACCACCACCCATTAATAAAACAAAATAAACATTTATAGATGCCAATATGTTAGAGATGAGTTGACTATTACATTTCATATCTTATATTAAAGTGTAGTTATTTACTAGTTAGATTTAATTTTATTGTATGACAAATTGTTGAGGTGATTATGAGGCAACTAATAAACTTACAATGTACTTTTAATGTCATGTAAAATCTCTCATAATCCAACCACCCACCAGATGCTTAAGTACCTTTAAAATTAGATTACTTATATAGACAATATGTCAACAGTATGCCTGTCAAAATTTATGTGCAAATCACTCACCTATTTGAAAAGAAATTTGCTCTGCAGCTTTTAAAATGTCTTCTAACTGTTTTCTTCCATAGTGGGATGGCTTTTTCAGGGTCAGGCCGTTAGGTAGTCCAGAAGCATTTATGATGATGCTATGATTTTGAAGAGAACGGTACGGTAGCCTCCCACTTCATCTGAAATGAGGGGCAAATGTTTCAAAAGGTTAGAAATATTTGCAGTTAAGCAGACAGACAAGTGAATGATCACTGCAGACCTCTGATTTTATTTTTTACTTTAATTAAAGGCAATGAATAAGAATACCTCAATTTGGTCATTTCTTTTGACTTTAAATTTATTATAGTGTTATAATGCACCCTTACTGTATTTTTAGTTGAATACCTCCTGCACCTTCTTCACTAGGGCAACAACTGGCTCTTTGGCAGCAGAAGCAGAAGAAGAGCTTCCTGAAAACACAGTGGAATAAAATACTGTAAATAGTGAGTTAACTGCACAACTTGATTAGTTTGAGTTATCCATGTTAATCGGTATGTCTCAATCTTTAAAATGCAAGGCAAAACTGCTGAGGGTCTCAGTTGAATCCCAAAAAGCAGCAGCTCCTTTGCTGCTTACTTCAAGTACTTCTAAGTTGGGCTTCAACCCAAGTTGGGGCTCCACGAAGGGCTTGACCTGAGAAACGTGGAACGTGGGGTGAATCCTCATGGAGTTGGGTAATCTCAGCCGTACAGCGACAGGGTTGATGATCTTGGAAATTGGGAAAGGTCCAACAAATCGGGGTGCCAATTTCCGGGATTCTACCCTTAAAGGGAGGTCCTTGGTGGAGAGCCAAACTTTCTGCCCCACATGGTACTTAGGGTCAGGGGTCCGTCTCCGGTTGGCCATTCTTGACTGAACCAGTGTCATTCTGATCATCGACCTCCTGGCCTTTCTCCATATTCTTTGGCACCTAAGGGCAGCCGCTTGGGCGGACGGAACATTAGCCTCTCTCTCTCCTGAACCAAAAACATGGGTGGCTGGAAACCAAACACAACATGAAAAGGGGACAAACTAGTGGCACTTGATTGCATAGAGTTCATGGCAGGGCAAATTTTGTGACCACTTGGTCGGGTCTGACTCACATAAAATACAAAGTTTGGTTTCTACTTCTTGGTTGGCTCTCTCGGTTTGGCCATCAGATTGAGGATGAAACCCTGAAGAGAGACTAACAGAAATTCCCAACAAAGAACAAAACTCCTTCCTCAAACGTGACACAAACTGGGGTCCTCTATTGGAAACAATGTCATTAGGAATTCCATGGAGCCTAAAAACTTCTCTGGTCAATATCTCACTCATCTCCTTTGCAGATGGAAGCTTCTCCAAGGGCACCAGATGAACCATCTTAGAAAATCTGTCAATTATGGTTAGTAGTACAGAGTGACCATTTGAAACCGGTAAACCTGTCACAAAGTCCATCGCAATGTGCGACCATGGGCGAGGGGGAATGGGCAATGGGTGCAACAACCCCGCAGGGGGACGACGAGAAGGCTTGGCTTGACAACATTGAGTGCATGTAGAAACAAAGTCTTTGACACCGGTGATGGCCACCAAAACTGAGTTTGAACTGTCTGAATAGTTCTGCTGATTCCAGGATGACAAACGAAACGAGAGCAATGACAAGACTCCAGTACCTTAGGCACAAGGCGTTCAGGAACAAAACAGCGGTCCGGTGGGCATGACGGTGGGATAGGCAGATCCCTAATGGCCTCCTGGACCTCCCTTTCCACCTCCACTCGGGACACAGACAACCTGACGGGTTCAGGAAGGATAAACTCCTCTTCACCCGCAGACTGAGATTCTTCAGGCTCTTGAATCCGGGATAGGGCGTCAGGTTTGCCATTTTTACTCCGTGGCCTGTAAGACAGGGAGAAATTAAAACGACCGAAAAACAGAGCCCACCTAGCCTGTCTGGGGTTTAGCCGTTTTGCTGATTTCAGGTACTCCAAGTTTTTATGGTCAGTCCACACCATAAATGGCTCCTTAGTCCCCTCCTGCCAATGTCTCCACTCTGTCAATGCCAACTTGACGGCCAGCAACTCTCTGTCTCCCACGTCATAATTCCGCTCAGCCTGTGACATAGTCCTTGAGAAAAAGGCACATGGGTGAACACGATCATCCTCACCTCTTTGGCTTAATACAGCTCCGACCCCAGTGCTTGAGGCATCCACCTCCATGATAAACTGTCTTTCTGGGTCAGGAGACTAACACTGGTGCTGACGTGAAGAGTTCCTTTAACCTATTGAAGGCCTTCTCTGCATCCTTATTCCACACAAATTTCACTTGGAAGAGGTAAGAGCGTTTAGGGGAGTAGCAACCAGGCTGTAATTTCTAATAAACCTCCTATAGAAGTTTGCGAAGACCAGAAATCTTTGAAGCTGCTTGCGATCAGTTGGAACAGGCCATTCCAATACGGCCCTTACTTTGGAGGGGTCAACAATCACCTGATCTTGGGAGATGATGAAGACCAAAAAGGAAGTGGTAGTTATGTGGAACTCACATTTCTCTGCCTTGACAAACAATTGGTTTTGGAGAAGATGCAGGAGAACAGCTCTGACATGTTTTCTGTGGGTTTCCAGATCTTGAGAATAAATCAGTATGTCATCAAGATAAACAAATACAAATTGACCCACCATGTCTTAGAACGTCATTGACCAATGACTATTACTAATGCAGGAGCATTAGTAAATCCAAATGGCATGACCTTGTATTCATAATGGCCCGTAGGCGTGTTGAAAGCCGTTTTCCACTCATCTCTTTCTCTGATTTAGACCAGATGATATGAATTCCTTAGATTCAGCTTAGAAAATATCTTGGCTCCCTGGATCTGATCAAAAGCTGTGTTCAGGAGTGGTAAGGGATATCTATTTTTAACTGTTATCTCATTAAGGCCTGTATAATCAATGCATGGTCTCAATGTACCATCCTTCTTCCCAACAAAAAAGAAACCAGCACCTGCAGGAAAGGAAGTGGGTTGAATGTGCCCTGCCTTTAATGCCTCATCAACATAACTCTTCATGGCCCTGTGCTCTGGACCACACAATGAATAGGTTCTGCCTTTAGGGGGTGATGTGCCAGGAAGCAAATCAATAGCACAATCATAAGGTCTATGGGGTGGCAGAGCTGTGGCCTTGATTTTCTTAAAAACCTCCTTTAAATCATGGTATTCTTGCGGTACCCTGGATAAATCCGGATAGGTCTCCTCAACCTCATTCTCCACACTGACCTCCGTAGCAGCAGACAAAAGACAGTCAGCGGAACATGACTCAGACCAACCCAGAACTTCTTTTTTCTTCCACTCAATGTGAGGGTTGTGTTTCTGCAACCAGGAAGCCCCTAGGACTACAGGAAGTTCAGGTGAATTAATGATCATGAAAGTTACTTTTTCTTGATGATTACCTCCAACTGTTAAGGTAATCTCCTCCGTCCTGAGGTGTGAATTGTTCATACTGTGACCATCCAAAGCTAGCACGTTTCTTGTGTCAGCTGACGGAATAAGTTTTATGCCGTTCTTATTTGCGAATGTTTCGTCCATGAATTCAGTATCTGCTCCTGAATCAATAAACACGGCCCCCTGGAGAGACAAAGAAGAGGTTTGGAAATGGGCAGGAAACTAGAAGGAGGAGGCAGATAGTTGACTTCGGCTCAATAGAGACCTCCCTTCCTCTGCTGAGCCTGTCCTTTTAATGGACACCTGAGTGCTAAATGTCCATTCTCTCCACAATAAAAACAGAGCTTGAATCTTCTCTGACAATCTTTCTCCTCAGGGGTAATCTTGGTTCTGCCCAATTGCATGGGCTCACAATTATCATTTTCCTCAGTGAGAGGTGACCGACTCCTTCTCTCATACCGGTGTACAGAAACCTGAGGTAATGATGAGCGACCCTCCTCATGGCGCTTCTCCTTCCTTCTCTCTGCCAACCGAATATCAATGCGAGCAGCCAAATCCTCGAGTTGTTTCAGGGAAGAAGGATAGTCACGGGTCGCTAGCTCATCCTTGATGTCTTCGTTTAATCGTTTCATGAATGCATCCATCTGTGCTGCCTCATTCCAACGGCTCTCTGCAGCCAACAAATGAAAGTCAATTATATAGGTCGAGACAGGCTGATCACCCTGTTTGAGGGACAATAATCCTCTTGCAGCCTCACGACTTGGAATGACCGGGTCAAAAACTCGAATGAGTTCCTTGGAAAAAGTTTCATAAAGATTACAAGATGCAGACCTGTTATGCCATTCAGCGGTTCCCCACTGTTTTGCCTTTCATGCCAGCAGAGATATAACAAACGCCACCTTGGAACGTTCAGTGGGAAAGGATGACGGCTGAAGCTCAAAATGAATTTCACACTGAGTTAGAAAAGCTCGACATTGGTCTGAGTCTCCCCTGAACATCTCAGGCAGAGAGAGGCGTGGCTCCCTTACCTCTGCTGTTGTCCGTGTTCCTTGGGCATGGTTTCTTTGTGACGGTGGCGGCTCAAAGACAAGATTGCCAGAACGTAATGTGGAAATTATTTCCTCCATGCCGGAACCCAACCAGGAAAGGGTCTCATCAACGTGGGTACGCCACTGTTGTGCTGGCGATGGGTCCATTTTTGGCCAGATTTTTCTGCTATGAATCAGAAAAAGGCGGACCCAAGATTCAGCCAGACACAGTACTGAAAGTTTAAAAGGTTTATTCAGCCACAGGAAAACGTCACACAAGTAACACTCCTCACAGCTTTCAGGAATCACTGAGGCAGAAAGAGGGATTAGGGACTTGTAGTCTCTTCAGATTTTGCAGGGATCAGAAAAGTCACTAACCTGCTTTTGTCTTGAGTGGAACTTGAAACCCAGAGAGGAATCCTCAGTGGGCGGCAGGCGGTGATCTCCACAGCACAGGTAAGAAGTGACTCCGGGCTGAATAATCCGAGGGCTAGGCTGGCTCAATAATCCAAGGACAGAAACAGGGTCAACGATCGGAACAAGAGGCGTCAGGCAAGGGGCAGGCAGAGGCATAAACCAGATGCAGGAAACAAGGTCGACAACCAAAATCCAAATAGTCCGACAGGGAGCAGGCAGAGGCATAAATCCAAAAGGCAAGGCAAGGTCAAGAACAATGATCAGACAGGAAGGAACGCTGGATATCTACTGACACGATGGCTTTCAAAAATCTGGCACCGTCTGCTTGTCAGAGTCAGTATATATCAGGGAAGACACAGGTGCTTGGCATTCCACAGATTGCAATACACTGCAGCAGCCACCAGGTGCATCTAATCTGCTGATTGCAGACAGGAGACAGGGTAGAGCAGACGTGCCAGAATCATAACAGATGTGGTTTTCTTCTAGTACAGGGATAAGCAAACTTTTTGATTCATGGGCTACAATGGGTTCTAACATTTGACAGAAGGGGGTGAGCCAGGAGCGGATGAATGTAGTATTTGTGTGAACTAATATAAATGACAAGTAAAAGTAATAACATAAAAAAGGATTTCTCCTTTAATAGATAGTAAAGCATGGATATGCAAGGCTTATTGTTCAAATTATTTTCCAAATGCATTTTTTTTAACTGCAGGTCAGGATAAAATCAAGCCTGGGTTTGGCTGGTGAAACTGATCTTAATCACATTTATTTCATAATTTAACAAGGGGTTACACTGCAGTTTCACAGAGGACCAGGTTGGTTTAAATAGTTTTTTCCCTTAATGAATAAAACCAATATTTGAGAACTCGTTTTCTGTTTACTCTGGTTATCTGGTTAAGTGTGACAGAAAAGTAAACACAGAAGAAATTTGAAAGGGTACAAATACTTTTTCACAGCAATTTATATCAAAATGGTTAAGAAACATCCTTAACTATACATGACTAAAGGGTCAGACTATTTATGACAAAACTCTAACTTGAGCTGCTTAAGGTGCTTTTTAACTTTAAGCTCCCTCATCTCAGGAGTTTAGGAGTGGCGCCTAGTGCAGTATGTGGTCCAAATATCAAGTCGTCTGAAACAAACTAAAATTAAAATACCCTTTACTCATTCGGAATAGAATAAATATTTTATGTGAGATACAGTTCTGAGAGGGTTATTACACATACAAAATGTACACTCAATATTAACTCAAGCAAAATCATTATAATGTAATTATCAGTGGAATGAGCAGATAGTGTACCTTGAAAGTCAAAACTCAAGGAACCTCTCTCAAATACCATTGTATCTTAAATGATTTTATAACATAAGCTACAAAATCCTGGATGCGTTGTAAAAACACTGATGAATTCCCAGTGTGACTAGAAACTAGGCCAGACAGAAAGTGAATATAACACAGAACAATATATAGTTTACAATAACATAAGCAAGATATGATTATTCTACACACATATTATATATGATAAAAAGAACAGTGAAAAATATGTTACTTTACTCCTGATATTATCCCAAATATATTGATATGAACATGTTTCTGGTGCAATACAATAATTGTCAAAATGACAGCTTTAAAAAAACCCTTCTCTCACCCTTGTTCCACAGGAGATCCCTGCAAAAAAGATTGTAAGCTGAAAGTTCTCAAGTGTACAGTTTGGTCTTCTGTGGTTTAGGAAAGGCCGGCGTTTTTAGAGACCTTCTATAATTTCCAATCCAGTTCTAAAAGACAAAAAGAAAGAGCAAAACAACATAATAAAGCAACTTATTAAAACTGAATCACTTTGATTCTATTTTCATACATATTACACTTTTATAATAGAAATGCCAAGAAGTATCTGTAGTAACAGCATGAATAAACTTACGTCTATAACAACTGGTACCAAACCAGTGATCTCCACCGCTGCAGCTATCATTGGTGAGCCCACACTGGTCATTCCTTCTTGGAACGCAGATCTGAGGGCGTCTTTTTGCTCATCTGATATGAAAGTTCTTTTTTATCCAAAAATAATGAAAACAAAACAAATGATCATTGGCAAAGATAATACTGAGAACAATCAAATAATTTGCTCCATCTTGTTATATAGATCACCATTTAGGCACTGATTTAGGGCTGTTACACGTACCTCTTCTTGACATTGAGCCTAAAAGAAAGACAAAAACATGACTATTTCTAAAAAGAAGCTAACATGTTTTTCAGGTAGTGCTGCATGAATATTTGCAGACATGGTGCTATTTTGACAGAAAGGGTATTGAATTATGAGAGTGACCAATCACCCAGTTGTTCTAACATGAATTATAAGACAGCTCAGGTGACGGTGCTTTGTTAAGGTTATAAGGCTATATAAAGCAATTCAAAGACAGACGTCAAATCGCTGTGAGCACAGGTATGTAAATTTAATGCAGGTCCGTAGCCCAACTCATCTAACTAAAATGCTAGCAACAATTATCTTGTAAAACTGAGAATATTATTACTCAATGAAACCTAAAGGGTAACTTAGCGTTAGTTACGTTATTCGTTTCTAAACAATCACGTGGATTTGATGTTAGCATCACTCTAAATGTACCACTGTTGCAGCAATTCACCTTACTAATTGGTGATAACGACCTACTGAGCCCACTAGGAGGCACAAGACAGTAGGGACCATTTGATAGCATCCAATGGGAATGATAACTACTAATAACGGCCATTTAATGAGTTGATAACATTCGAAGCAGGTGAAATTGAACAGCGATTGCAGTCAGGAATAAACTTGCTTCTGTCATTAATACATAACCTATTGAATACATGAGTCCTGTTTGTTTTGTTTTAAAGAGCTGCAGTTACTTGGAGCTTGAACAGCTTATGTTGACCTTCCACAGAGTGTGGTAGTGTGTACAAATGATGTCTGGGCTTATCATTTCGTACCTTTCGCAGCTGTAATTATATAACATTTATATGAACAAGAATTAACAAGGGGTATGGCTCTGAATATAAATAATACCCTAAAATATAAAGTGGAAAACATCGTTCGTTCGTCGTCTTCCGCTTATCCAGGACCGGGTCGCGGGGGCAGCAGACTCAGCAGAGACGCCCAGACGTCCCTCTCTCCAGACACCTCCTCCAGTTCCTCCAGGGGGAGCCCAAGGCGTTCCCAGGCCAGCCGAGAGACATAGTCCCTCCAGCGTGTCCTGGGCCGTCCCCTGGGCCTCCTCCCGGTGGGACGTGCCTGGAACACCTCCCGAGGAAGGCGTCCAGGAGGCATCCGGTATAGATGCCCGAGCCACCTCAACTGGCTCCTCTCGATGTGGAGGAGCAGCGGCTCTACTCCGAGCCCCTCCCGGATGGCCGAGCTCCTCACCCTATCTCTAAGGGAGTGCCCGGCCACCCTACGGAGGAAGCTCATTTCAGCCGCTTGTATCCGTGATCTCGTTCTTTCGGTCATGACCCAAAGTTCATGGCCATAGGTGAGGGTAGGAACGTAGACCGACCAGTAAATTGAGAGCTTTGCTTTTCGGCTCAGCTCTCTCTTCACCACAATGGACCGGCACAGCGCCCCCATTACTGTGGCAGCTGCACCGATCCGTCTGTCGATCTCCCGCTCCATTCTTCCCTCACTCGTGAACAAGACCCCGAGATACTTAAACTCCTCCACTTGAGGCAGGAACTCCCCTCCAACCTGAAGAGGACAAGCCACCCTTTTCCGGTCGAGTACCATGGCCTCGGACTTGGAGGAGCTGATCCTCATCCCAGCCGCTTCACACTCGGCTGCGAACCGCCACAGCGCATGCTGTAGGTCTTGGCTAGAGGGGGCCAGCAGGACCACGTCATCCGCAAAAAGAAGAGACGAAATCCACTGGTCCCCAAACCAGACCCCCTCCGGCCCTTGGCTGCGTCTAGAAATCCTGTCCATAAAAGTTATGAACAGGACCGGCGACAAAGGGCAGCCCTGCCGGAGTCCAACATGCACTGGGAACAGGTCCGACTTAGTGCCGGCAATGCGGACCAAACTCCTGCTCCGCTCGTACAGGGACCGGATGGCCCCTAATAAAGGGCCCCCGATTCCATACTCCTGGAGCACCCCCCACAGGGCATCACGAGGGACACAGTCGAATGCCTTCTCCAGGTCCACAAAACACATGTGAACCGGTTGGGCAAACTCCCATGAACCCTCGAGCACCCTGTAGAGGGTATAGAGCTGGTCCAGTGTTCCACGGCTGGGACGAAAACCACACTGTTCCTCCTGAAGCCGAGGTTCGACTATCGGTCGGACTCTCCTCTCCAATACCCTGGCGTAGGCCTTACCAGGGAGGCTGAGGAGTGTGATCCCCCTGTAGTTGGAACACACCCTCCGGTCCCCCTTCTTATAAAGGGGGACCACCACCCCAGTCTGCCAGTCCAGAGGCACTGTCCCCGACCGCCACGCAATGTTGAAGAGGCGTGTCAACCATGACAGCCCTACAACATCCAGAGACTTGAGGTACTCAGGGCGGATCTCATTCACCCCCGAAGCCTTGCCACCGCGGAGCTTTTTAACCACCTCGGTGACTTCAGCCTGGGTGATGAAAGAGTCCAACCCCGAGTCCCCAGCCTCTGTTTCCACCACGGAATGCGTGATGGCAGGATTGAGGAGATCCTCGAAGTACTCCTTCCACCGCCCGATAATGTCCTCAGTCGAGGTCAGCAGTCTCCCGCCCCCACTATAAACAGTGTTGGCAGAGCACTGCTTCCCCCTCCTGAGGCGTCGGACGGTTTGCCAGAATCGCTTCGAGGCCAACCGGTAGTCCGGGAGAAGTGGAAAAACATGACAGCTTGTATTTATGTAATGTGTATATACAAAAATTTACATGCAAAAGTTGTGTGTACAGTACTACAGCATCTAACATAACTTCATAAACATAGAAATATTATTTGCCAATGTAAAGCAGTCATGCTTATTTGGAGATTTTATTATCTAAATCCAAAAGGACAAAATTATTTCATTGTGATGTACAGTTGCGCTATTATCCAGATTACTAAACTCAAGGGAATAACTCGCATAGCCACACTTAGTATATTCACTAATTATCTATTCAGTTTTCAATTCAGTTTATTTATATACCACCAATTCACAACACATGTTGTCTCAAGCCACTTCACAAAGTCAGGTACATACATTCCTTCCAGTCAGTCATTTTCTACCGTTTATTCCATAGTGGGTCGCGGGGGAGCTGGTGCCTATCTCCAGCAGTCTATAGGCAGGAGGCGGGGTACACCCTGGACAAAGTCGCCAGTCCATCGCAGGACAACACACAAACAACCATGCACACACTCATTCATACACCTAAGGGCAAATTTAGAGTGACCAATTAACCTAACAGGCATGTCTTTGGACTGTGGGAGGAAGCCAGAGTACCCGGCGAGAACCCACGCATGCACGGGGAGAACATGCAAACTCCATGCAGAAAGACCCCCGGACCCAGGACCCTGGATCTTCTTGCTGCAAGGCAACAGTGCTACCAACCGCGCTACCGTGCATACATTCCAATTAATCCTAACTGAACAGTGCAGTCAGTTACTTATTCAAATTGGATAAAAAGTTTTTCTGACTAAGGAAACGCAGCAGATTGCATCGAGTCAGACTTGCAGCATTCACTCCTCCTGGATGAGCATGTAGAGACAGTCACTGGCATTGACTTTGCAGCAATCCCTCATACTGAGCATGCATGTAGCAACAGTGGAGAGAAAAACTCCCTTTTAACAGGAAGAAACCTCCAGCAGAACCAGGCTCAGTGTGAGCGGCCATCTGCCACGACCGACTGGGGGTTAGAGAGAACAGAGCAGAGACACAAAGAGAACAAAGAAGCACTGATCCAGGAGTACTTTCTATGGGAAGGACAAGTAAATGTTAATGGATGTAGCTCCTTTAGTCGTTTCATCTAGAAAGAAAGAACAGATAAACTGAGCCAGTCCAGTTTTCAAGGTTAGAGTCTGAAAGAGAGCACATAGAGTTAGTCACAGTAGAAGCTCAGTCAATCACCATGTCTAGGAGAGAGAAAGGGTTAAACACTGAAAGACAGGGCCATGCGGATCATCGGTAGAGGGTGAGTGTTGGTTTGCGACGAAAAAAATCAGACAGAATCCAGGAATTGTAGAGCTCTGACTTTTTTTTAATGCCGTTCTTCAAACATTTCATTCCAGTTCACAGCATCACATACATTCCAACCACAGGAGGGAGAGCTTCCTCACTGATCTAACACACCTGGTGTTTAAAGCATTGGCTCCTATCTGGACTAATTAAGGGGTGGAGTCAACCTTTACATTTCCAGATAGAAAAACATTTGTACTAAACTATATTCCTAGAAAAATATTTACATAATTACAAATAACAACTTCAAAACTAAAACAAAAACAATCTGGGCCCAATCAAAATCCAGAAAACATCTCCCCTCTCTCTCAAACAATGGATTTTCCCATTGAGGCTGATTGAAAACACCAGGTCCTTGTCAGCACTGCTCATGGGCGTGCTTCCATGGCAACACAAGACCAGGTGACCTCAAAGAGAAGAGAGAATGATTAAAACAAAATATTAAATAAAGCAAATAACTTCCTCCCAACAAAGCAATACATTTACCAACTAAATAAGAATATTGGAAGTACAAAAAACAGCACCTGTTAGGGAGGGGGTAAATCCCTCACAGTGAGCATTAAGTTGTTGCCAGCAGAAGCTCGGAAAATTCCCCTCTCCAGAAAGGTGTCACAGGTAGAGACAGAGTCAAGCCAGGTGTAGTTTCTAGGAAGAGAATAGAGAGAGAACATAAAGTTAAAAGCTGAAATAACAGCAAATTATGCAAAATTGGGGAGTAGTATGAGAATATAGCAGAGAGAGTGAAAGTGGTCATTATGTCCTCCAGCAGCCTAAGCCTATAGCAGCATAACTACAGAGATAGTTCAGGATAAACTAAGCCACTCTAACTATAAGCTTTATCAAAAAGGAAAGTTTTAAGCCTAGCCTTAAAAGTAGACAGGGTGTCTGCCTCACGGACTAAAACTGGGAGCTGGTTCCACAGGAGAGGAGCCTGACAACTAAAGGATCTGCCTCCCATTCTACTTCTAGAGACTCTAGGAACCACCAGTAAACCAGCAGTCTGAGAACGAAGTTCTCTGTTAGGAACATATGGACCAATCAGATCTCTGATGTATGATGGAGCTAGATCATTAAGGGCTTTATATGTGAGGAGGAGAATTTTAAATTCTATTCTGGATTTAACAGGGAGCCAATGAAGGGAAGCTAAAATAGGAGAAATATGATCTCTCTTTTTAATTTTCATCAGAACTCTTGCTGCAGCATTTTGAATCAGCTGAAAGCTTTTAACTGCATTTTGTGGACATCCTGATAGTAAAGAATTACAATAGTCCAGCCTTGAAGTAACAAATGCATGGACTAGTTTTTCAGCATCACTCCTGGACAGGATATTTCTAATTTTGGAAATGTTCAGGAGATGAAAGAAAGAAATCCTAGAAACCTGTTTAATATGGGATTTAAATGACATGTCCTAGTCAAAGTTAACACCAAGGTTTTTTACTTTATTACCGGAGGTCAATTTAATGCTATCAAGGTTAAGTGATTGACTAAGCAGTTTCTTTTTCAGAGAATCTAGTCAAAAGATGACAACTTCTGTCTTGTCTGAATTTAGAAGCAGAAAATTTTAAGGCATCATAAAGTTTTTATATCTTCAGGACATGCTTGAAGTCTATCTAACTGGTTGGGTTCATCAGGATTTATGGATAAGTAAAACGGAGTATCATCAGCGTAACAATGAAAATTTATCCTATGCTCCTTGATAATTTTACCTATTGGAAGCACATACTGTATATAGTAAAGAGAATTGACCCAAGTACTGAACCCTGTGGTACTCCACAATTAACCTTGGAGTTTGAAGATGATTTATCATTTACATGAACAAACTGGAATCTCAGTCAGTCATTCATTTTCTACCGCTTGTTCCATAGTGGGTCGCGGGGGAGCTGGTGCCTATCTCCAGCAGTCTATGGGCGAGAGGACGGGTCCACCCTGTACAGGTCACCAGTCCATCACAGGGCAACACACATACAACCACACTCATTCATACACCTAAGGGAAATTTAGAGTGACCAATTAACCTAACAGGCATGTCTTTGGACTGTGGGAGGAAGCCGGAGTACCCGGTGAGAACCCACGCATGCACGGGGAGAACATGCAAACTCCATGCAGAAAGACCCCAGGCTGGGAATTGAACCCAGGACCTTCTCGCTGCAAGGCAACAGTGCTACCAACTGCGCCACCGTGCAGCCCTAAACTGGAATCTGTCAGACAAATAAGATTTAAACCAGCCTAGTGCTGTTCCCCTGATCCCTACAGCATATTCCAGCCTTTTTAAGGGAATATTATGATCGACTGGATCAAATGCAGCACTGAGATCTAACAGGACAAGTACAGACACAAGTCCTCATCTGAAATGCAGTTTAAGTGGGCTGCTAATAACTGGAATAATGGAATAATCATAATAATGACACAGAAATATCAATACTGAAAAAGTTAACCTAAAACAGATTATGTTGATGACTGGGTGGATAAATTTACAACAAACTCTTAATGTATCTGAATACTGATAATAACAAAATTTTCTGTTGGCTACAATTTAATTAATTACACTAAAGACTGCCAATGATTTAGCACAAAAACATTTAAAAAACCAGCTGTAGTTTACTCATTACTATGGGGTTAGGGTTACCCTAAATAATTCTGAGGAAGGAATCCCATGTCTTTTACAATATATGAGGAAATCTGGATCCACTTCGGGTTTTAATATCAATTGGTCCATCAGTGTACTAATGTTTCTGGGGAATGATAGATTAATATCAAACTGTCTCCTTAAAGTTGTAGGAGATAACATTACATATATAATATATGTATATATATATATATATATATGTAAATATATCTTATAAAAAAGGTGCATTGTATATATATATATATATACAATGCACCTTTTTTATTAGATATGTGTATATTGTACATTGTAAATTGTAAATTTGTATATTCTGTAATGCAAAAACAGAACAAAAGAGCAAAGAGGCAAATTCCTTGTTTGTATGTACGAACTTGGCAATAAAGCTGATTCTGATATGGTTGAAAATAACAATAAATATAGAGTCCTTGTTTAGATGTAATTCTGTGGAATGTGTAGATAACCTAAAACGTAAGATAGAATACTGGATGACCCTAGTGCTCTCAATGATAGGTAGAGCCAATCCAATCAAGATGATGGCTTTACCAAAATTTGTATAATTGTTACAAAATTTGCCGATATTGATTCCAGCTGGATTTTTTAAAAGCTTAGAGAAAATTATTTTAGAGTTCAAATGGGGATACAAAAAACAGAATTTCAAAAAAGCATCTGTACATACCAACCAAGGGTGGTTTGGGTCTCCCAGTATTCTAACATTACTATTGGGCCGCCAAAAATTGGAGCACTCCACTATTGGCAGAAAGGTTACCTTAAGAACGAGTAACTTTACACTGCTCCACTGTGGTTGCTACTTGAAATATGGTCGCTGGTTTAACCTTACACATCATTGGCTTCAATTTTATTTACAGGTAAAAATAAAACAATAAAAACTCAATTGGTAAGTCACAGTTTAGTTGTTCAAACTCATTACAGATTTTAACTCAAATTAAACAGCATTTTAAGATTCCTGAAATTTCATTTTATACACTAACATCAAAATTCTCTATTTTCTCCAGCTCTACAGGATAACATCTTTGCAGAGTGGTATAGTAAATGAATCAAATGGATTAAGGATCTTTATATTGACAGTAAATTTGGTTCTTTTAGGGAATTAATTTTTCTATATAACCTACCAAATTCACATTTTCTTCCTTATCTACAAATAAGGAGGTTTGTTAGAGGGAATATTACCAACTTTGAAATACTGGGCGATGGCAGTCCTTTGATGGAACTATTGAACTCACCAGTTTCCTGTTAAAAAATTATTAGTAAATGTATCAACCTCTTCACTGCATCGGAACAAGAACCACCTAAATAATTATAAGGAGGCTTGGGAAAAGGAAATCGGTAGTATATTGCCAAACAACATCTGGAGCACTGCCCTCACCCGTATTAACAACTGTTCCATTAATAGTTCACACAGATTGATTCAGTTTAAGGTGATTCACAGGCTCCACTATTCTAAAGCATTGCTTAATAAGATGTATGAGTCAGTGTCTCCAATGTTTGACACAATAAATGCTAAAATAACAAAGGTACCCTATTGCATTTATGTTGAGGTTGTCCCCTTGTGCAAAGTTTTTGGTCCAGTATTTTCTCCTTGTATTCAAATGTATACTCAATGACATTCAACTTGGACAGAGATTTTGCCCTGTTTGGGGTGTCACAGACTTTGGACGTCCCTTCACATATTCAAAATGCCATGCTCATGGGGACTGTAGTTGCTAAAAACCTAATATTGAAAGAATGAAAATCATCCTCTGTGCCATCTTTTGAAAAATGGCAACAATGAACTCCTGTCTGTTATACATCTTGAAAAACTGTTATGAAAATAATACTGTGGACAAATGGAAAACAGATCTACATAAATGTCATAAAGTGAATTAACAGAAGAGATCATCAGTAGCATCGACCAGCAGAGTGGCAGTTGCAGAGCAGGTTCACCATATGAGGAGGCTTTAGTCCTGGGTGCAGAAGTCCTGGGTTCAGTTCCCGAGTCATGTACAGCATGTCTTCCTCTTTCTCTTTCTGCCTTCCTGCCCAGCAACCAAACAAGGCCACTAGTGTCACAAAAAAAAAACTTTAAAAAAGAAACCCATTTTTTAGAAGATCCGGGGCTCCTGTCAGCTGATAGCTCAGGACAGGAGTAGGTGAGAAGAAGCAGGGTCTGAAAATATGAAACATGAAAGTAAAAAAAAAAAATAACATGTTTTCAACAACTTAATACAATGCACGGTAAATATAACAATATCTGCAAAATGTGCTTCACCATTTAATTTGTGATGTAATTCAGGGTTTGCTAATTTCTTTGGAAAAGATCACTAACCAGGTCTGAAGCAGTGAAAAACACAGTAGCAAGATGGAGGAGAGGTATGAACACAGGAGCATCATAATTATGTAAAGAAAAAAATATATAATTTCAGAATATGTTATGGCTTGAGCAATGGACGAACCCAGAATGCAGACTAGCAGGCAGCATGATGTTAAATGGAAAAATATTTAATAACAAAAAAACTCACTCACAGGAGGTGACGGCAAAAACAGACATGGGCAGACTTGGCAAGACAGGCTTCGTGTGAACAGCAGGACATGAGCATGAAAATGAAAAATGTTTCCGCGCCGACTAACTGAACAAGGTGTGTTTAACAAAAACAAAAACAGAGTTCCGGCGGGCGACCAGGAGGTCGTCCCCAGCGGGCACAGAGTTCCGGCGGGCGACCAGGAGGTCGTCCCCAGCGGGCACAGAGTTCTGACGGGCGACCAGGAGGTCGTCCCGAGCGGGCACAGAGTTCCGGCGGGCGACCAGGAGGTCGTCCCGAGCGGGCACAGAGTTCCGGCGGGCGACCAGGAGGTCGTCCCGAGCGGACACAGAGTTCCGGCAGGCGACCAGGCCTGCACCAAAGACGTGGAGGCCGACTGAGCAGAGTAGAGGACCTCCCAGACGCTCTGTGGAACTCCAGAGGCGTGGAGCCTGGCGCACCCTCAAAGGCAGAAGCTGAGGCGTCAGCCGGACGCTCAGTGGCATGAGCAGAGACTGAGGCAGAGCCTGGCGAACCCTCAGTGGCGTGAGCTGAGGCGTTGTCCGGACCCTCAGTGGCGAGAGCTGAGGCGTCGGCCGGACCCTCAGTGGCGAGAGCTGAGGCGTCGGCCGGACCCTCAGTGGCGTGAGCTGAGGCGTCGGCCGGACCCTCAGTGGCGTGAGCAGAGGCGTCGGCCAGACCCTCAGTGGCGTGAGCAGGAGCTGAAGCGTCGGCAGGACCCCCAGTGACTTGAGCAGGAGCTGAGGCGTCGGCAGGACCCCCAGTGACGTGAGCAGGAGCTGAGGCGTCGGCAGGACCCCCAGTGACGTGAGCAGAGGCTGAGGGGTCGGCCGGACCCTCAGTGGCGTGAGCAGAGCCTGAGGCGTCGCAGAGACCCTCAGTGGCGTGAGCAGAGGCTGAGGCGTCGGCAGGACCCCCGGTGACTTGAGCAGGAGCTGAGGCGTCGGCAGGACCCCCAGTGGCGTGAGCAGAGGCTGAGGCGTCGCAGAGACCCTCTGTGGCGTGAGCAGAGGCTGAGGCGTCGCAGAGATCCTCAGTGGCGTGAGCAGAGGCTGAGGCGTCGCAGAGACCCTCAGTGGCGTGAGCAGAGGCTGAGGCGTCAGCTGGACCCTCAGTGGCGTGAGCAGAGGCGTTGCCAGGGCCCCCGATGACCTGAGCCAGGGCGTCCCTTTTACGACGTCCCCTGCAACGTGTGGAGGGGGTTGAGGCTGACTTAGGGTCTGGCCTGGAGTCAGGCTGTGGTGTGTCAGGCTGAGGCCGGGGTGTGTCAGGCTGAGGTCCTGACGAGGGCTGCTCAGCAGCAGCAGCAGCTCCCTGGAGTCCTGGCGTGGAAGGAAGTGGACGGCAGTAAAACTGCCTTACTGCAGCCTCATAATCCCTCTCCATCTGCCTGATTCTGTCCATCAACTCAGGAGAGGAATATATGAGGCTGGTCTTCCTGAAGCTCTTAATCTGGCGTGCATAGAACCGTAGACGCTGCTCCAGCTCGTCAGGTGTCGCCTCAGAACACGGGGGTGGAGCGAGCGAAGACGGCATGGGCGGAGCTGCAGTGAGCCTGGGAGACAGTGCTGTGGCAGACGAAGATGCGGGCTTACTTGTCGCAGCCCTCACGTCGGCTGGCAGGGAAACCACATCTTCACCAGCCGAACCACAGGAAGGTGCTCCAGGCCGACGTTTCTTGCTGCGGGAGGAGGGCGAGGGCTTCACTGCCGGACCAGAGTGCGCAACCAGGGGAGCAGGCGGAGAACGGCGCTGAACCGCCTCACGCTCCATCTGCTCCAGCAGAAGTGGAGAGGGCACAACCTCCAGGTTGGTCGGCAGGTTCCTCATCGCCTCCTCCTTCTGCCGTTCAACCCATAGATCCATGGCTTCTGCCTTCAGCGTGTCCGCGGGGTCCGTGGTTGGCGGAAACATTCTGTTATGGCTTGAGCAATGGACGAACCCAGAATGCAGACTAGCAGGCAGCATGATGTTAAATGGAAAAATATTTAATAACAAAAAAACTCACTCACAGGAGGTGACGGCAAAAACAGACATGGGCAGACTTGGCAAGACAGGCTTCGTGTGAACAGCAGGACATGAGCATGAAAATGAAAAATGTTTCTGCGCCGACTAACTGAACAAGGTGTGTTTAAATGGAGCATGATACAGGTGGAACACAAAACTGATTAACATGGTGCAGGTGAACCGAATAAACTTAATTGACAGAACAAAACGTGACTGGAGCAAAACATGGCTTGAACAGAACGCAAATCCAAGGAAACAAACTAATAGAAACATAACTAGAAAAACATGAAACGAAAGCATAACCAGATCCAAAAACTTAACTTGACCGCACATGAACTTGAAGACAAAATCTAAAGCATGACTAGGAAAATAATAAACAGAGACATGATTAAAGACTGGAGCAGTGAAAAACATAAGGAAAAAACCAGAAACCAAAAACCAAACCATCCCAAATCATAACAGAATAATTCATAGATGTATGCCTTTTTTAGAGGAGCTTCTAATGCAACTGAGTAAAAAAGAGAGAGAGCATGTCTGTGAAATACAACAAAATCTGTTAAACAAAGTACCACCATATTAAATACAAATGTTTACAAGTTTAAACGTTTTTACTTATAGATTTTACTTAATAGGGCCTATTTTATTGTAGAGTCACCTAACCTACACACACATGTTTTTGTCATGATTTACAAGGTGTTGGAGTTTTGTTTTGGGTTTTTCTCTGATTCTGATCATGTTTTTCTAGTTGTGTTTTGGATCTCTTTCTGATCACTGTTTTCCTGGTGGTGCTTAAGTTTTTTCCTTAGGTTTAGTTTCTTATGATTCTTGTATTCTGTTCATAGTGCATCTCAGTTTGTGTTCTGCTTTATCCAGGGGTGAAAGTAGTTTTAAATTCTTACCGGTACTTAGGGGCGGAGCTAGAGTTTGGCCCACACACACACACACACATATATATATATATATATATATACATGTGTGTGTGTGTTAACTGTTACTCTCACCTGTGGCTCCCTCCAGATCTCTCTCTCTGCAAAGTCTGAACTCAAAGGACAACATTCTGAATCACTGTTACACCACCATCAGAGACGCTTATCACGCTGTCCCACGTGCTGCACTGGGCCAATCCGACCACATCATGGTCCACCTGATTCCTGCATACAGGCAGAAACTAAAGCTCTGCAAACCTGTTGTGAGGACGACAAGGAAGTGGAGCAGTGAGGCTGTGGAGAATCTCCTGGCGTGTTTAGGCTGTACAGACTGGGATGTGTTCAGGACTACTACCAACAGTCTGGACGAGTACACAGAGGCTGTGACTTCCTACATCAGCTTCTGTGAGGACAGCTGTGTACCATCATGCATCAGGGTGAGTTACAACAACGACAA
The DNA here is from genome assembly GCF_021462225.1 of Girardinichthys multiradiatus. NCBI lineage: Eukaryota > Metazoa > Chordata > Actinopteri > Cyprinodontiformes > Goodeidae > Girardinichthys > Girardinichthys multiradiatus. The sequence goes on from NC_061800.1 coordinate 398,532, forward strand.
ACCCTGGTTCACAGCTAAACTCAGAAGGTTAAGACTGGATAAGGAAGAGGCCTTCAGGAGTGGGGACAAAGACAAATACAGAGAGGCAAAGTACAAGTTTGGCAAGGCAGTGAAAGAGGCCAAACGACTGTACTCTGAGAAGCTCCAAAACCAGTTCTCAGCCAACGACTCTGCGTCTGTCTGGAAAGGGCTCAAGCACATCACCAACTACAAGCCGAAAGCCCCCCACTCCATCAACGACCGACGCCTCGCCAACAACCTGAACGAGTTCTACTGCCGCTTTGAAAGACAAAGGGACAGTCCTGCAACCATCCCCCACGACGCCCCCCAACAGCTGCAGCCACAATCCACCACCCCCATCTCTCCAACCTCAAGAGGGGCCTTGGCACCTCCAACCCCCACCCTGAAGTTCCCCCCCCACCAGCCCCCTACCCACGCCGAGGACGGCTCTTTCCAGGTCCGGATTCTGTCTCACCAGCCAGCCTGAAGCACTGCGCTGATCAGCTGTCTCCAGTCTTCTCAGACATTTTTAACACCTCACTGGAGACATGTCATGTGCCAGCCTGCTTCATGTCCTCCACCATCGTCCCTGTTCCCAAGAAGCCAAGGACCACAGGGCTTAATGACTTCAGACCCGTCGCCCTGACCTCTGTGGTGATGAAGTTCTTTGAGCGCCTTGTGCTCCTGGACCCCCTGCAGTTTGCCTACAGAGCCAACAGGTCTGTAGATGATGCAGTCAACCTAGCCCTTCACTTCATCCTCCGGCACCTGGACTCCACAGGAACCTATGCCAGGATCCTGTTTGTGGATTTCAGCTCTGCCTTCAACACCATCGTCCCAGTTCTGCTACAGGAGAAGCTCTCCCAGCTGAGTGTGCCCGACTCCACCTGCAGGTGGATCACTGACTTCCTGTCTGACAGGAAGCAGCGCGTGAGGCTGGGGAAGCACGTCTCTGACTCCCTGACCATCAGCACCGGTTCCCCCCAAGGCTGTGTTCTCTCTCCTCTGCTCTTCTCCCTGTACACCAACAGCTGCACCTCCAGTCACCAGTCTGTCAAGCTTCTGAGGTTTGCGGACGACACCACCCTGATCGGACTCATCTCTGATGGTGACGAGTCCGCGTACAGATGGGAGGTGGACCATCTGTTGGACTGGTGCAGCCAGAACAACCTTGAGCTCAACGCTCTAAAGACAGTGGAGATGGTTGTGGACTTCAGGCAGAACCCAGCACCACCTGCCCCCATCACCCTCTGTGACTCCACAATTGACACTGCGGAATCTTTCCGCTTCCTGGGAACCATCATCTCCCAGGATCTCAAGTGGGAGCCAAACATCAGCTCCCTCATCAAGAAAGCCCAGCAGAGGATGTTCTTCCTGCAGCAGCTGAAAAAATTCAACCTGCCAAAGACTATGATGGTGCACTTCTACACAGCCATCATTGAGTCCATCCTCACCTCCTCCATCACCATCTGGTACGCCGCTGCTACAGCCAAGGATAAGGGCAGGCTGCAGCGTGTCATTCGGTCTGCTGAGAAGGTGATTGGCATCAGTCTACTGTCGCTCCAGGAACTGTACACCTCCAGGACCCTGAAGCGGGCAGGGAAGATTCTGGCTGATCCCTCCCACCCCGGTCACAGACTCTTTGAAACTCTCCCCTCTGGCAGGAGGCTGCGGTCCATCCGGACCAAAACCTCACGCCACAAGAACAGTTTTTTCCCATCTGCCACCAGCCTGGTTAACAAAGCCCGGAAACCACACTGACACTCTCCCTTTCCCCCACACCCCCCCTTTTTTTTGCTGACAGGACACTTGTAACCTGTAACTCTATGCGTTACATTAACGCTCAGCTTGGACTCCTGCTTTACTTGCACAATGATCACCTGCACTGTTATACTGCTCTATACTTACTCTCACTCACTTAAAACTGTGCACATATATTTATATTATATTGTAGATATGTTTATACTGTTTAATTTGTATTGTATTGCACTGACTACGCCAAAACAAATTCCTTGTATGTCCAAAAACGTACTTGGCAATAAAGCTTTTCTGATTCTGATTCTGATACCTGATGCTAACTTTAGCCAGCATGCTATGCTAACTGGCTGGACCATGGCGATAAACATATCAACAACTCCAGAGAAGCAAAGAATCTGTCCTCATGAGTTGTGTAAGGTGTGATTTTGTGAAGAGTACTTACCACTCAGCCTTGACCTGCAGTGCCATCAGAGGCTGTCGCTACAGTCAGCACCAGCCAATAGGGAGACGTCTTACATCATTCCTCCTTACATCTCACCCAGGATGTTCATGTTCTCAGCATTCAAAATTCATTGAGTTCAACCACAAAACGGGAGCTTCAAAACTGAAAATTTTAGATTCGTAACCAAAGATTTCTGACATGTTTTGTAGACAAAAATTTTCGTTTAAAAATGAATTATTCATTGCATTTAAAAAAAAAAGGTTTTAGATCACAAATATTTTTTTTTTCGATTGAATAATAAAAAAAGACAAGTTTCCCTTCATACAAAACGATGTAGCCTTTATGAAAAGGAAAAATAAACAGAAAGAAAGTCAAGTTAAAAGCTAAAATGACAGCAAACAATGTAACATTGGAGAGTAGTAGGAGAATGTAGCAGAGTTAGGGAAAGTGGTCATTAATTATGGAGCTTGATTATTAAGGGCTTTATATGTGAGGATATTTTTTAATTCTATTCTTGATTTAAGACAGAGCCAATGATGGGATATAGAAGAAATATGATCTCTCTTCAGAATTCTTGCTGCAGTGTTTGGATAAACTTGCATTTTGTGGATATACTAAGACTAAACAACTACAATAGTCCAATCTCAAAGTAAAAAAAAGCATGTACTTGTTTTTCAGCACCATCCCTGGACAGGATAGTTCTAATTTTGGCAATATTATGGAGGTAAGAAAAGGAAATCCTAGAAACCTGTTTAAAGTGGGGTTTAAATGACACATTCAGGCTAAACCAGCGTTCTTTACTTTATTACCGGAGGCCAATTAATGCAATCCAGTATACAGTGACCGACTAAGCAGTTCCTTTTTCAAAGATTCTGGTTCAAAGAAAACAGCTTCTGTCTTTATTTAGAAGGAGAAAATTTAAAGTCATCTTTTTTTATGTCTTGAAGACATGCCTGTAGTCTATCAAACTGGTTGGATTCACCAGGATAGATTGATACATATACAGTATCATCAGCGTAAAATTGTCATACCAATTTTACCAATTAGTTTATAGTAAGGAGAACTGGCCCAAGCACTGAACACTGTTGTACTCCACAAGTAACCCTGGAGTTTAAAGATGATTTTTCATTTACATGAACAAACTGGAATCTGTCAGACAGATAAGATTTAAACCAGCCTAGTGCTGTTCCCCTGATCCCTACAGCATGTTCCAATGTTTCTAAGAGAATATTGTGATCAACTGTATCAAATACAGCACTGAGATCTAACAGAACAAGTACAGACACAAGCCCATTATCCAAGGGTATAAGAATATCATTAGTAACTTTCACCAGTGCTGTTTCAGTGCTATGATGAGCCCTGAAACCTGACTGAAACTCTTCAAACAGGTCATTGCTGTGTAAATGCTCACACACTTGATTAGCAACTATTTTCCCAAGGATTTTAGTTAAGAACAGAAGATTAGATAAAGGTCTGTAGCTTATTAAGTCATCTTGATGGAGAGAAGGTTTCTTAAGTAAAGGTTTAATTGCAGCAACCTTAAAAGCCTGTGGTACATATCCATGTACTAGGCATAGATTAATCATCTAAAATGGGGGCAGTAATCAAAGGAACATTTCCTTAAGTAATTTAGTTGGGATTTAATCTAACATACAAGATAAAGATTTAGATGAAGCTTATATATTCAGAAAGATGAACTTGATAATGTTAATTACACAAAATCTCATAAGGTTATTACTGCTGAGAGCTGAGGAGATGGACGAACCAACAGAGATTTGACTTTCTGTAACCTTGGCAACTGTATTAAAAAAACCTTGGCTCATTCTTATTGTACTCTGTTAGTGATGAAAAATACGTTGTGATTATCAAACTTAAAACTGATTGTGGGTGCTGTTTTTGCATCTATATTTAGCAGGTTTGAAAGGCAGGTGCAAACAGGCACATTATGGTCATTGTGGCAAGAAGGAGGAATAGGGTTTGAAGGTAATTCTGGAGCAAAACTATTTGTGCATTGTGAGAATTTAAAGGCACAATGCTACAGTAGTTTTGTAATTGTAGAATATTTTCTGTCTTTCACAAACACAAAACAACACTTACATATCTTCAGATTCTTAAGTACAAGTACACAAATTGTATTCTGTAAGTCACGCTACAAAGCCTTTTACTCACATTGATTCAAAACCATTTGCACTAATTGTGCACTGTGGACTGAACCTTCATAATTAATTGTAATCATTCCCGTATTTTGAACAGATTAATATGATAGTTGATAAGTGATATGATAATATGATACTTATGTTGTCCTGGTGATCAATACACCCACTAGGACAAACACTCATTTTGTTTCTGTTATGATTTGGGGGTGTTTGGTTTTTGGTTTTGGCTTTTTTTATTTATTTCTTTATTTTTTTTCTCACTGTTGAGCTTTGGATCTTCCTTCTGATCATTGTTTTCCAGGTGGTGCTTCAGTTCCTTGCTTAGGTTTAGTTTCTTATGATTGTTGTATTCAGTGTATGTTCTGTCATTTCTGGAAGATGTTCCTCAGGTTTTATTGTGTCCTGGTTTAGTTCCAGTCATGTTTTCACTCCTTGGCTCAGTCAGCCAGTAATCAGACCTACAAATACTCTGCTGTTTTGTTTATTCCTCATAGTTCACAGTTCTATTAGTTCAAAGTTCATAGTTAATTGTTCACGTCAAGCCTATTTTTTCTGTCTGTCCATGCCTGTTTCAGCCACCACCTCTGAGTTAATTTTCCACCATTAAAGCCTGTTGCCCGTCCCAGAGTGCAGCCGCTGTCCGTCTGTCTGCATTCTGGGGTCCACCTCCACACCACATCACCTTAACGGTTGCTGATGTCAGGGAGTGCGAAACGACTCATATACCACAAAGGCCTCAAAAGTGCTTGATTTCTGTTTATCAAGGTGTGTAAGATGTAAGATAACATGTTATGTAACTTCTATTCCTCCACCGGACAATAAATGAAAATTACTACTAGTGTTTGGATTTTATGTTGTTGCAAATATTGCTGGTAAAATTATTGGTATATCTACAAGCAGCAGTTTACTTCAAAACTATGTCAGAGGGGAATTAGGCAATCTCTATTTAGACTAGGAACATCTGAAAATTCTTTAATTCTACATATTTTACATAGAATGAAAGATAAATACTGGTGTCATTTGTTGTAATAACTGGATAAAAGTATAATAGGAAAACTTATTTAGTTATTTAATGCAGTTTTAGAGTCACATTCTTTACATCAGAGATGACAACAGTGTTACTGCTGGACTATCCCTCACTGACTCCCAACATCTTCAGCAATGAATGACGAAGTGGCGTCTGCTGTAGCCATGGGGACAGAAACGTTTCCTGATATCCTGAAGAGCTTCATTCTTTTATACCAGTTTGCTGCCCAGGAAAATTACAAGTTATGGAAATCCTCCATAATTGCCATCACATTCCTGGTTTATAAACCAGAATTAGTTCTATATCACATCAACTGTCCAGTTTCATGAAGTAGGACACATAAAATCAATACAATTGCCCATTTTGGTTAGGGGGTGATGCCTCAAACTAACCGCATACAAATTTTAGATTGCAGCTCTTGTGAGTTTAAAATCAACTTGGAACCCTCCCAGTCCTGCCCACCCTCCATACTAAGGCGATGAGGAGTGTCGTGGAACTTGTGTTAGAAGTAATTTGCTGCTATGAAGGCATTTTTAGTGTAGGAATATCTTGAATAGTAGTTGGCCTGAATTGCTAAAATGAAAATAAATAACAAAAACAGCGTCAGTAGATCATCATGTCTGTAAGTTCTGGTGTGATGTAAAGACATACTAGGGACAGACAATATTAAACAGTAATGTGGTTTTGAAGAGATGAAGAACCTTTCAAAATTTGTTAGGAGAGAAAGAATCAAGAGAGCAGGATATAGAGGAGACAAATAATTAATCATGAATTACCATCTTTACCTTTGGTCACAGAAGGGGAAAGCTTACAAAATCACAGCTGTAAAGTGCAAGGGTGGTATCATCATGTCACGTGAGTGTTCTGCTGCAAGAGGGGTTGATGCACTTAACCTAATCTATGGCATGATCAGGAAGGAAATAATTTTGGAAACCGTGACTGATGTCTGGAAGCTTTGTTTTACTGCAAAATAAAAGCACAAAGACAAAATGATGTTTTCAGTGTGCACAGCCAGAACATAGAGAAAGATATTAAATTATATATCATTAGATTTTTGTATCTGGAGTTAAACATCAATAAAAAATTTGAAGGATGGACAGAAGGACAATAAGTATGACAAAAAAGCAAACCTGGGCTAACCTAGTGTGGTGGTTTTCTTCCATAGGTCAATGAAGGCTATCAAGAAGGCTATCATATTTGGTGACATCTGGACACCTCTTTTACCAGTGTGAAAATAATTAACATTCACTTTTAGATTCCTTAAAGCTGAAAAAGACCACAAAGCTGATTGAGACAATACATATGGGAATAAACTTGTGCCATCAGAAACTGAATTTGAATTACTCAGATTGAATCTATATTTGTGTAATTTGAAATTACACATTGGTCATACATTGGTTTGAAAATTAATTTCACTAAATTGAAACTGAATTTGTTTGCTTTGAAACTGAATTTGTTTGCTTTGCTTCGTATTAGAAATTCTGTTTGCCTACTTTCATTTACAGGTCTGAAATTAAATTTCAGTTTTAAAATAAAATTTTTTGTGTCACACATCGGGTCATACTTATCTCATACTTATCTCTGTGTCCTCGTTGTACCTGGTCATGCGTCATGTGCCCCGGCCTGGTTTCCCTGCCTGTTCCATGAGTGAGAACAATAAATCTCGCACAGCATGACAGAAGGACACAGCCAAATGGACCAAGCAAGGGAGATGCTGATCAAGTTCCGGGCAGGGGAGGTATTATTTCAGCGTTACTTGCGCCACCTCGCCTCTCGCAGCCCGCCATGGCAGAGGTTGGAGGAGGCAAACCAGATTTCGGACTGGCTGGGATTATGGGGAGGGTTCTATCCCCAGAATCCCCTAACTCCTGAGATGGTGGAGGGAGAGCAGCAGAGAGCCGTGGTGGAGATTGGCCCCCTTTCTCGTCCCATCCCTGGAGGACCCGACTCCGTGGGTCAACTACCTCCACTCCTGGTTTTTGTTCCTAAGTCTGTTCCGGAGGGGTTCAAGGACAAACCGCCTTCACTCCCTGATCCAGTTCCTGTTCCTGGTCCTGATCCGTAGAGGTCCGTTGACGAACTGCCCTCACATCCTGTTCCTGTCTGTTAGGGGTTCGGGGACACTCTCCCTTCACTTTCTATTCCTGTCCTGGAGGAGCTCGAGGACGAGCTGCCGCACTTCCTCAATCTGCCCCAGATCTGCCGGGCTCCACCGCAGATCTTCATGGCCTCGCCGAGGTTGCTACGCCGCTCTCCCGAGCTCCTCCGCCGCCTTCCTCATGGCCGACCTCCTGATCGGCGTCTCCGGGGGAACACTACACTCCATGACCGTGCTCCAGACCGCCTGCTCCGAGGGTCCTCTACACATCTGGGCCGGCCTCTTGACAAGCGTGGTCGGGGTGCTTCTGGTCCCGCTGTTGTCCTTCTGAACTCTGGGTATCACCGGGACGACCTCTGGGCCGAACTCTGGGTCACACAGGGATGTCCTTCCGGTCGTCCTCCTGAACTCTGTTTTGGTTTTGTTTGTGGCCCTGTTCCGGGTACCTTTTTGTTTCTAAATCTTAAAATAGAACTTAAAATACTCCTGCTCAAATAGAAAGCCCTTAATTATCAAGCTCTATCATACATCAGAGATCTGGGCCCATATTCACAGAGAATCCTAATACAAAAAGTCTCTCCTAGTGCTGTCATTTTAGAAAAACCTTTCTCAAATTCTTATGAAAACAACTGAAAAAGTTAAACAAATATACAGTCATATTCAGTAAATCAGAATATGTGTTCCGATAAGACTAGTCTGTTAGACAAAGTACCTTTTCAAAATAACAACCTTTAAGCAGGTATGAAACATTACATAAAGCCCATATTTCTGCGTTATTATTTTTTTTAACGGTCTGATGTAATATTGTAATCTTAAATGTTTTCATTAGCTGTTAGCAAATAATCATCCTAATTTACAGAAATATGGGCTTTAAAGCATCAGTCTGTCTAAAAAGTCTGTATATGTTTTACTTAGTAAATTAAGTTATTGAAATAAATGAACTTTTCAATGATATTCTAATTTATTAAATATGACTGCATATACATACACATTCTAGACAAGTAAAATAATCTAAACACAGTATACAAAGGAGGAAGATGTGCATGTGGTTAAGCAGTATTAGTTGTATTGCAGATGATGTCAACAGCCATAGCCTAAATGGTCATCAACACCCACTGCTGCTATCTCCTCTCTAGCTTATGATAGTAGCAGGTACCAGCTTCTCACATTACAGGCTAATGTATGAAAGCAGAGGGAACGACACTTTGATCGCTCAGCAATATGTTCCAAGTGGCCTTCTTTGTTCACAACCTGATCCCGGGACCAAATCTACCTTTCTGTACTCCTCTATTCTACTCCACAGCGTCACATCTAGCAATGAGGTCAACCACACCTCGTCACTAATATAGGAATTTCTGTTGTCTCCTAGCTCAGAGTATCTCTCAGCAGCAAGCTGAATCATTCTTAAGCAAGAGTCCTTGCCAGGAATCTTTTCGTTAAGTAAGAAGCTCTCTGAGAGGACACTGAGAAGACACAGAGAATCTTTGTGAATAGGGGCCCTGATTGCTGTATATGTATCTAACAGAGCACTTCGTTTTCAGACTGCAGGTTTACTGGTGGTTCCTAGGGTCTCTAACAGTAGAATGGGAGGCAGATCCTTTAGTAATCAGGGTCCTCTCCTGTGATGTCAGGTTCCAGTTTTAGTCAATGAGGCAGAAACCCTGTCTACTTTTAAGGATAGGCCTAAAACTTTCTTTTTTGATAGAAATTATATTTAGATGGGCTTAGGTTATTTTGAGATGTAGCTAAGTTCTCAAGTTCTGTAGTTAGGCTGCTGGAGGACGTACTGACCAATTTTCTTCACTCTTCTACATTCTCCTACTACTTTGACATTGTGATGGAAATTCTTGCAGTAAGCATTCCACAGTGTATGACCTTTTTTATCTTACTCCTCAGAACATCTGTGTTAGAGGAAGAAGCTGTAAAAGCCATTATCAGAAGTTTAATGGTTCAGACCCATCTTTTAGGACGATGTCAGGAAGGGCAGTTAGGTCTGTTCCTAGATAACCTTGTCACATTTGAACTCAAGAAGGGTTTGGGTCATAAAACACAGTCTCTGATGTTGAGATAACACTGTCATGTTCTGGTATAAATACTGTGTGTAAATGTTGATCGGGGCTCTGCTTAACTGACTTGCTCGATGACAGTCATTCAAACGCTGAATGCCTTTGAATAAAACTTATAAAGACGAAGTCCGGATTTTTCTCTTCTTGTGAGTCAACTTCTCTCCACTTTGATAAGAAAATTCCACAACAATTTTAGCGTCACGAACAGGATCTAACGTGCCAGAGGAGGCCGCAGGAGGGGGACACGGACGCCTGGCCAGCCTGGAGACGTTGTCCGCAGTCCACCTCCATATTACGGTAGTGGAGTCCGGGTGCCTGCCTGCGGCTTCTGGCCGATTGGATCCGAACTAATTGTCTACAAATATATCTGGGTGAGAAGTTGCTCTGTATGATATAATGTATATTATTTTTTTTATTACACATTAACCATCATCTCCTAACTAATTAATTAGGTTCTGGAGTTGCGAGAGGGAGGACATCAGCTGAGTGCCAGGTCACCCTGTAGAGGTATACAGGGAGGTTGTTATTGGTAACAATAACATAAAGCAGAACACAGGGTTTTGCGGGTGGTTTTTAGCAATTTTCTACACCTCATAAAGGAGAAAAGCCAGACGGCAGACGTGCCGCTGAACGGGTAAAAAGGAAAAAAACGGGTTCCGGAACCTCAAAGGCATCAGGGGTGTCTCCTTCTCCAGACTCTGTGATTTATAAAATAATGAAAGAAAAAGGTGGAGATGATTGTGTTACATGTGCTTTAATTTGGGAGGAAAAGTTTGGTTTTCCACAAGGTGGACGTTTGAGTGTAAATCAGTTGAATAAAATAAAACAGTTGATGGATGGTGATTGGGAGAAAATAAAGAATAAGAAAAGGATTAAAAAACAAGATTTAGATCAGAGAGAAAAATGGGTAAAATGTTGGAATGAATGGATTACGGAGGCTATGCGTAGGGAAAGAAAATCCGAATTGAAACAGATGGCAGGGGGAAAAGATTTGTCCGGGGACGTGGGAAACAGGTATGACAATGCTGGTCGTGCCGTTGATGACCCCACGTTTCCACCTCCATATAGACCTAGTGATGCTTCACCCTCCTGTCTATATCCATCTTTACAGACGGAGTTGTGGTCCCTCCAGATGGCAGACCTTGATCTAGACTCCTGTCCTCCTCCAGCAGCGGGCCAACCAGCAGCGGGCCAACCAGCAAATCTGCCCGTAAGTCAGCCAGGACAACTCGCCAGTCCACTTCAACATCAGCCCGTGAGTCAACTCACACATCCACCTGCAGTGCAGGCTGACCTCACCGAGCACAACGGCCCCAGCGGAGCGGAAGGTGTGATTATGCACCAGCCTACAGATGAGCAGCGACTGGGATCATCGAAGGACCAGAAAATACCTTTCCTCTCCTGTTAGCTTTCATGAGTTTACATAGTTACGGAGTGGAAGACAACGAGGAGAAGATAAAAAAGAGGAAGAAGAGTATCAAATGCCCTATGTTGGAAGTAGCCGGAACAAATGAGCCTCAGTTGGTGTTTCGACCGTGGACTGCAGCAGACATCCAAGCCAGCGCCGCGTTACTTCCGGATCCCGTAGGAGACGGAAGAAAGTTTGCTACGGAATTTAAAGCTTTATGCCATGAAATGAGACCTACCGGCACAGAAATTCGCCGGCTCCTTGCAGCAAAAATCAAACCTGGAGAGTTAGTTGGTCTGAGATTGCCAAATCCTGCAGTGCGCCCTGTCGAGACAACTGGAGGTGAAAATGGTGATTTAAATCATTGTAATGGACCATGGTATAATGCCATAGAACATTTGTGCACTGACTTGATCACAAAATTTCCACAAAGGAGTGACTGTGCCATGCTACAACAAGTCAAACAACGTCCTGATGAGACTGATTTTCTTTACCGGATGGAAGAAACGTTCAATAAACATTCAGGTATGGAATGCCCCCCTGACTTTACTGTTTTGGGACCCTGGGAAAAAATGGTGTGGATATATTATGGAAGGACTTCTCCTTGAGATCGCAGCACAAACTAAGACTCTTTATGTTGGTTGGAGACATTGGGGCGGTTTGAGGAGCTGAAAAGACATGCTTTACACAGCGATGATGTCATCAACGACGGGAAGAAGAAAAAAGCGGACAAAAGAGAGACTGATTTGCATAACGCTGCCTTGACCCTGTACTGCAGTACAAATCAACATGGTTCTTTTCCACGAGGCCGGGGACGCCGGGGCAGAGGTCAGGGAAGAGGACTGTGGTCCCGCTCTGATGCTTGCCATAAATGTGGAAAGTTGGGACACTGGAGGAATGAATGTCCAGAGAAACTGCAGCAGCTGGACACCGGTAACTGACGGGGGCAGGACGGGACCCTGGATCTGGCTGCCACTTGCATTGAGGAGGGGTCTCTTAAGGAGCGTGAGGTTTCACAAACACACACATAGTTGCATGATGATACTGATTCACATAGGTTGCTTACAGAGGCCATATTACACTTAGAAGGTGCCTCCATAGTTTTACCAGGCACGTATCTCCATACACAGAACTGCTATTAAAAGAATGCCTATGTTTTCTATGATGGTGATGGATGAAGAAATTTCTTTTGTTGTAGATTCAGGAGTGACACACTCTGTTTTATCACCTAAATGTATTACAGAGCAGCCAAAACTGAGTGGTCGATATGTTCATTCTGTCTCAGCTTCAGGTGAAACAGTTAGGGAAAGTTTTTCTGTTCCTCTAAAGTGTTCCACTCCACAGGGAGTGCAGTTAAAACCCTCTTTTTTGGTGTCTCCTTTGTGTCCTTTAAATTTGATGGGTAGAGATTTGATGTGCAGATTAAATATTGCTATTATTTCAAACCCTGATGGACTGACAGTTCACACTCAGAAGGACTTTGACTATGACTATACTGCAGTACATTGGGCCCCAGATCAACCCTTATATGCATATGAGTGGAAGCTTCCAGTTGGTCCTGTACCTCAACATTTTGTCGCATTGGCATTAAATGCTGTGACACCTGATAGTGAGATAATGAGTGCAGATGATCTGCATTGTACTTCACATGTATCTGAAGGACCTGATTTTGATTATGAGGCCAGTTGGTACAAAATGACAAATGAGAGAGTGCATCTCTCTGACATGTACTGGAATGATCACACAGCAGCTTTATCTGTGACTTTGCCCTCTGAACAGCTGCATTTTTTTCAAGTTTCTGGTTTGGTGTCGCATGTATTATTGGCCAAGTCTGAAAATATGGAATGGAAGGATGTGGGGTTTTTTGTTAGACGTTGTCTCCTTGCCACGGATTGGAGGGAGACAGATGTCCCATATGTGTTTGTGTCTCTTTCTCAAAATGCTTTTAAAAGACATTGTCCCTCTGTTGTTTCCTGTAATCGTACAGTGCAACTGATTTCACATTCACATCTGTTTTTAGCTACTGCTTCTTCTGCGGATGCAGATCTTGAAGAGCTGCCTGATTCATTGTGGGCTGCTCACAAATATGATGTTGGTCTTATTACAGATTGTGAGCCAGTTGTTGTTACTCCTAAATCAAACTACAGGCCATGTCAGAAACAATACTTATTGAAAAAGGAAGCTTTGGAGGGAATTCGTCCTGTTTTTGATTCCCTCCTTAGAGCTGGGGTAATTGTACCCTGTCCAAATTCACCTGTGAGAACACCGTTGTTCCCTGTGGAAAAAATTAGGCCCCCTGGAGAGCCTGACAAATGGAGATTTGTCATGGACCTTCAGGCTGTCAACCAGTCTGTTGTGGCCCGTGCACCATCAGTTCCGAACCTTTCTACGATTCTTTCACAAATTCCACCAGAAGCTAAATATTTTTCAGTGATAGACCTGGCAAATGCTTTTTTTCTGTCCCTGTACACAAGGACAGTCAGTATTGGTTTGCTATTGAGTTTGATGGAAAGCCATATTGTTTTACTCGTCTTTGTCAGGGCTACACAGAGAGTCCAACTATTTTTAATACAGCTCTGAAGGACTCTTTGGCTGATTTGACTCTGTCTCCTGGAACTGTCCTTACACAGTATGTTGATGATTTATTATTATCAGCAGGATCAGCGGATCAGTGTAGGAAAGACACCTTAAAACTGCTTCAACATCTTCATAAAAAGGGTCACAAAGTTTCAAAATCTAAAATGCAGTTTGTACAGGAAGAAGTGACATTTCTTGGTCATGTTCTCTCACATAAAAGCAGAAAACTGTCCCCTCAGCACATTGAAGCAGTTCTAAAAATCCCAAAACCTGTCACCAAGAAACAAATGATGTCATTTTTGGGTATGACAGGCTATTGCAGAGCTCACATTCTGAATTACTCTGAGCTGGAAGCGCCTTTGGCCAGTTCAATATATGGGAGGAGCTTGGCAGCTGCAGACAAAATTAAATGGACAGATGAAGCAGAACTGGCTTTCAATGATTTAAAAACAGCCCTGTCTTCTGCGCTTGCATTGGCTTTACCAAACTCTGACAAGCCATTTATTCAAATGGTGGATGAAAAATCTGGTTTCATGTCATCTGTGTTGTTGCAATCCCATGGTGATAAATTGCGACCTGTGGCTTCTTATTCCAGTAAGCTTGATCCAGTTGCAGCTGGGCTGCCTGGTTGTTTGGGAACTATTGCTGCAGCTGAGAAAGCAGTGTTAGCATCACGTGACATTGTTGGATATAATCCATTGACAGTTTTTGTTCCACATTCTGTTTCCATCATCCTCCTGGAACAAAAGACATCTCATCTATCAGCAGCAAGGTGGCTGAGGTATTCTTCAATATTATTGGACATGCCCAACATTACAATTAAACGTTGTAACACTTTAAACCCAGCCACACTTCTGCCTACTGAGGAGGATGGTGAAAGTCATGACTTGGCAGCTGTCTTAAATGTTGTTTGTACCTCTCGTCCTGACTTGCAAGACACCCCTTTGACTAACCCTGATCTTATCTTGTATGTAGATGGGTCTTCCTCCCGTTCTGCAGTGGGTCTGAACCAAGTAGGGTTTGCAGTGTGCTCTGACTCAGCTGTTTTGCGCTCAGGTCCTTTGCCAGCGCATTACTCAGCTCAAACAGCTGAATTAATTGCTTTGACTGAAGCTTGCAAGTTGGCAGAAGGAAAGATTGTGACTATTTACACAGATTCAAGATATTGTTTTGGAGTAGTGCATGATTTTGGGGCCTTGTGGGCCTCCTTTTTGAAATCAGATGGAAAACCTATCTTGAATGCTAGACAAGTGTCTGATATTTTGGATGCTGTTTTGTTACCCGCACGTTTGGCTGTGGTTAAGTGTGCTGCACACACAGGACAGTCTGATTTTGTTTCTAGGGGTAATGCAGCCGCGGACTTGGCAGCAAACACCGCGGCTTTGATGCCTTTCCCCTCGGATGAAACTTTTCTTTCTCTGACTGATCCGCATGCTGTCACTGTTCCTGAAATGCAATATTTTGCTACTCCACAGGAAAAAGAGAAATGGTGAAAAGCTGGCTGTATCTTTAACAGCAGTTCTGGCTGGCATGTTTCTGATGGTAGACCATGCCTGCCTAAACATTTTTTGTCCCTGGTTTGCTAAATGGACGCATGGATTGGATCATGTGTCCAAAGGGGGAATGCTGGATATGGTTAAAAAATACTGGTATACAAATGGGTTTTCAGTGGTAGCTGAAAATTATTGTAAAAGATGTTTGATCTGTGCTTCTCACAACCCCTCGAGGGTTCCTGCACAATCACAGGCGGCACATCCACCTCCACGGTTCCCATTTCAGCATTTGATGATGGATTTCATTGAGTTGACACCTGCTGAAGGGAAGAAATATTGTTTGGTGGTCGTGGACATGTTTTCTAAATATGTTGAAGCGTTTCCAACGGAACACGCAGACAGCAGTGCTGTAGCGAAGTCTTTGTTGACAGATTCTTCCCCGCTGGGGAATCCCAGAGGTGATTTCCAGTGATAACGGGACACATTTTGTTAACAAAGCTTTGCAAGAAATTAGTAAGCTTCTAGGTTTCCAGTTGAAGACACATTGTACTTACCACCCACAATCAGGTGGAGCAGTAGAACGAGAAAATGAAACAATAAAGAGTAAGTTGGCTAAATGCTGTGAAGAAACAGGCTTGTCCTGGCCAAAAGCTCTCCCTCTGGTTCTTATGTATATGTGGATGAGAAATAGATCCAGAGCTAATTTGAGTCCTTTTGAAATCCTTTTTGGGAGACCAGCAAATACAGGGGGAAGACCGAGTACTAACCTAAGCACACTAACAACTGCTCATTTTGAACATTCCATGTTGGAATATTGTAAGGTTCTGTCACGTTCTCTCTCTCTCTCTCATCAGACGGTGAAAGCTGCCTTACCCCAGTAGCTGACAGACCACTGCACCAGTTCCAGCCAGGACAGTGGGTGCTGATTAGAGATACCAGGAGACGTCACTGACAAGCGGTGGAGAGGTCCGTTTCAAATTCTGCTGGTGACTCACACTGCTGTAAAGGTCCAGGAACGTGACACCTGGGTCCATTTTACGCACTGCAAGGTGTTCACTGGAACACCACCCGGGCAGCATCCTGGTTCTGAACCTCCTACCTAGAGGAGCTTCCAACAACCGCCCACCTGTACCAGACTGGTAACAGGGCAGCTTGAAGCGCAGAAGCCACTCAGGAGAGGCAGCAGGATTTTTGTTTTTTTTAAGTTGTTTATAATTTGTTTTCTTTGAGAAAAAAAACGGTTTGCTTTCAGTACCAGAAGAAAGGACATTCCACTTCAAGATCACGATGCAGTTAAATGGAAGATGATCTTTTCTGATGCTAATGATTGGTATTGCAAGTATTTTTATAACTCTTGTGTTCATTTGGGAAAAGGTACAGCAAAGACAATGTGTGGCTAATCTGAGGAATTGTGCTAATAATGCTCATCAGCGGATTCGACGAGAGATTCATCACTTTTCTGACTACTATGATCATGCTGATAATGTCTGGTGGCAACTGATGCATGAAACCATGAGGAAGATAAGAAATGATAGTTGCTATGTTTGTTGTTTGATTCCACATGCTATTAATGATCAACCATTTTTGGTACCAGTTCCTATTGATACTGCTTATACTCTAGCTACTTTCTTTCCAGATAACCAGTTGGTGGAGGTCATTTTTCCTTGGGTGAGGAATTATACTGTACGGGAAAGCAGAAATGTTAGTAAATTTTCTAGTGAGACTAATTTAACATGTGCGTCTACAGGAACTCTTTATAGAATTCGGGGTAATAGAAATCCGATTAATGATCCAGATATTTGTATTGCTCAGGAGGAAAGCACACCTTATTTCCTTGGAAAGACGGAGGGTTGCAAAACTATTATACCAGTTTCATGTGCCTTGACCCACAGTAATACAGCTAGACCTTGTCCTGTCAGAACTGATCCTTATACTATTTCAGAATCTTTGGCTCCAGATCCTTTTGTGTTAACTCTTAATCTTACAGCCTTACCGGATGGAAGTCAATTGTATGGCATGGCAGGTAAATTAACCAGGGTTCTTGTTACTTTTCCTAGTAGAGATGGGTACTCATGTCCTAAGAACATGGTTTAGATGTGTGGAAACAGATCATATCTGTATCTGCCTGCTAATTGGTCTGGAGTATGTTATCTAGCTCACTTACTACCTACGGTCACAACTTATAATTCAATCAGCCCATTATTAGAGAGGAAGACAATGCTCAAACGGCAAAAGAGAGCTAGGATTCCACATTGGAAAGGGATTTTGGGTACAATTATTCCTAGTTATGGTGCTGCTAACGCCGCCCATAGGATTAATGAGTTGTCAGTTGAGTTAGAAAATCTTACTGCTTTATGTGAGGAAGGTTTCACTGTTCTGACTATGGAGCAGCAGGCTATAAGAACTATGAGTTTGCAAAATAGAATGGCTTTGGATTATCTGTTAGCTGAGAGGGGTGGTGTTTGTCATTTAATTGGGGAACAATGTTGCACTTTTATTCCTGATGTGTCTAATAATATGACAAGTAACCATGATAAATTTGAGGACTTGCTGACGACCCAACGGAAGGAAATCCTCTTGGAATCCTTGGTCTTGGTTCTCTGCTGGTGGATGGACATCTTGGTTAGTAAAGATTGGAGTGATTCTTTTATGTTTCTTTTTGATTTTGATGTTTCTTTCATGTTGTATTATTCCAATGGTTAGGGGAATGGTAATGAGACTGATACATTTTTCCATGTTAAACGTTGATAAGGATGTGAACTTAATTTCTGTTTGTCATGATTCTGCATTTGAGGTGGCGGATGGTATGGATACCGATGGATTTTATGTTGCTTAAGATGCTTTAATGATGTGCTAACTCTAAAGTGTTTGGGGAGTTACTACTGATGTTCAGCATTTTAGTGGTATACCTGGAGTTTTGGTGTTTTTTGTTTCTTTTGCGGTGTTGTTATTCTTGCTCTTTCAGTTTGTTTTCCTGGTGATTTGCGAATCTTAGCTCTTCGTGAGGGCCATGACTATACGGCGTTTGATTTATATCTTTTTCTTTTTTGTTTTTTTTGTTCTTTTGATTATTTTTCTGGGTGTTGGTTTGCTAGAATGTTTGTATGATTGTCTTATGATCATAAGGGGGGAGTGTGATGGAAATTCTTGCAGTAAGCATTCCACAGTGTATGACCTTTTTTATCTTACTCCTCAGAACATCTGTGTTAGAGGAAGAAGCTGTAAAAGCCATTATCAGAAGTTTAATGGTTCAGACCCATCTTTTAGGACGAAGTCAGGAAGGGCAGTTAGGTCTGTTCCTAGATAACCTTGTCACCTTTGAACTCAAGAAGGGTTTGGGTCATAAAACACAGTCTCTTTGAAGTTGAGATAACACTGTCATGTTCTAGTATAAATACTGCGTGTAACTGTTGATCGGGGCTCTGCTTAACTGACTTGCTCAGTGACAGAGTCATTCAAACGCTGAATGCCTTTGAATAAAACTTATAAAGACAAAGTCCGGATATTTCTCTTCTTGTGAGTCAACTTCTCTCCACTTTGATAAGAAAATTCCACAACAACATTTTGCATGATTTGCCATTTTGTCAGTGTTTAACTTCACATTCTGTCTCTGTTTGTTCTCTTTGTAAAAGTTACACCTGCCATGGTGAAGTATTTAGCTGACACCTTTTTAGAGGAGGGGCTGAACTACAGCTGCCTGTCTTTCAGTGTTTAACCCTGCCTTTTTCCTATACCTTCTACTGCGACTTACTGTAGCTCTCTTTCGTTCTAGAGCTTTTAAACTGGCTTATAACTAATCCACTTAGCTGTGTTTCCTCCTAGATGAAGCCACTAAAGGAGTAACTACTGCCAGAAACGTTTTACTTTTCTCTAATATAGAAAGTACTCCTGGTTGAGTGCTTCTGTGTTATTTTATATGCTCTGTCTTCTCAAACCCCCAGTCAGTTGTGGCAGATGGCCGTTCACACTGAGCCTGGTTCTGCTGGAGTTTTCTTCCTGTTAAAAGGGAGTTTTTCCTCTCCACTGTCACTACATGGATGCTTGGTATGAGGGATTGCTGCAAAGTCAATGCCAGCAACTGCCTAGTGTCGCTACCTGCTAATCCAATAGGAGGGATTGCTGCAAGTCACTGACCCGATGCAATCTGCTGGGTTTCCTTAGATAGAAAACAGTTTTACTAATTTGAATAAAACACAGATTTGGACTGCATTGTTTGTTAACTAGAATTAATTAAAACATATGTATTTGATTTGGAATCTGTGTCATTAGAATTGACTTTTGCTTTGTTTTGTAAATTGGCGCTATATAAATATTCTGCATTGAATTAAATTGATGGGCTGCATGGTGGCGCAGTTGGTAGCACTGTTGCCTTGCAGCAAGAAGGTCCTGGGTTTGATTCCCGGCCTGGGGTCTTTCTGCATGGAGTTTGCATGTTCTGCCTGTGCGTGCATGGGTTCTCACCAGGTACTCTGGCTTCCTCCCACAGACCAAAGACATGCCTGTTAGGTTAATTGGAAGCTCTAAATTGCCCTTAGGTGTGTTTGTGTGTGGTTGTTTGTGTGTTGCCCTGCGATGGACTGGCAACCTGTCCAGGGTGTACCCTGCCTCTCGCCCATAGACTGCTGGAGATAGGCACCAGCTCCCCTGCGACCCACTATGGAATAAGCGGTAGAAAATGACTGACTGACTGAATTAAATTGAATTACATTATAAATAGATTAAATTAAGATCTGTGATAGGAGTAAATGAGAATGGCACAATTGTTGTTTTTCCGTGGTGTATTAAAACATTTCTCATTAGTTGTCACTGACCAACATGTCCCTTTTGACTAACACTGTCAAACTTGAGTTATTTGGGTTGTTACCCATAAGTTGTTTACCTTCTGACCAACATGTGAGGTGGATGTTCTTCTTAGCTCAAAACTAAGACTAGAGCATAGATAACTAAAAACCTTCTGATCTAATAGATTAAGAATTATTGTCATCCTTTTTCCGTTCATACCTGTCATGTCCAGACCTTTTGTCTTCTGTTTTGAAGGCAGACATATCACCTCACTCACGGATAAGGGTCTGTACTCTGACATTGCCACACATTTAGAAAATCCATTTGTAAGCCTGTGAAATTGCAGTCAAAGATTTGGTCGATTCATTCAGCTTTTAAGTTTTGCCTTAATCATTGCTTCCAAATTGACCATAACATCATCCTTCAGTCCTACTTGAGTGATCACAATGCATTTTGAAGTATAGTTTCTACAGCCACCTATACTCTGCCATTCCCCTGCTGAGTTATAAAGTGCCTTTCATGTTGCAGACAAGTTTGCAGACAGTAAATGCTCAAAGAAAATTACTGTACCTTCTGATAAGAGCAGTTTGGAAATTTAGCAGTGTAAAATTGCAGCCAGGTGCAGATTTGCTATTAAGAAAGTGCAGGCGTTTTGAAAAGAAGTGATTGATGGGAAGTACACTTCATAAAAGAAAAAAAAAATACCAGAATACCAGACTTCAATTCACTCTCAGATCCTGTAATCCATCAAAACAGAAGCACTGCAGCAGTATTTGAGATTACCACAACTTTTTAAAAAGCCCGCAGTCCATACAAAGTTGTTTTAATAGTAAAGCTGGGCACTCTGTGTGCAAGAATCCAAAATTATACCAGCATTTCAAGAAATTTCATAATTGGGAATAAATTGTGTTGCTCTCAAGAGGCTGCTTCAGTATTCTGTGGAACCTTTAGCTGTTAAAATTTTTTATTTTAGGCACACTCCCTGAAAACTCATGCACTTCCTCTGTGTTTTGACCAACCAGTCGGTTCTTATTTCCAGCCTATCAGATACCTCTGTTCTGTCAAGAAACAGCAGCTTTTCTGAGATATGCACAAAGCTGCCAATTGGTATTGGAGCCACAACGCTGTGGCGGTTGTGATATTTGATGCCAGAGGCAATCTCTGGCTTATGAAGCTGCAACATAATCCATTTTTTGGAAATAAGTTATGAAATGATATTGAATGCCTCAGAAACAAATAAATCTGGGAAAGAAAGTAAGCAGCTCAATCACATGTAGGAAATAAAGAACAAGAGATTATTACACTTAAGACAAAAAGACAAACACAAATGTTTCCATTTTATTTTAATTTCTGATTTATTGGACTTCATTTTTAAAGCTGTTACCCAAGTGTGATGCATGTATAATTTTTTTATTTCCAAGGAGACTTCTCTCAGTATGGAAATGTGGATTTTCACATTAAGGAGGTCATCCAAAAGTACAGAATAATTAGAAGTCCATCTGCAGTTTATGTGTCCTTTGAAGGGTCCTAAATCCCTCATAACAGAACAGATGAAAGTTTTAGTCTTTTAATATCTCTTCAAATGCTCAATCTAGAGCTATATTACTTATACATTATTTCAATGACTTGCCAGATCAAGCAGCATCATACAGCTCTGTAGGTCTAAGCATTGTGATGCAGTACATTAAACAATAGTGATTCAGAGACGCTCAGTGTCTTTGAATGTACTGTGGGATTGTTGGAAGGAAGTTCTTTGTGACAGATCTCAGTGCCTGCAGGCATATGCTTGTGATCTTGTGGCATACCGCACTGCGTCTTGTCCTCTCCGGGTTATCCTCTGGCTTCAAGAAGCAAAGAATCCTGCACAGCATACCTTGTCTGATTTAAAACATGTTACTGATGATAACAAAGAAGTCACAACACTCTCAAATGTCAAATCAAAGCTTTTGAATCTCTCACTGCATCTCAAGGTTTTAAGGTTAAGTTAGTATTTTTCTTACATTTAGCAGCCAGAGGAAAATAAATAGCATAGATAGTTTTTGTATTAAAAAAAAATCCAGTTACTATGTTAATGTGAATTATTTGAAATCATCTAAATCTATAAGGATACATCTCTGCTAAGCTGAGATTCAGAGAGCCCCCAAACCTTGTGTACATTGGTCTCGTGTACAAAGCTACGTCCTTTAAACATTTCTAAAAACATAACTCATACGATGGAAGTTTTCTGTCTGAGGAGTTGTTCATTTTTACAACAGCCAATGGCTGCAAATATTTACAGGGGTTGGACAATGAAACTGAAACACCTGGTTTTAGACTACAATAATTTATTAGTATGGTGTAGGGCCTCCTTTTGCGGCCAATACAGCGTCAATTCGTCTTGGGAATGACATATACAAGTCCTGCACAGTGGTCAGAGGGATTTTAAGCCATTCTTCTTGCAGGATAGTGGCCAGGTCACTACGTGATACTGGTGGAGGAAAACGTTTCCTGACTCGCTCCTCCAGAACACCCCAAAGTGGCTCAATAATATTTAGATCTGGTGACTGTGCAGGCCATGGGAGATGTTCAACTCCACTTTCATTTTCATCAAACCAATCTTTCACCAGTCTTGCTGTGTGTATTGGTGCATTGTCATCCTGATACACGGCACCGCCTTCAGGATACACTGTTTGAACCATTCGGTAGTCCTTGGCAGTGACGCGCCCATCTAGCACAAGTATTGGGCCAAGGGAATCCCATGATATGGCAGCCCAAACCATCACTGATCCACCCCCATGCTTCACTCTGGGCATGCAAAAGTCTGGGTGGTACGCTTCTTTGGTGCTTCTCCACACCGTAACTCTCCCAGAAGTGGGGAAAACAGTAAAGGTGGACTCATCAGAGAACAATACATGTTTCACATTGTCCACAGCCCAAGATTTGCGCTCCTTGCACCATTGAAACCGACATTTTGCATTGGCATGAGTGACCAAAGGTTTGGCTATAGCAGCCCGGCCGTGTATATTGACCCTGTGGAGCTCCCGACGGACAGTTCTGGTGGAAACAGGAGAGTTGAGGTGCACATTTAATTCTGCCGTGATTTGGGCAGCCGTGGTTTTATGTTTTTTGGATACAATCCAGGTTAGCACCCGAACATCCCTTTCAGACAGCTTCCTCTTGCGTCCACAGTTAATCCTGTTGGATGTGGTTCGTCCTTCTTGGTGGTATGCTGACATTACCATGGATACCGTGGCTCTTGATACATCACAAAGACTTGCTGTCTTGGTCACAGATGCACCAGCAAGACGTGCACCAACAATCTGTCCTCTTTTGAACTCTGGTATGTCACCCATAATGTTGTGTGCATTTCAATATTTTGAGCAAAACTGTGCTCTTACCCTGCTAATTGAACCTTCACACTCTACTCTTACTGGTGCAATGTGCAATCAATGAAGACTGGCTACCAGGCTGGTCCAATTTAGCCATGAAACCTCCCACACTAAAATGACAGGTGTTTCAGTTTTATTGTCCAACGCCTATATATATATATTTGTATGCATATAAATCTACGTAAACTTGTTTATATTCATTTTCAAAGGCTAATATTTTAAAGCCACAAAACCAACATAATATGTATATGGGTTATGACATGATGTTTTTAACCACATCATCTGGAACCACATCACTGTCAATTGCTGTAAGCTGAAAACAGATTGCTCTATTGACAAAAATACTTTTCTAATGCAAATATGTCAATAGGATTTGTGGTTGCTATTTGGCAACACAAAAAAAAAAACCAGACGGTGAACATTCTTGCATTCCCCAAAGATCTTTAATGCCGGAAAGGATTGTTACTTAAACAGGTTACTGTCTCAATCAGAAAACAGCTGAGAGTGGTTGGACCTGTTGTAATTATTATTATGAATATATTATTTGATATATTATATTAATATTTTTAGATTTTAACAAATAATAATTCGGTGTGTTAAGTGTTGTCTGGTGAATACCAGTCCAATAAGGCAGTGGTATTAGGACAATAATGAAAGGGATGAGCCCAGATCTGACTTTACTGAACAGCAAAACTCTGTATACACATGGAATAAATTCACACAATTTCTCAAAATGCAAGAATTTGTTTACAAAAATAAGTCAACTCAAAGTCAAACATATTTCAATCAACAAACTCTTTACTATAACTAAACTACCAAGCAAAATTAAATAATAAGGAAGACCAACTATGAACAATATGAACAAGTGAATCAAAGTTGGTTAAAAACCATGGCCAATAAATGATGCAACATTACCATTCAGTCTTATTTATGTTTGAGAACCAAGGATTATCTTGAAAAGTCTAGAAATGAAGTTAAGTTAGTCTTGGAACTAACTTAGGCAATAATTGGTATATCTTCAAACAACCATTCACAATGCAAGATCAGATAAAACTTTATTTTAATAAAATAATATTTTAAAGAATGATTTGCTGAATAAAAGCAACTCTTTGGATGCCTTTATTTAGTACAATAATATTTAAGGATATATTATTTCGAGTAAGAACCAATTCTTTCTGGGTAAATGAGTCTTAATGGTGTTTAATTAGCTATCACATTTAGTGAAATAACATTCGGGGAAATATTTTCCTTGATTTGACCTAACAACCTTTCTGGATAAAGGATTTTTAATAGACTCATAAGATGACGGTCATAACATAAGTCATGTGTTACCTTAGCCATTAGCGGTTGAAGCTAAGAAAAGAAGCTTATAGCTTATTAAATTCCCTTTAAAATCAAACATGTACCTTATAAATACCAGCAATAAAAGGATCAAAATGCATAAGCATCGATGGCGCATGATGGCCGATCTGTGTTTAAAAACCACCTTTAAATAAAGTTGTCTTAACTTTAAAACACACCACAGAACACCCCATAGCTGAACAGCTAGTCTGCTAGCACTTAGCTGAGTTTTCCCAAGACAAACAAAAACCAAAAGTCATGAAACAAAGATTATTTAGATTATTTTATTCTAAACTAATCTTTTTTGCCCAAACACTACCTCTCATGTAAACCATGCTGAGGAAATGGTTTCCGGGCGACAAGTTGAGGGAAATAAATCTGTCCGGTCATCCACGTGTGGACTGAACCGTACAAGAGAAGGCACGTTCGGCTCCTTCAGTGGCTGAGGTGTGGCGGGGTAGCTCTCACTACCTGGATGTGCACACAGTAAGGCGTATAATGCTGCGGTCTCTTTTCCAGGCCGTGGTGGGAAATCTGCTTGAATTAGGGCTGCTTCTGCATGCCTCAGAAGAGATCAAGCCACGTTTGTCTTATTGTCCTTTTTCTGAAAAATGCTGGCTAACTCGAATAGCAAACCATTTCTTAACGTTATTGCATACGATCATAGTCACTTTTGGATCCAAGTTGAAGAGTCATGTCTGCTTGCCAGCATGGAGACATTTGCGCATCATGCCTCTCCGGAACAGTTACTGTCTGAGACCCGCATGGAAAGAGACCATCATGTTGGAACACAGCGTTTTTGTTCAGCTCTGACTCCTCCTCTTCTTGGGCTGAAGTGGAAGTTAGTGTGACACTGAAATGTTTAGAAAAGTTCATACTGGCAGGTGTACAGTTCAGAGTCATCCATGGCTGGGGTCCCAACAGACCTTAAAACATTGGGGTCTGAGAATGATGCCAGATACTTCTCACAAGAGGCAAAGCTGGCCCAAGGTTGAATGGAGCCTATAGGAGAATTTGATTTAGAGCCCCTCTTCCTGTTTGTATTCGCATTCTCAAGTATCCAATATAGAAATTTAGACTCCTGGCCAGTGTAAAAATTCCCAGCATTTATAGATGGTTAGTGGGCCCTAAGCAGCAGCTTGTTTTGCTGATGCCTTGGGCCTGATCTGCAAAATGTCCTGCATACCATCCACCTCATTAGGCTTTTCAGTCAACTGTGTTTTTATTAGCTGGAGTCAGGGCACAGAGGTAAAATAAATGGACTCTTCACCTGCGTTGGACCCTGTAGGTCTAGGGGTCCCAAAAGAAATTAAATTCCTAAAGCAAGTGTAATTTGAATTTTTCTTAAATAGATAATGCAAAAATAGATAAAACACTGATTGTATAAAAGGGAGCTAGTGTTGCTGTGGTAGATGATGGAGTTAACTGAGTGGA
Organism: Girardinichthys multiradiatus; assembly: GCF_021462225.1. Taxonomy (NCBI): domain Eukaryota; kingdom Metazoa; phylum Chordata; class Actinopteri; order Cyprinodontiformes; family Goodeidae; genus Girardinichthys; species Girardinichthys multiradiatus. The sequence goes on from NC_061800.1 coordinate 424,482, forward strand.
CCCCAAGATGACATTCTTTATAGAACCTAAAACAAACCCCTCTTGCTGTAGTCGACCATCCAGGTGAAGACTATTTCAGCAGGTAACTGAAGCTCAGGTTTAAATCACATGACATTTGCCTAAACTAGCAATAAACATGCAACAATAAACATGCATTTAAAATTTTTGACCATGCACACAACAAATAACTACAAGCATTCATATCCTGACAAAAATATTATAGGAAAAAAACCAAAGGGCTGCAGGGAGAACATAATATAATTCCATGACTTTTTACAACATAAAAAGACTGCCTCTGAACTTGTTCTCGTGCTGCTGTTGGGTCAGGAGCTCCTTGTGTTGGTGTCATTGCACAGCATGACCTTGATTTCCGGTTCTGCTACAATAGAGCCTGTAACTGCTGCTTAGCTATGTATCAACAAAAGACATCAACAATTGCGGTTGAAAAATTGTTGCTCTCAAAAATAATCTCTGAAGGATTATAGAATGAAAGATAATCTTGTATAATGGTGTCTGTGTTCTGCTGATGATTCTGTAGGCTTTAATGAAGTTTAGCCTTGAGGACATAAAAACATAATGGACATAATGCAGGGTTCAGAAATGAAACTGACATAACCTGGAGCTTTCAGTAAACAAAAGCAACATCTGTGCAAGGTGGGTGAGGCAGACGAACGGGTTGGCAAACATTTTTTGTGTACAGTTTCAGCACTGGCATACAGTGTTTTACTAGAGATTGTAATTTGTGATTGTATTGTAATTGTTCTTCCTCATGTACAGCGCTTTGAATGTCTTGTTACTGAAAAGCGCTATATAAATAAACTTACCTTACCTTACCTAGAGCATGATAATATTACAGAAAGCTGTTGCCCACACAATGCTCATTTGGACCCAGGCTAAGACTTTCCCAAAACCTAAAGTTTGTGTGTTTGAACTTAATCAAACCAAACTCTGTCGTGAGTAATGGATTTATTTGTTGGAACTGATTTGCAAGGTTTCGAGAGGCACCAGCAATTGATGGTGTCCTACTGACAGGGGTGGCAAACGAGAAAACGATCTCAGCTCACTTGGTGGTTCTACAACTTTCGGGTTTCCTCATCAGCAGAATGAGTTCCATTGATTTTTGTCCTGCATCATTTGCTTAAAATCGACCAAGTTCAGCCAACATCACCAGAGTGCCTACTGCTCATTAGCTGTGCAGTAGTGGCACAGAGCTTCCTGCTGCACCCTTAGCTCCTGCAGTTCTGCTTACAGCAGTTTCACTCTTCCTCACCATTCTGTACTGATTCACAAAAGCACACAGCTCTAAAGCTTCAAAAAACCTGAAATATAAAAAAAAACTCTGAATTCTATACATACCAACTGCTTCTTCCTTTTTTTGTCAAAGGGAGTTCGAAGATGTTTTAACAGTTTGCTGCTCTGGATCATACAGAGTTGTGCTAACATAATGCCAAGCAGTAAAGACATCAGCAATGAAGAAATACTCCCATCAGTTTTGGGAAGGGTTGTAAGATTTCTAAACACAATGAATCTACAGTGATAAAGGTCAACCCTCTTTCTAAAAGGGGCAATCCCAAAAAAATTCAAACTTATGTCAAATTGTCCATTCCAAGAGCTTTAACAAAAACCCCAAATGCTCTGTCTCAGACTTTATAGGCCTCAGTTGCCAGATTAGTAGCATGACAAAGGTTACAGAAAGACCAAAGAAGTCTGAATTTGACACATGAGATGAGAGAAATTTAGCAGTTCTACCCAGTATCGTCTTCCTATAGAACCAAGCCCCGTAGATCAACACAGACAACTTAGTATAACTATTAACCATAGTGGTGCAGTTCAGCACCCCCAGTACCTGGGTGCTTGCTGTCATTGAACTGACTACACGAAACTATTCTGTATACCAAAGCAATCTCGACTCACATCTGAGTCCAGCGCAATGATCCCAAACACTGCACAAATCTAAAACAGAAAGGCTAAAAAAGAAAATAATCAATGTGCTGCATTGGCTCAGTCCAAATATCAGTCGGACTGATATGCTTATGCTGAACCTTTCAGAGAGCTGTGCAGAAACAAACACGCAAAATGAAATCAACTAAAGCTAATTTGTTGAAGAGAAGTAGACAACAAAATTCATAAAAAGTTATTTCTCTTGAATACAGTTCAACAGATTCAAACATTAAAGGGCACATATCATGCAAAATCCACTTTTTTAGCCCGTAAATACCTTTTGTTGTGTAGAAGTGCATAATAGCTGGATTTATTCCATCTGTGTAGATATCTATATATTCTGTTTAGGAGCTACATCCATTAACATTTACTCTTCCTTCTCATAGAAAGTACTCCTGGATCAGTGCTTCTTTGTTCTCTTTGTGTCTCTGCTCTGTTCTCTCAAACCTCCAGTCGGTTGTGGCAGATGGCCGCTCACACTGAGCCTGGTTCTGGTTCTGCTGGAGGTTTCTTCCTGTTAAAAGGGAGTTTTTCCTCTCCGCTGTCACTACATGCATGCTCAGTATGAGGGATTGCTGCAAAGTCAACACCAGTGACTGTCCACTGTCTCTACATGCTCATCCAGGAGGAGGGAATGCTGCAAGTCACTGACTGGATGCAATCTGCTGGGTTTCCTTAGATAGAAAAACTTTTTATCCAATTTGAATAAATAATTGAATCTGACTGAACTGTTCAATGATTAGGATTAATTGGAATGTATGAACCTGACTGTTGTGAAGAACCTTGAGACGACATGTGTTGTGAAATGGTGCTATATAAATAAATCTTAATGGAATTGAATTGAATTTAAGTGGTTGGATCATATTTTTCAGTCCTTTCAGTTTTCTCTATTCTCAGTTATGTTTTTTGAACTGTTACATTACAGTATTTGCTGCGGAAAAGCTAAACGTCATGGAATTCCAACTACCAATTTCGTGTTTCTGCCATTTTTATTTCTCACTATGATTTTATAGTCCAAACTCAAGTATGTTGGTGTATTAACCCACACAATTCATTGCACCATCCCCCTGCATCATAACCTCTTCAAAGTGCTTGGTATTTTTTTTTTTTTTTAGATTTTTTTGCAGCGCTAGTGGCCTTGTTTTTTTACAGTAGGCAGACAGGAAACAGGAATGGAGAGAGAGGGGAAGACATGCATCAAAGGTCACCAGGGTGGGGACTCAAACTCAGAACATAGGTTGCACGCTTAAACCCTTACACCGCCTGGTTACATTTCATGTTTCATGGAAATGTCCCCACAACGGTGAAAAAATTCTTCTTTGTTTGCACAAAGAACTTTAAAAACAAGTTCTTCTGCAACCTCCACCAGTATCTAGAAGGATTTGCTGAAAGACTTCATCTGATTAAGAGGTCAGTTCCTTCTGTCTATGAAAACGACGATGCAGCAAGGAGCTAAGCTGCAAATAATGCTAAAATGACAGGGAACTTTATTTTAGATATTATTTATTGTGTTGATATGACATCATGGCCATTGTTTTGATAGCAGTGGCATTGTGTCTTCTGCTTATTTTAGTGATATGTGCTGATTTTACTTCCTTAAGGACAAAACCGTACTGTGCGTTTTCAATAGCAGAAGAAGGCCCAGCAGAGACTGTACTTCCTGAGGCAACTCAAGAAGTTCAACCTTCCACAGGAGCTGCTGGTCATCTTCTACACTGCCATCATTCAGTCTGTCCTGTCTTCATCCATCTCAGTGTGGTTTGGCTCACCCACAAAACAGGACAGGTCCAGACTGCAACGAATAATCAGGACTGCAGAGAGAATAATCAGGGCTGACCTTCCCTCCATCCAGGACTTATACAGGTCTAGGGTCAGGAAAAGAGCTGCTAAAATCTCTGCAGACCCCACACACCCTGCACATAAACTGTTTAGGCTTCTACCTTCAGGTCGGCATTACAGAGCACTGTCTGCTAAAACCAGCCGCCACAGAGACAGTTTCTTCCCCTCAGGCTGTTTCTCTGATGAACACTTGACAGTCTTAGTTCCAGAACAACACCACGCATACTTGGACTGATCTCACATTATATTATATTGTAGAGTCAATTGTGTATAAATGTACATTTAAAAAGATATTCTTTATAATTGAGACCAAAGTGAACTGGAGTCAAATTCCTTGTTTGTCTGTACAAACTTGGCAATAAAGCTGATTTTGAAGATTTTTCTCTTAATTTTCATCACTGCTCCTGGGATAGCCCTCCTGATCTCAGTCTCACCTGCCTGTCCATACTTATACATCACCCACAACACCACTCACAGTTTCCTGGAAGGAAAGAAACATGACACAGCATAACCAAGTCACCCTTCACCATCTCCTGCTGGACTCAGACTCCATAGATTTGCTCACCTCCTTGTGGAGTGCCTCATTCTCCACCAACACTAAAATCTTTGCTTCATCTGTTATTTTATTACCCATCATCTTGCCAAGCCTGGTGAATAACCTCTTACCTCTCCTCCTTAACGCCCAACCAGAATGCTGCCAAAAACCCAGAACATCTACTTCTTTGCATACTTTCAATAACCCCGTTTAAACCATCATGCTGTTTCTATATTTGTTGCCTGCACCAGAGTCAGACCCGAAACAGACTTGACACAATGAGGTTAGAAGTGGCAGAATTCATTCACATTAAAAAAACATTTTATTTCTAAGCATGATGTAGTTAACTGTCATTAAATGTTTACAGTAGTGGTTGTTGTGACATAAAATAATTAAGTAATGTGATATTGTTTTTAAAGAATCTTTCTCCTTTAAAGTCAGTTTTAAAAAAAACAGTTAAGGATGTAGATTCTACAAAGTATGTGAATGCAGGATTACATAGATTGGGTTTCATTGGTTCTATATTGAAACATGGATAGTTTAAAACTGGATCCAAAAGTGGCTGTTGTCCTCCGGGTTTAATTCACTCAACAGCTGAGATCATTTTGGACTGTTATATTAGACTGCTACGTTAGAGATATCTAATGTGTTTGCAAGAACCCAAGCATAAAGGTTTACTAATATACTCACTTTTATTATTAAATTATACATCTATACAATAGATCCTTAATAAAACTGCAGCTATACAAATCATTAAGAAGTGACCACATGTATTACCCATTGCAATATAACCTAAACACACAGAGGTATCTATTCATTCACTGTTACAGAAAATCTGCAAACTAGCACATCTTTGAGGGATACTTGTGGGACATGCCCAGGGAGGTCCAGTGGCTGCAGACTCATCATACTTGTCTTGTTTTCCTCAATCCCCATTGCTTCATCTTCAGCTGTTGTGATGTTCCAGTCCACTAGTGCATTGGTCCAAAAGCTGAAATCAGGAGGACACATCCTCCCAAGTGTTTGTACCAATGTTTAGAATCCCAAGATGATTTAACTGAAAGATGCTAAAATAACAGAAATCACTGCATTCCTGTCTGCTTGTAAATTTTGCTTTTCTTTGGGATTAACTTTTATTTAGCCTGGTAAGCTGAAAGCATAGATGATGTTGAAAAAGACAGTTGCGGTAATGAGAGGAGCCAGACAGCTGATTTTAAAAATTGTGGGTAACATCCTTTTCTGTCATCACCTTCAAGTCAGAGCTTTCTCCTGCCTTCCCAAGCATACATCTATAAAAAGCAAAGTAGTTGCCACCCAAGATTTCAATGGATCCCAGGCCCTGGTGCTTTTTCTTTAGTTTGTGTGCACATACTCTATCTGTGTACCATTTAGAAAAAAAGATTCTGCTTGAGATACTATTTATTGGAAAAGCGGAAACATCATCTCACTCGGTGTAGGTCAGTCAGGGCATGGGTAAACTCAGTCAGGTGGCCGATTGGCTTTTTTGCAGGTTGCAGCTTTGCTGATTTGCATTGTGAAGTAAAAGACAAATAAAACCTGTGCACAGCCAGACAGTCACAGATGAACTGCAGTGGGTCAACACCCTAAAATGCAAGTCATCACAAAATGTGGATTGTGTTATTTTGTTGCTGGTTATTTTAAATTCTGATCGTTTCTCACCCAAAGCATCCGGTATGAGTAGCCCTGCACAACATCCACCACATTCGGAGAGTAGAATCAGCTCCTGGCTGCCTGCAAAGTTTATTAATTGTTCCGTGCACACATTATTATACTTATTTGTACAATGACACTTTACATTCATGTCTTATTTCTCCAACTTTAAAAACTACATTTCCCACAGACAGGCCTTAAAACTTGAAGAGAATAATGAAACCTCATTTATCAAACATCCCTGCACACAGTGCGGAAACTGTGTGCAGGATTCATGTGTTCCACTGAGCATGGAAGTTTGCTCATTTAAAAGGGATCCTGACAACAGGTAGGCAGCTAATTACAATGAGATGCATGAAGCATATTCCCCTCAGTTTGCTCCAGCCTTTCTTCATGCCTTTGTCCTTTTTTCCTATTACATTCCTCTGCAGAACAATTCCCAGAACATCCCACTGTGGCCACTGTCTTGTCTTCTTCCTATAGTGAATCCCTGTGCATCCGGTGACTCTGTGTAATCTGAAAGTAAAAGTCAGCACTTTTTATTTCTGGTAATAATTTTTAGAAGGCCACTAACATGTTTATTACCTCTGGAGCAGATTACTAAAATTAATTACATGTTCTAGTGAAGGAGGTACTGCTAACTGAACTGCTTCAGTTCACTGAATCTAGACTCCTGACTGCTACATGAACCTGGGAAAAGGTTTAATTATTATGACCACCTGTCCAGTGCAGGACTAATTACAAAACCTGCTTTAGAGTCCACCTGTGTGAGAGCTCAGCACGCCACCTGAAGGTCAGAGAGACCGGTATCAGGGCACTGTGGGGCGGTTGAAAGGTGCACCGGAACCTTTCTGTCAGACCTGATGCTTTCTATATGCTCCAGCTCACACTCTAAGGTCATTAGGTCACCAGCTTCACTAGTTCACATCTAAGTTTGTATCGTAAACCACTTATAATACTACTAAGTTTGTCGTAAAAATGATTCAAAAAGTAATAAAAAAATATAGGTTGACCTAAATGTATATTGAAGAGAACGTTTTTATTTTAAATGATTGGTTATTAAGTTCACTTTTTCATAACACAGAAAATTGCTACCTCTAAATTATGTTAGATTCACTAAAATAAAAACATAAATAAAAGGTTTTCAACCAAACTTGATGATTGATGATTTATCAGCACTAGAGTAGTTTAGATTGCATTGAACAGATTCCGGTTTGTTTATGTGAATTGTTTGTCACACAGGGTTCAGTATCTGGGTCAATTTGTTTTACTTTACAACTGTTCAGCCTGGGTAAATTATTGAGTAATGCACCACTGGGAAATCCAGACAAAACTGTAATATTTGTCTTTGAAGTTAAATAACTTAAAAATATGCTTCAGTAAATTAATTGATGGCCTTACTTTGACTTGCAGCCCAAGTTTAAAGGACTGAGTTGGACCTGTTTGTTCCTATGTGAAGTGTCACGAGATTATTTTGTTGTTTCTTTATAAATAAAATTAAACTTAGTGATTGGGATGTCTATTTATTTAATATTCATTAGAAGAAAGTTCCACTAAGCCCTGCTGGTTTCCACTTCTTCACACATATTTTTAGCCTTTCTGAGCTTGATAATTGAGGCTTTGGGTCTCCATCCAGTTACAGAGTTTGGACTTTTCTGGTTTGTTAGCTTCTGTGCCGCCTTGTTTGAAGAAATGGAAAAATCCTAACAGAAACAGTCTCCCCTGGCTTCGGTTCAGGAAGCAGAGGTTGGTTACGGCTGGGAAATTCAGCTGTTGCTGTGTTGGTCACAGCTGAATGACAATAAGCTCCTGTTAATGCAAATGTGACTGAACTGGTGCATATCTATGAAAAACATTTAAGATGTTAAAAAACAAAAGATATGTGCAAATTAGGCACTCATACTGTTTAGGCAGTTTTGTCCCTGTTTCTTCTACAACATTCACCACAACTGGAAAAAAGAAAACAATTACAGCAGCAAATGCTCGCATATCTTACAGGCCTGATCTCCAACTTCCCATCTGCATGTACAGCTCAGTGCGTCCCACCTTTCTGGAAGCAGGAGGAGCAGGGGGCTTCGAACGGAACAGCTTAAGTTGTGTTCATTTAGGATAGACAGCAGCTTCTGCTCCCTGTGTTCACGTCATTTTTCTGTCAACCCCTGAAGGACGTTTATCTTATGCTTTACATAGTTTCAATGACAGAAATCACAGGAGCTTGATTCTGACAATTTCACCAACATCAATTACACTAACAGCTGCAAAGATTCAGCCACTAGCTTGTACAGGAGCGTTGAGAGGGTGGATTGCAGGCTGCAGGTGTTTGCAGAGTTCCTGGGAGCTTCCAGAGCACTGGGATGTGTCGTTCCTGCAGCAGTGTGTCCACCTGTGAAGTCCTTTGTCAGAGAGAGGTAAGTTTGTGGCACAGGCTGCATGCTATGCTCAGATGTAGTACTCCTTCACATTGTCCCTGATGGAGTTGTGGAGATGCAGCTCAGTCCTGTAGTCTGTGTACGTGCTGTGTCTGTGCTCCTCTTTCATGCTGTTGCTCCTCTTAGCCTGGCGCTGCTGATAGAGGAGGCGGCTTATCACAGCCAGAGCACACACGGCAATGAAGACAACCGCTGTGACCACACCTGAGAACACAGCAGGGAGGGAGCATTAGAGGATGATGATGGGGGTTGAAAGTCATGCCTCAAGGCAGGAAGAGTTTTCCCTTCCAGAACAAAAACATCCCAGCACTCAGAATACAGAGTGTAGCAGCATTCTCATGTTCACTGCTGAACACACAGATCAGTAAATCCTTCATAAAGCAGCCATCTGGATCCCTTAACTGTGGCTACTTTTCAACAAATGTGTGCCTTTGTTTTCTATTTGATCTCTTTTGCAGATCCAATAAAAAAGACACAAATATCTGTTGTTCTGTGTTTAGGTTCAGTTTTTATTTGCCAGAATTAAATACATGCCAATGAGGGGAAGTTTGATCTTCTTTGTTTTGATGTACTGGGAATCCTTGGAACGTTTTCTCTTTGAAACTCAAACGCTATTTAAACAAATAAAACCATATTTTTTATGTCAAAGGGATTCTTTGTTGAAGAGGGATGTATGAAGTAGTGTGTAACAGGTGACCTGCAGCAGTCTGGTCCTGAGTCAAAACTAGCCGCTGTTGAGAACAGGCTCACCAAGACTTCCGTTAAAATCTATGTAAATAACTTAAGTCATATAAACTAAAGACAATCTGATACAACAGAGGAAATGGAAATGTCCAGGAAAATTTCACAATATTTTTCCTGAATGGCTATGACATTTCTAAGGACTGAATTCACAACTGGGTTAAATCTGTCTCTTTAGATGTCCTGCATAATAAATCAAGTATCAGTTTTGTGAATGATTATATGCTGATTTTATTTTAGAAAGCTAGCTATTATTCTGAAGGCAACTGACGCCGTTTCTCTCTTTGGGTAGCTACATTAACACTCGTGTATATGCCATTGTTAGCCCAGGCTAAAAAGAGCCTCATAACTTCCTCGAAACATCAGGGTTCACATTAATAATTTGAAAATAAATGTTTGAATTTTGCATTTGTTGGTCATTCCTAGCTGTCATGAATACACACTTTGTATGCCAATGAAATATTCAGCCTATTTGAGGGAGTCCCACTAGATGGATGCCCACATTTGTTTTCAAGAAGCATGGAATTTCTAGTAGAGTCGCCTCTCACAATATTTGCTGGAATTAAAGACTCCAGTCACTCTAGCTATTTCCAAGCAAGGACACAAATACAACTTGATAAAAATCCCAAAGCTGCTGTTACACAGTTTATTCTTTTGCCACCTATATTGGTGCATCCAAGAGGCTTTCTAAGTGGGCCCAGAAATGATGAAGAAGTGTTTTGAGAAATATTATGTCCAGTTATGTAGAGTACAGACCAAAGGTTTGGACACACCTTCTCATTCAAAGAGTTGTCTTTATTTTCATGACTATGAATATTGTAGCTTCACACTGAAGGCATCAAAACTATGAATTAACATGTGGAATTATATACTGAAAAAAAAAGTGTGAAACAACTGAAAATATGTCTTATATTCTAGGTTCTTCAAAGTATCCACCTTTTGCTTTGATTACTGCTCCACACACTCTTGGTATTCTGTTGATGAGCTTCAAGAGGTGGTCACTTGAAATGGTTTTCCAACAGTCTTGAAGGAGTTCCCAGAGATGCTTAGCACTTGTTGGCCCTTTTGCCTTCACTCTGTGGTCCAGCTCACCCCAAACCATCTTGATTGGGTTCAGGTCCGGTGACTTTGGAGGCCAGGTCGTCTGGCGCAGCACCCATCACTCTCATTCTTGGTCAAATAGCCCTTACACAGCCTGGAGGTGTGTTTGGGGTCATTGTCCTGTTGAAAAATAAATGATTGTCCAACTAAACGCAAACCGGATGGAACAGCATGCCGCTGCAAGATGCTGTGGTAGCCATGCTGGTTCAGTATGCCTTCAATTTTGAATAAATCCCCAACAGTGTCATCAGCAAACCACCCCCACACCATCAGACCTCCTCCTCCATGCTTCATGGTGGGAACCAGGCATGTAGAGTCCATCCGTTCACCTCTTCTGCGCCGCACAAAGACACGGTGGTTGGAACCAAAGATCTCAAACTTGGACTCATTAGACCAAAGCACAGATTTCAACTGGTCTAATGTCCATTCCTTGTGTTCTTTAGCCCAAACAAGTCTCTTCTGCTTGTTGCCTGTCCTCAGCAGTGGTTTCCTAGCAGCTATTTTACCATGAAGGCCTGATTCACACAGTGTCCTCTTAACAGTTGTTCTAGAGATGTGTCTTCTGCTAGAACTCTGTGTGGCATTGACCTGTTCTCTAATCTGAGCTGCTGTTAACCTGCGATTTCTGAGGCTGGTGACTCAGATGAACTTATCGTCCACAGCAGAGGTGACTCTTGGTCTTCCTTTCCTGGGGTGGTCTTCATGTGAGCCAGTTTCTTTGTAGCGCTTGATGGTTTTTGCGACTGCACTTGGGGACACTTTCAAAGTTTTCCCAATTGTTCAGACTGACTGACCTTCATTTCTTAAAGTAATGATGGCCACTCGTTTTTCTTTACTTAGCTGCTTTTTTCTTGCCATAATACAAATTCTAACAGTCTATTCAGTAGGACTATCAGCTGTATACTGTATCCACCTCCTGCACAACACAACTGGTGGTCCCAACCCCATTTATAAGGCTTGAAATCCCACTTATTAAACCTGACAGGGCACACCTGTGAAGTGAAAACCATTTCAGGTGACTACCTCTTCAAGCTCATCAACAGAATGCCAAGAGTGCGCGGAGCAGTAATCAAAGTAAAAGGTGGCTGCTTTGAATAACCTAGAATATAAGACATATATTCAGTTGTTTCATACTGTTTTGTTCAGTATATAATTCCACATGTGTTAATTCCTAGTTTTGATGCCTTCAGTGTGAAGCTACAATATTCATAGTCATGAAAATAAAGACAACTCTTTGAATGAGAAGGTGTGTCCAAACTTTTGGTCTGTGCTGTATGTGAAGTATCATTATAGTTCAGGATGTGCCCCTCCTACATGTATTGCTTCTTTATTGAAAAGAGCAGTATAAACCTTTGTGTGCCAACCTGTAAAGACAGAGTCAGTTACTTTTTGTTATGGTGTTTTTATTTTTCCATAACTATCTCTTGGCCATCTTGGGCTGAAAGCTCAATGTTCTACACACAGACATTGGTGCAGACAAATGTCTGGATAGTGTAGCATGAGAACAACTAATGCTATGACCGCATCACTAAGAGATCAGCGTGTATATTATGTTGAATGATAGGATGATAGGAATGTGCAGCTGAACTCTGTTCTTAACTTCTTTAAGGACTTTTGATTTCTCTGGATAATCTAGCTTGAGCTTAGAGTGTCTTTTTAATAGAAACTAGCTCTGTAAAAGCTCAGCTAATGTTCCCTAATGTTACTGTAGCTTTATAAAAGCCTGTTCACATGGCCACATTTTATTTTTTTAATCTAAAGCTTCAGATCTTCATACGCCATAGAAATACAGGTCAGAAACAGCAGTTTTCAATCTATTGCTTTACAGAAACAGAGTAAACTACAGAGTAATTGTTGATTTCTGTGTAGAGAATAAACCAGTGTACAAATGTTCTACATGGTGCTCAAATTCTGTATTATACAGGGTTATCTTTAGCAATCAACCTTTACCCATAGTTATTTACCAAAATGATCAAGACATTTAAACTTTACTGTGAATGGTTGAGGTGGGCATATTTCTCCAATGCAGTGTGAAAGATGCTGCGATAAAACATAAATCCACAGAAAAAATGCAGATCAATATATTTAGAATCGATATGAGTGTGTGGTAAAATAAAAAATGACCAAAAATATTCATGTTTATCATGTTCTAGAAAGCAAGTATTTTCTGTCTGTTGTATGTTGTGAAGAGCCTTGAGACAACATGTGTCGTGAATTGGCGCTATATAAATAAAACTGAATTGAATTGAATTGTCGACCTTTAAACTGATAACCTAGGCTTCTATAGGTTTACAGGCTGAAACATTCATCATTTGTAATGATCCTAACATACAGTGAAAGACGGTATACAGAATGAATGAATAGTAATTTGCACAGCAGCATGTTTTTGCTAGTCTTCCTTCTTTCAATAGAGAGCTTGGATGAAAAAAAGGATGTATGCAATACCAGTTTTAGAACCACTTATAGCAAACAAAAAATTGTAAAAGAACTATAAATGTATTTTATATTTGAAATTCCCTTTGCTGTGATAACTGAAATAATAACCTTTGGCTGTCTCTCAATGAACCTCTGGGAAGTTCTTTCAAGGCTCTTTGAAAAACTATTTCAGGTGACCACCTAATGAAGCTCATGGAGAGAATACCAAGAGATCAAATCAGTTATCAAACCAAAGGGTGACTATTTGAAGAAACTACAAATATTTGAGTAATTTTACACTTAATGTTTACTACATAATTCCATGTGTTCATTCACAGTTTTGTTGCCTTTGGTAAATAATCTACAATGTAAATAATAATGAATTAAAATGACCCGTTAACTGAGAAAGTGCATCTAAAAGGTTTGACTGGTAGTGTGTGTCTTCTTTCTTTCTGACAGGAGTTTTTTTCACTCTTCACTTTTGAACAGAAGGAATCGACCACCCCCAGCCTCTTATGTTTTTATGTTCACCACCTGACAGACATCATTACTCAACATAACTGAAAGCATCCAGTTGCTTTTTGTACAACTAGACTTGGAAAGGAACACTGACCAGATATGGACTGAATAGTTTTTTTCATGCATCGGTGATCAAATCAGAGTTGATCCCATACCTGCTGTACATTTTAATGTTCTTGGAGAAAAAAAATTATCAAACCCAGTTTTAAATGCTTTGCAGCAGCCATTTTCTTCCTCCCTGAGCTCTGTTGAATCAGCTCAGTTTGCTGCAGGTGTTGCTACACTGAGCTCTGACACCTCTCATAGATAATTTAACCAAAACAGGAAGCAGGCAATCTCAACCTGGATCCACAGTAAAAAGCCTGACCAGTACTTCAGTTATTTTTTTCATTCTCAACCTTCCACATTACACAGAGAACTGATAAGCTCTAAACATATTGTGAAATTGGTTCATTTAAAGCTCGAGAGGGGACAAGAAACACAATGTTAACATGTCACATTCAGGAACTACTCCTATATACAGGCTGACACTATAAAGCTTTACATGCAGCAGGTCCCTGAAAAAATAATCAATATACTGAACTTCAACAAATTAAAACACCTTCATCTTATCCTCCATTTAAATGGAACATTAGAAATTATTGAGAAACATCTTTTTTTCTTTCTGGGCATGACTTCAGTGAGCAGGTTAGAAACACTTTCATCTCTCTTTGGTAAACAGAAGCAGATCGCCAACATGGACACGTAGCTAGTTGCCTGGAAACTGGTCTCAAGAAACACAGTGAGAGGAAATGATCATTTTCTCAGCTCTAATTTGTAGTAAAAAGAAAAATATCTGTGGTCTACACACCTATAATAAATATCAACATTCTGGCTCTTATTAACTTTATGCACGCTTATGACTTGAAACCAGGTAGGATTGACTGTTTGCTAGTTATGTTTTGTGAAACTAAGTGTGAAACTAAGTCATTGCAAAAGGGAATGAGATAGTGCTCTAGTGAAGAAAAGGACGTAGAAACAAAGACCAGATAAAACTAAAAGAAAATTAAAAATGACCCCATGTTTCCAGGTGACTTTCCCTGATGTCCACTTTCAATCTCTTTACATGGTCCATCTTTATGAGAAGCACACATTAAGTTCTAGAATTGTGCCGCTCAAGGTGGCAGCAGGTTGGAGTAGCTCTGTTACTTTTGATTCTGATTTATTCTTTTTTGGGAACTATTCCTCTTGTGGTGGATACAGTTGATTTTTTCAATGTCGGATGCTGTACAGCTTGGAGGATTTTTCTTAATACTTTCTTTTTTTGGATATTTGTTATGATGCATTGCCATGGCAACAGGGTTGTTTCTTACAACCGGGAGCAGCTGATTAATATCTCAAAAGCTCAAATAATACTTCAGCTACAACCCCAAATCCCTGGTGAGTTGAAAAGGAGACGCCGTGGATGCAGAGCAGGAGCTAAGAGAAGGAAGAGAAGGAGGAAGTTCAAACCATCTCTTCCGTCGATTTTGATGGGCAATGTGAGATCATTGGGAAACAAGTTGGATGAACTCCAAGCCCTACAAAGGACCCAGCCAGAGTACCGGGCATGCAGTATCATGTGTTTTACTGAGACATGGCTGCAGGATCATATCCCCGACTCTAGCGTCTCTCTGCCGGGCTTTTTAACCACACGAGCAGACAGAGATTTAAAGAGGAGCGGCAAATGTAAAGGAGGTGGACTGGCAGTACTTGTGAACAACAGATGGTGTAATCCAGGACATGTTACTGTGAAGTGTCATCTCTGCAGTCCAGATATTGAACTGTTAGCAGTAAGTCTTCGTCCATATTATTTACCCAGAGAGTTCACCAGTGTTATTTTGGCAGCAGTTTACGTTCCACCTTCCGCTGTTGCTGACACTGCATGTGATGCCATCAGCTCAGTTGTTGCTAAGCTACAGACACAAAACCCCAATGCTTTTGTGGCAATTTCTGGTGATTTTAACCATGCTTCACTCTCTGCTACACTTCCAACGTTTCAACAATTTGTCAGCTGCTCTACCAGAGAAGACAAAACAGTGGATTTGTTTTATGCAAATGTCAAGGACTCATACATCTCTACAGCACAACCTCCTCTAGGCAAATCAGATCACAATCTTGTTTTTCTCTGCTCGAAATATAAGCCCCTTGTTCAGAGGCAACCTGTAATAAAGAGGACTGTGAGAAAATGGCCACAGGAAGCTGAAGAAGCTCTGCAAAGCTTTTGCTTTGAGGCTACAGACTGGGACGCACTGTGCCAGCCACATGGAGAGGACATCAATGCCATGACTGAGTGTGTAACCGACTATATAAACTTCTGTGTGGATAACATCATCCCCACCAGAACAGTGAGATGCTTCCCCAATAACAAACCTTGGATCACCAGTGACCTGAAGGACCTGCTTAACAAGAAAAAAAGAGCCTTCAGAGAGGGAGACAGAGAATTATTGAGGATTATACAGAAGCAACTTAAAGTCAAGATAAGAGACAGCAAAGAGGTGTACAAGAAGAAGCTGGAGAGCAAGCTCCAGCAAAACAATATCAGAGATGTGTGGACAGGGATGAAGAATCACAGGCTTCAAGCAGAAGGATGATCAGACCGATGGAGGTCTGGACAGAGCCAATGAACTGAACACATTCTTCAATAGGTTCAGTTCAGAAACAAGCTTCGCATCCTCCTCTCCTGCTCACAGCCAAACAGACATCCCATCCTCCTTTGACCCACAGGACCCACAGTTGTCCAGTAACACCTCAAATTATTTATCTTCCACCTCAGCCCTAGACCCTTCTACATGTTTGCCTTCAACCATATCAGAAGATGCTGATGCTTCCTTTGCTTCCCCCTTCCACCTGTGTGTCTCAAGAAGTCAGGTGAAGAGACAACTGGAGAGACTGAATAGGAATAAGGCTGCAGGTCCATATCATGTCAGCCCTAGAGTCCTGAAGGCCTGTACAGAGCAGCTCTGTCGGATTCTACAGCACCTCTTCAACCTTAGCCTGGCCCAGAAGAAGGTTCCGGTGTTGTGGAAGACCTCCTGTCTTATTCCAGTACCAAAGAAAACTCACCCATCAGTCCTCAATGACTATAGACCTGTTGCCCTGACATCCCACATTATGAAGGTCCTAGAGAGACTCCTGTTGGCCCACCTGAGTAAGCAAACAGTAAACCATCAGGACCCCCTTCAGTTTGCTTATCACTGTGGAGCTGGAGTTGAAGATGCCATCATACACCTGCTTCAACAAACCCACTGTCATCTGGACAAAGCCAGTAGCACTGTGATGATCATGTTCTTTGATTTCTCCAGTGCATTTAATACAATCCAACCTAATTTGCTTTGTCAGAAACTCCAGAAGACTCAGGTGGAGGCCTCAACAATCTCCTGGATCAAAGACTACCTGACAAACAGACCACAGTTTGTGAGACTGAAGGGTTGGGTGTCTAACCAGGTAGTCAGCAGCACAGGAGCACCACAGGGGACTGTACTCTCACCATTCCTTTTCACTCTGTACACCTCAGACCTCCAGGACCAGACAGACTCCTGTCATCTGCAGAAATACTCTGATGATTCTGCAGTCGTTGGTGGATCAGAGATGGACAAGAAGCTGAGTACAGGAAGGTGGTGGACCGCTTTGTGGCATGGTGTGGAAACAATCATCTCATTTTGAACGTGACTAAAACAAAGGAGATGATTGTAGATTTTAAGAGAAACAGGAATAAGTCAAAAACAATTTCTATCATGGGAGAAGAAGTGGAGGTGGTGGAGGAGTATAAATACCTCGGTGTTCACCTGGACAACAGACTAGAGTGGAGATGCAACTGTGAAGCCATCTACAAGAAGGGACAGAGCAGACTGTACTTCCTGAGGAAGCTTAGGTCCTTTGGTGTTTGCAGCAAGATGCTGCATATCTTCTATAAGTCTGTTGTGGAGAGTTTGATCTCTTCTGCTGGGGAAGCAGCATCAGAGCCAGGGACTTAAAAAAGCTCAACAAGCTGATAAAGAAGGCTGGTTCTGTTCTGGGGACTCCTCTGGAACCTCTGGAGATCATTGTGGAAAGAAGGATTCTTCATAAAATGAACATTATGGAGAACCCTGAGCATCCTCTTCATGAGACTGTCCTACAACAACAGAGTGTCTTCAGTCAGAGGCTTCTTCAGATCTGCTGTAAGACAGAGCGCTACAGGAGATCCTTCCTGCCCACAGCCATCAGCGTCTACAATGTCTCTTTGAGGAAACCTTCATAATATGAGCTATAACATTTAATTTCCCTTTGGGATTAATAAAGTATTTTTGAATTGAATTGAATTTTAATATGATGTTTCCTGTCATGCTGGCAAATACTGCTGGAGTTAGAGACACCAAGGAAGAGCAGGAATCTGGTACGCAGCTTTAAAGCAGTTTATTGTGTGCTGATATGTTGAAAACAGACATGCAGGGGTCCGGAAAAAGGGCAAGGATGTAGAGGGAAAAAACATTCCTCTGTGTTTGCCAAAGTTGTTTTCCATGAGCTTGTTTGAAAGGGTTATAGGGTCAAGGAGAAATAAGCAAAGCATCCATAAGCTCTCCACAGAGCAACAAGAACCCCGTCATATTAAGCTCTTCAGATAACCTGTTTTAATTACAGTGATTAACAGAGCTTTTATTTTTACATCATCTAATTAAAATCAGATTTTGCACAGAATATTTCTCAGCTATTACTGTTGCGTGTTCCAAAATGACAATACCTTCAGCATGTTTCTGCTTACGTTTGCTTCTCACACTCATGATCCTGGTCTCATATGTACTGTATATATATAATGGAGTTTAGACAAAAATTCAGAATGAAAGACTCAACTTCACCGCCTCCACCTTCCAATGACTCTTCTGTGCGTCTCCCTGCCTTCCAATCAGTATCTTGTCTGCCTGATTCTCCATCCAATCACCTCCCGATGCCTTGCTTTTAAAGGACCTTCAGCTGTGTTCATCCTTGCTTATCAGCTGAGCTCATCTAGGACCTTACGACACCTCTTCGCACTCTCTGGGCAAGTGGAAAGTGCATTAAGAACTCCTACACTTCTCCTGCTAAGTGTCGCTGAGGTGGCCCTTCCTCCTCACCGGCTCCCGCCGCTGCGTCACCCGGCCTGGTTTCTCCAGCAGTTTTTCCTTCCATCTTCATCCCTCAAACCGACCATCCTACATTTTCCCTGCTTCATTCATCTCGTTCATGGATCTCATCAGCGCTCCACGTCATCCCTTACTCACCTGCTCTGTGAGTTCGCCGCCATCTCTGCTACGCCAGCACTTCCTCTTTCCCGCTCCATCGTCGCTGCCTACTCTCCTCGGCCCCTCCCACCGGCGTTCGCCCTTGCTAACGCCCGGCCTAGCTCGTCTCTAGGTGAGATGTATCACTCCACTCTCTCTTCTCTATCTTTTCATTCATGTGCTCTTCAAGCGTGCGGTGTTTCCCACGATTGAAGAGCACATGTTCAGGTTGATCATTTACTCCCATGTATTTTACCATCTCATTCAGGCTCAACTCTAAATCCTGTGGAGGCAGCTCATTAATCTGGTTTCTCTCATTTTCCATCTCCCAAGGCTGTCTAAATGTATCGCCTCCTCTGATGATTTTCCGCCATCGTTTAAATCATCTCATCCCCGGCTTTCTGTTTGAACTACTGCACCCTGCTGCCGGTCCAACTTCTCGGAATTTCTCCGGTTCTTGGTCCCCAGAAGTGATCACACTGTCTATCTTACACTGACTCTTAAAGGAACGACTCTCAAACAGCTTCTAACTTTCAGCTCTTTTATTCTAAATTAAGCAGAGGAATGATTACAGAGATCAGCACTGAGGCTCCTGTCTCGGATCATCGCCCTATGTGAAAGAGCACCGAAAGAAGGTCAATGTAGTTTTTTATCTGGCACTCCAAAGCATTAGATGTGCACTCCTAGTGTTTATCAGTAAATTACGTGTCACATTGCAGTGTCTGTCTGATAGGTTGTGTAGTAGCTGGTGTCCATTCTTAATCTAAGTGTGCTGCGGCATTCTAATCAAACAGTTATCAGCTACTTCACTTTAAAAAACCCAGTGGCCAGCCACAGGTCATTCATCTCAAACCTTGGGCCATTTATCCCCATATGGTGTCGATGAGTATTCTTATCTTTATGGTATGAATGGAAAAATCAGCTATGCTTAATATAAATAAAGGTTATCCCTAACATTTCTAACTCTATAGGCGCTCACGGCCGTCTCTAAGACTCTAGGAAGAGTCGTCATCTTGCAATCAGAAGGTTGTGGGTTCGATTCCAGCTTCCTCCTGACATATGTCGAAGTGCCCCTGGGCAAGGCACTTAACCTCAAGTTGCCTACCGATCTGCGTATCGGTGTATGAATGTGTGAGCATTAGTGAGTGCGATTGGGTGAATGTGGCACTAGTGTAAAGCGCTTTGAGCGGTCTGTATGACTGGAAAAGTGCTATATAAGTTCAGTCCATTTACCATTTCAGAGTCGCAAGCTGCTTAGTTTCACCCGAGCATAGAATAAATTTAATACCTGTCTGTCCTTCATCGTCGTCCTTCATTTCTAACATGCCTGCTCATTTTTTCATCAGTATCTCTAGTCCTTCTCAGCCTTAGCTGCATCCACCTTCGCTCAATCAAGAGCCTGCTTAGACTGGTGTGTTCTTTCCACTGACAATTTTTCCTCATGCAAGCCATCTTCTGATTCCTGCAGCTTAGTTAGCCATCAGAGCGCCCATTGTTCTTCTCTTCCTTTTTCCAGAACTTCTGCTTGGTCACAAACTGCCAGGCTTTCCGCTCCAGTCTGCTTTCGAACTGGAACGCTATCTCCTTCTCTTCCAGTGTCATCGTTTGCTCGGCTGACTCGTTTTACGTTTTACAGTCTGTAGTGTCCCGGTTTAAAAGAAGGTCTCTCAGCAGATGGTTCACGATCCCTTGGTTGAAAGAGCCTTGCATGTGATCACATTGTAAGATCTAAGAAAATATGCAGAATGTAAATACCTCGTACTCGTACTCGTCATCTTCCACTTATCCGGTACCGGGTCGCAGGGGCAGCAGATTCAGCAGAGACGCCCTCTCCCCGGACACCTCCTCCAGCTCCTCCGGGTGGAGCCCAAGGCATTCCCAGGCCAGCCGAGAGACATAGTCCCTCCAGCGTGTCCTGGGCCGTCCCCTGGGCCTCCTCCCGGTTGGACGTGCCTGGAACACCTCCAGAGGAAGGCGTCCAGGATGCATCCGGTATAGATGCCCGAGCCACCTCAACTGGCTCCTCTCGATGTGGAGGAGCAGCGGCTCTACTCCGAGCTCCTCCCGGATGGCCGAGCTCCACACCCTATCTATAAGGGAGTGCCCGGCCACCCTACGGAGGAAGCTCATTTCGGCAGCTTGTATCCGGGATCTCGTTCTTTCGGTCATGACCCAAAGTTTATGGCAATAGGTGAGGGTAGGGACGTAGACCGACCGGTAAATTGAGAGCTTTGCTTTTCGGCTCAGCTCTCTCTTCACCACAACGGACCGGCACAGTGCCCCCATTACTGTGGCAGCCGCACCGATCCGTCTGTTGATCTCACACTCCATTTTTCCCCCACTCGTGAACAAGACCCCGAGATACTTAAAACTCCTCCACTTGAGGCAGGAACTCCCCTCCAACCTGAAGAGGACAAGCCACCCTTTTCCTGTCGAGTACCATGGCCTCGGACTTAGAGGAGCTGATCTTCATCCCAGCCGCTTCACACTCGGCTGTGAACTGCCCCAGCGCATGCTGTAGGTCTTGACTAGAGGGGGCCAGCAGGACCACGTCATCTGCAAAAAGAAGAGACGAAATCCTGTGGTCTCCAAACCAGACCCCCTCCGGCCCTTGGCTGCGTCTAGAAATCCTGTCCATAAAAGTTATGAACAGGACCGGTGACAAAGGGCAGCCCTGCTGGAGTCCAACATGCACCGGGAACAGGTCCGACTTAGTGCCGGCAATGCGGACCAAACTCCTGCTCCGCTCGTACAGGGAACGGATGGCCCCTAATAAAGGGTCCCCGATTCCATACTCCTGGAGCAACCCCACAGGGCATCATGAGGGACACAGTTGAATGCTTTCTCCAGGTCCACAAAACATATGTGGACCGGTTGGGCAAACTCCCATGAACCCTCGAGCACCCTGTAGAGGGTATAGAGCTGGTCCAGTGTTCCACGGCTGGGACGAAAACCACACTGCTCCTCCTGAAGCCGAGGTTCGACTATCGGCCGGACTGTCCTCTCCAATACCCTGGCGTAGGCCTTACCAGGGAGGCTGAGGAGTGTGATCCCCCTGTAGTTGGAACACACCCTCCGGTCCCCCTTCATAAGAAGGGGGACCACCACCCCAGTCTGCCAGTCCAGAGGCACTGTCCCCGACCGCCACGCAATGTTGAAGAGGCATGTCAACCATGACAGCCCAACAACATCCAGAGACTTGATGTACTCAGGGCGGATCTCATCCCCTATAATAACTCAATCAACATCCTGCTTTTAACCTCTTTGCCTCATTACTTTACCATAAAAGACTTATTTATCTTAAATTATGACAACCCTTTCGTCCTTGACAATCTTTCCTTGTGTTTTTTATCCTGTTTCGCCATATATTTATTATACATCTCACCTCCCTCCTATATTTCCCAGTACCATGAAATAAAATATATAATATTTCAACTGTCTGTGATTTTACATAGTTATGATATCGAAACTAGTAAACCTTCATATCGCGATTAGGCGTGCATAACGTACCACAGAATATTGGCACCCTCTACTGAAGAAAAAAAAAAAAAAAATCATTTCAACGTTGTTCCCTTATCAACCAGGCGCTAAGAAACTATTTCCTTTTTTCGATATTCATCATAACTATCTTTTCGCGTGATAATTGTGGAGCACACTTTCTGTCTGCACATTGTGTTGGCCTTGCTCTGTTCAGTGGTTTACAGCATCTCCCCGGACTATGCGTGTCAACATGAGCACTAATTGCTCTACTGCCGCAGCAGAATAACAAACTCTTATGAAACAATTTATGAACAGTCAATTTTTAGTAAGGTAATTTACATGGACGTAGCTCCGTCCATAGGTTTTGGGGGTTTTCTCAGGGCAATTCGATTCCGATGTAAGGCTTCCTTTCTTCCCCAATCTGAATCCCCAGCTTTCTATGACATCATCTCATCACTATAACCTGCTGCATTTGGGGCATTTCTGGAAGAAGCGCATTGCCGCTTTTCTGATAATGCAGCAGTGGTCAATCCCGTTAGTCAAAGCCACTCATCCTCTAAGGCAATATGCTTTACCTCCGGTGCATCCTGGCAAGTCGTAACTCATAACTTCATCATTCCTGCTCGTCACGTTCCAGGTTATTCTATTTAGTTCCTAGGTCTTCTGTTGTCTCTGCCCATCAGCCTACTCCAGTTACTCCTCTCAAGTCCTAATGTTTGATTGAATCCATCTCTTTATCCTTGCTAATATCAACCAGAATTCTATTATTCATCAGGTTTAGCCTTTCCTACTTTCAAATCCTTTTCCTTCACATGCCCCCATTTCTCACGCTAGAACGAGCCCCATGTCCGCATCCTGGTTCCTCAAATGTTTTAGGCAGGCCTTGGTTTAATGCATCATGCCCCCAGCCAGAATAGGAGCAGCCACTACTGCAGCGACCCAATGTCTCTGCCTCAGCCGCTCTCCAGCAATTGGGTCGTTGGTCTTCTTCATCCTTCTCTTCCTATGTTTGCCTGGATTTCCACTCTGTTCTATCTGCTCAATGTTTTCTCAGTTCTCAGATAAGAGCTCCCTTCAATTCCTGGTGGTGGTTAGCCTTTCTCCATCATTGGCTTAGTTCAATCGTCATGTTTCCGTTTTGCAGGACTCTTCCTTCAGCACCTGCCAGTCATGTCTAATTTTCTCCCTCACTCTAGCTCACCTATGTTCTTCGAAAAGTACTTTTCTCCTTGTTTCGCCCTGCTTTTTCTCTGCTTTAATCCTTCCCGCGGCTTTCGCTTTTCTCTTCCTTTCTTATTTTCATTCTACTTTCCTGATAGATGCCCCCTTTAGTACTCAATTAGGCCTCATCTCGGCCTCTGCCCTTATTTTGGGGGGAAGACATCTCTAAATCTAAACCTTACAAATGTTAATCTTAGCTCATGTCATTATCAGCATTCATGTCTTCCTCCCAGGTCCGATCGCCAAAGAAATATCCATGTAATTTCACATCATTAAAACATTTCTAATTGCCATCTCTTTTCTTTTTGAGTCTTTTCAGATTGAAATGATATTATGACATATCATAAGTTTTATAACAGTGTTGCTGTATGATATATGGCTGACCAGAATCATCTTCCTTCTTGAAAAAGCAATATTTGAAGCATTAGTATTTTCTCTCTTAATGATTCTGACCAGCTCCTTTCATGTGGCAGACTTGAGTACTTTCAGATCAGTTCACTCAAACAGAAAGTGTGTTGCACACAAATGCATCTTTAGCCACATGTTACATTACTAATTTGTATCATCACATTAAAACTTGGTGTAACTCAAATTACTTTGAGGTTTTGTTTATGATAACAGTTAAAAGTTGGATATTGTAATGATTTTAGTTACTAATTAAATTCAGTTGAACAAATCCATCTATTTTGTTGTTGTTGTGAGCCCTCCTGGGAATGAAGGATATGAACCACCTGATCACTAGTTATTGTTAATGTTGATAAAGAGTTAATGTCACTTGATTGAAATACCCTGAAAAATAATATACCCTCTTCAGGCTGTAGAGAGGTCCATACAAAACATTCTTCATAAGGACACCTTTGAAAAACGAGTCATTAGAAACACAGTAATTGATTTGAATATTATTACCTAACTATGGATGAGCCTGATTGTGCTATACCTGTTTTAAAAAGCTACCACTTTAAAAAAACACAAAAAAATATTCATCCCACTAGTTATCAGTCACCTGACATAGTTTCAAGTTGATTGAGTGTAGACAGCCAGATAGCGACCTTTCCCAGTAAAAAAAGTGACTTCCTGTTCTCAGGGGGCGTGGCTTTGATGATGTCAGCATATGACCCTATAGGATCGTTGGGAACCCGAAGGTCCTCCTTCATGCCAACTTGGTGTGATTTGGCATTTCTTTGGGAAAGTTATTGCATTTTTTCACTTTGAGCGCGAACGGCATTTTCATGCCCCGGACACGCCCCCTAAACATGGCTGAAAACTTTTGATAACTTTTAATCCCCCATGCCTTAACTGCATATAGACCAAATGTGAAGCTGATAGATCAAAATCCCTAGGAGGAGTTTGTTAAAGTTCGAGGTGATTAAAAGTGAAAAACGGTCAAAAATTGGCCTTTGACCCAAAATGGCTGACTTCCTGTGCATTTTTGGGCATACCCCCAAGATACTTTTTTTTGTTTGTGGAGATCTAGCAGTGTGCCAAATTTCAGATCTCTACGACTTACGGTTCAGTCTATCTCACGTTTGGGGGCGTGGCTAAAAGGTTTGACCGTGCCCACCGATGACGACATTGAGGAACAAGAATTTCACGCGGCGGACAATTTTGGGTAAAATCTTACGCGTTTTGGTGCATTGCAAAGTCCCCAAATTGTCCCGCAAAGACGCAACGGAAAAAAGAATAAGAAATCCTACGATTACAATAGGCCCTTGCAGCCTTACTGCTCGGGCCTAATAATTATAACAGCAAATTAAAGCTGCAATCAGCCTTGAAGGCCCTCGCACCTCAGCGCAACTTGGGCTGTGCAGCGACCGCGGGAGCCTGGCATCGCCTCCTACACGCCACACAAAATGACACCGCTTCACTTCAACATGTCGCCAGTAGGTGGCACTGTGAGCAACATGTCATATGATCTTCGGTCATGCAGAGTTTCGGTCTGGAAAAAGCATTCAAAATTTGGAGTAAATCGGACCTTCCAGATGGAAGCTGCAGTCACTTGTTTGTTTGTGGGCGGGGCTAAAACGACATCATCAATTGACTGTGTCAACATGTCCATCATTAAGTCATGATCATGTATACTACATTTCAAGTGGATCCGATGATGTATGAGGGAGATATAGCCCTTGAAGTGTCCTAGGGGGCGCTGTTGATCCAAATGTCAATGTAATCCAATAGAGCTTTTTAGGGGCTGACAAAGATCAACCATATTTATTTTGGAGTGAATCGGACCATGCATGCGTAATTTAGAGCCAAACGTATGGCCATGGCGTAACATCAGAACATCAGAATTCGCCACGCCATCATAGCCACACTCTACAGCTAAAGCAGTCAGTACTGGTGACTGTCTAAGACCATCATGTTGTCATTGATTAGGTGAAGAAAATCAAACATTGACTCTCTAAAGGAAAGCGTGACACTTTCTGTTTTCCCAAACAGGAAGTGATGTCAGCATATGACCCCATAGGATCGTCGGGAACCTGAATGTTCTCCTTCATGCCAACTTTGGTGTGGTTTGGCATTTTTTTGGGAAAGTTATTGCATATTTTTAGTTTGGGTGCAAATGCCAAGTTCGTGCCCCGGCCACGCCCCTTAAACATGGCCGAAAACTCAGGATTTTGATCACTTTTATGCCTTAACTGCATATTGAGCAAATATGAAGCAAATATGAAGCCGATAGCTCAAAATCCCTAGGAGGAGTTTGTTAAAGTTCGAGGTGAATAAAAGTGAAAAACGGCCGAAAATTGGCCTTGTACCCACAATGGCCGACTTCCTGTGCGATTTAGGGCATACCCTCAGTAGACTTTTTTTCTTGCTTTGAAGAGCTCTATCAGTGTGCCAAATTTCAGATCTCTACAACTTACGGTTTGGCCTATCTCACGTTTGGGGGCGTGGCTAAGTGGTTTGGCCATGGGTTAGGGTTAATTTCACGCGGGGGACAATTTTGAGTAAAAGCGTGTGCATCTAGGGGCTTGACAAAGTCCCCATATTGCCCTGCCAAAAGTCCCCGGAATAATAATAAGAAGAGATCCTACAATTACAATAGTCCCTTGCATGCAGGCTTCCTGCTCGGGCCTAACAATCAGCACATGAAAAACACCCCATTTAAAAAGCTTTTATTCAGTAGTTTTGCTTAAGTGTATTTCATGTATAACAACCATGTAATAATATTATTTAAGAGCAGCCTGAATAATCATTGTTTTTCAGCTTTTGATAGAAGTAAAAAGGTCATGTTATATATTTCTAACTTGATCTAATGATTCTATATGTTAAAGCGTGCTATTATTAATCAAGGTTATACCATTAAATTCTCATCTCGGCCCATCCCTATAAGCAACACCTAAGTCTGATGGGTCTACATTAGCTCACAGTGCTTGCACAGATTTGTCTTGTTTTAGGCAGTGGTTGACATATGGTAGTGTGAGTTCTCAGTGTCATAACCTAAAACTTCAACCTTATTACAAGAAACACCGAATGATGTGTCATTGCTAAGCTTGTGTATGTACTTATGACAGAACTTAAAGATTATAAATTTAACCCCAGTTCTCTGATTAGCGTGAGCGACTGTTTAAATAAGGGAAAACACCTCATACCTGATCTTGTGAGAAGCTTAAATATCATAAAACCACCCCTGAATGGCTGGCACCTGTGGCGTTTATGTCAGGAGGGGGCCAGATCCTCACCCTATAAATAGGGCTGACATAGCATCAGTCGCTATTCAAAAACAAGCTCCCCTCTTCCTCGCTTCCACACGAAGGAGGGTGGTCTGGTAAGAACCTTATGCTAATCAAAGAACCGTCGTTATATTCATAACATTAAGCTCTTTTTCATTACACTTACAGAGTGTCCATCTGTATTTTAATTTAGCTACTCAGGGGTCAAGCCCACAGAGCCAGCCTCTGTAGATAAGGTTGAAACGTCTCCTTGTGAACCTGGGGCAGCAGGTCCCTGGGAAGTGGTAATTGTAACGGTGGGAATTGTCTGTTCTCACCAAAACATTTCCTTCTTTGAGCTAAGGGAGAACATGTTTTAAAGCTAGATAAACAGCCATCAGCTCCAGAGAATTTATGTGAGAGAAAATTGGAGGACCCCAATTTTTACATTCATGGAACTTCCATCGAGAGTAGCATCCCAGTCTACCAGAGAGGCATTGATGGTGACCACTTTCAGGCAGAGATGGTGCCCATAGTGATCCCCTGAATCAGGAAGCCTGGGCTCTTACACTGACAAAGATCTAGCAAGCAGACTGTAGAGATTTGTACTCTGTGGTGGACATCGTGACATGGGTCCAGGTTCTGAAATGACACCCATGACTGAACTATCTTCCTATAGAGGCAACAGAATGGTATTACCACCCCAGAGGAAGCCATCAGGACTATCAGCCTTTGCAATTATTTCAGGGTAACCAAGTTCCCCGTGTAAAACAGAGCTAGACTTGACTGCATGGCCTCCACTTTCTCTTGGAAAAAAAAATGTCCAGGATCAGCCCATTAAAATGATGCATAGAACACTCTTTTCCCCATTTATCTGAAAATCTAGGTGCTCTAGGTGCACTACCACCTGGACACACAACCACTTGGTGTGATGACCCACCTCCTAAAAGGTTGGAGAAGCTGAAAGTTAGTTGTCTATGTAGGTGGCCCTTTCCCTCAATGGAGCCACTGTGCATTTTATAACCTGAAGTGTTTAACCAAATACTCGTATGCTATCCCCTGGAATTTGAAACGCAAGCATTTCTGATGTAGGGGATAATTCGGTATATGAAAATAAGTATCTTTCAGGTTGACTGAAATGAACCAGTAACCTGCTCATACCAATCTCAGCAGAGAGTTTTGAGTCAGCATTCAAAATTTGTATTTCTTCAGATAACGGTTTGGGGGACGGAGATCCAGAATGGGTTTCTGTGGTGAGTTTTTGTGTCTGAACATCCTCCCGTGCAACTATCTCTGCGATGGAGGGGCGACATTAGGCACCTTGGGATGGGGTGAACAGGAGTCAATGGATATGCTTGACGTGGACCTGAAACAGTGGCATGATGCACTTTTCTCAGAAGACAGAGTTTTAGCACCCCACCAATCGTATTTTTCTCCGAACATCTCTTCTGCATAGTGACCTTGGGGAATGACTGGGTTGTCGAGGAGCTCCTTCTACTTGGTCGTCACGTTGGTGAGCCCAAGACAATGTGTCCACTCCAAAATAGAAGAAGAGGGGACGGACATGGCCGTCGCCTTACAGCACTTCTCAGAGAGGTTACACCATGAGCAGTCTGTCTTGAAAGTTTGGATGACCGTGATAGCTTTGGATGATGTTGGATCAAAACCACTGGCTCCACCGGTGGCATCTGGCGTAAGCCTTGAACCTCCATTCTCTCAAAATCCAGCAGAGAACTCGGTGTAAGGCTTGTCTCTCCACATCACAGCAATTTTATTCAGGAGATTCATAAGAAGAGGCAGCAAATGCTTTCTAGTCTTCATAGCTTTTGGCAGTATTTTCCCGTCAAATGGAGATTTTGTTAACGTCCGTCTGAACAGCCAGCTAAAGAATACTCAGCCTTGCGACCACACATTAAGAGTAGTACACATGTCCTGCATATCCAGATTCAGGAGACACAGTGCAGTGAGCTTGCTATATTCTTCCGCTGCAGAAAGGCTTAGCAGCCTCAGGGCAGTCAACAAGGACAGTGGGTTTACTGTCCGACGTCATGAGCTCCAAGTCCTCCGACTCTACCCCGTCTTTGTTCACATCTCCTTCCAGAATCGACTAAGAAATGGGGAGGCCCTGCTAGCTCGTGCTGTAACATACGCGGACAACTGTATAGCTGGGAACAAACACCCTGTGAGAGTGAAGCGAAAAGAGGTTTTTGAATGATGACTGACGCCATGTCACCTCTATTTATAAGGTGCGGGTCTAGGCCCCTTCTGACATAGATGTGACTGGAGCCAGCCATGGTGTGATGAGATTTAAACTTCTGATTACATCACGTAGGAGGCCATAGTTAGATCATAATTCTATGAAAGAGAACTGCACCAGTCCCATTCAGTTAATTCAATTCAATTTGATTCGATTCAATTTTATTTATACATTGCCAATTCACAACACATGTTGTCTCAAGGCACTTTACCAAATCCATTCAATCGAATCATACAGATTTCAAGTCAGGTACATACATTCTAATTAACCCTAACTATCAAACAGTGCAGTCAGATTCAGTTATTTATTCAAATTGGTCAAAACGTTTTTCTATCTAAGGAAAACCAGCAGATTGCATTGAGTCAGTGACTTGCAGCATTCACTCCTCCTGGATGAGCATGTAGAGGTAGTGGACAGTCACTGGCGTTGACTTTGCAGCAATCCATCATACTGAGCATAAATGTAGTGACAGTGGAGAAGAAAAACTCCCTTTTATCAGGAAGAAGCCTCCAGCAGAACCAGAACCAGGCTCAGTGTGAGCGGCCATCTGCCACGACCGACAGGGGGTTTGAGAGAAAAGTTAGACAGTAAACAGGGCTGATGTCATTAGGGGTTAGCTGCTGTTTAGTTATAGCTAAACTTGCTGTTAACAAAAAGGATCACCCATCAGGATGTAATGTTCCATTAGTTTTCAAAAGCGGGACATAAAGAGAAAGTGCTAAATAATTCTGGTATAAATTCTGAAACTGCCCAGACCTGTTAGAGGGGTGATGCCAGTGCCTCTTTACAGAATTGTTTTTATGTACAGAATGAGGTCAGTATTGATACAGTTCAAAGGTGTCACTATTGTACTGCACTGTGGCTTTGAAAGGTCGAAGCACTCCTTACTGCACTGGGCCACATACACACACATCTCAGCTTGTGTGTTCCTGTTCTGTATACAGCAATGTGGTGTTTTTGAAAAGAAGCTGCTGGTTATCTCAGTGAACCCTGCATCAATAGAACATTTGGACAACGTTTTTTCAGATTTCCCACCTGAGTTGATGAGGTTAGGATGTCAACAGTTTGAGGTGCCTTTTTTTGTTTGTGTGTTTGTGCTTGCATTCGTTTTTTCAAGGCAGACACCTTGTGGCAGCCAACGTGGCTTCCAGTGGTCTGAGTCAAGCAGCAGCTATTGATTTGTGTTTATTAGGTTTCTGTATACCTGTTAAAACCACTGTGGTTTTTAGGATGAACAGCTCTGTCAGATCTCCCCTGTGAAATTAAGGTTTCCGTCCACCAAGCTCATATTTTCAGTTTTTCTTCTTGGATTTCATTCCTGCATGCTGTACAATACCTGGATCAGAACAACTGAGCAGCATGGAGTCTTGTGAGTTTTGTCATCTCACTTAATAAACTGAAAATAATTGTCTGGTTTAGACATAATTTGGTACACATGCAGATCAGCAATGGATATGTAAATACTTTCCTTTGCATGGTAGCTACAGAAATTAGGGGTTGTGTTACACGCAGTTTCTGACAGTTAGTAAAAACTGTAAGGAAAGGTCAGTGAACAAAGATAATGCTATTTGCATTTAAAAACATTACCAGGACAGTTTCATAGGGTTCACTTTGTGGCCTAGCATGAGGTTAGGTGGTTGCTTTACAACATGGTTTCAGTAGCAGGTCATGTCACCTTGGTTGAGGCTCTTCTTCTCCTATGTCCACCTGGATAACCGTTCTCATGGAAGTCTCAATCAAATGGTGCCCTAATGTTAAAAAGCACTGCAAATGCTCTTTGCCTGTCTTCAAAAAGTTAATAAAGTTTTTTTGTTAATCCATTTAAACTATTTTATATCTGATCAAATGTTGTCTAGAGTCCTAAAAAATTGGAAATCTGGACAGCAGATTCCTAATTTGTTGTCTGTAAAGAGATTCATTTGCAGGTAGGACTGACCAGCAACCAGCCAACAGCAACATTTGTATAAAAACAAATCAAATAGTCCTTTAGTCCTTTATAGTCAAATAGTCCTTTACAACGTCAATAAGAAATCTTAAATTAGATACTTACTTCATTGTCAGTCAGGCTTTTTTTTTTTTACCGTACTTACATTGTGCGCAAGACAGTAGAAGGCCAAGTCTTTAAATGGACATGTCAGTAAGCTGTTTTTCTTCATCAGTGCTCATGCGCCCAAATAATTGACATACCTCATGCTTATATTCATGTGGACTAAATTAGAGCCGTAAGAAACCATTAATTTATGGATGTGGCATTTGTCATTATGTTTTTCAGGCAATGCTTCACTTTTTTGTTTTCTTCTTGGTCTTGGAACTCTAAGAGTTGATTGATTCTGAGTGCTGGATTTGCTCAACAGTAAAATTAGACCTAAAGAGTAACGTTTGATTAATGATTGTGAATACTGTGTGATGTGGTAATTATCAGAGTTGTAAAAAAGCAAGAAGGTATGACTTCAATGTTCTGCTGCTTGTCTTTTCTTTCAGCCTGACTGATTGCTCTGTAATATTAAAGTGAATTTCATCTTCCCGTGAACTTATGGCAGATGACAAACTGCAGCTTTTATCTAAACCTGACAAGCATCCTCTCAGGTTGTCAGATGCAAAGATAAAGTTCAACTTGTGTTTGTTTTGAATACTGCAGTGATGATAGAATGTGCCAGTGGGTCTTTTTTAGGGTCCTGTTGATTAGCTCAGAGTGACTGTGGTTAGATTTAGATCTGAAGTGTTTTACTGATTGGTTTCTACTGTTAAAATCTAAAGAGAGGCCTTTTTATTTCCTAATCACAAAGCACACCATGAACCAAAACACTGTAAGGAGCCAGATTGAAAAGGAGCTGAAGCACAGTTATCGGACGATGAGACAAGAACATTAGGACTGTGGAAAAATGAGGAGAATAACAAACAAACAGCTGGGACTCATTTTCAATTAACGACAAGACAAAAAGATCCAGAAAAGAGGGAAAACAGACCTGCTATTACAGCCAAATCCTTCTGGGCGTTGCTGTCGCGCTGCTCCTTATCTGCATTTGCAGCTTGATCTGAAGAAGCACAAATGAGGAACAGATTAAATAATTATTGTCATAAAGAGAGATGACAGTGTGAGAACATCAGGAATCTTAATTCCTGTTTAAACAAGTTTAAAATGAATTAATATCAGCATCAATAATTTAAGTTTTTATTGTCAGTAAATTTTTTTTAACATTACAATGTTTTTTTAACATTAGGTCCATCACAGCATATATGCATACTATCTCTACAGCCACCATCAGTTCCCGGGAGTACAGACGAACATTACAGTCAAGCTTTACAATCTGTTCACATTCTCAAAAAAGCTGTTACAGAAATACCATCTTTCTATATGCATGTTCGTGGAAAATTGTAAGCTTGTGGTTGTATTTTCCATCCCATTCACATCCTTCAGTCTTTGAATCCATTGTTCTGAAGCAGGTGGGTGAGGCTTCAGCCAATTAACCGTTATCTTCTTGTGAGCTTGCAACATCATAACATAAATTGATCTCATTCCTAATACTTGAGGAGCTACTCGTACTCGTCGTCTTCCGCTTATCCGGGACCGGGTCGCGGGGGCAGCAGACTCAGCAGAGACGCCCAGACTTCCCTCTCCCCAGATACCTCCTCCAGCTCCTCCGGGGGGAGCATAAGGCGTTCCCAGGCCACCCGAGAGACATAGTCCCTCCAGCGTGTCCTGGGCCATCCCCTGGGCCTCCTCCCGGTGGGACGTGCCTGGAACACCTCCCGAGGAAGGCGTCCAGGAGGCATCTGGTATAGATGCCCGAGCCACCTCAACTGGCTCCTCTCAATGTGAAGGAGCAGCGGCTCTACTCCGAGCTCCTCCCGGATGGCCGAGCTCCTCACCCTATCTATAAGGGAGTGCCCGGCCACCCTACGGAGGAAGATCATTTCAGCCGCTCGTATCCGGGATCTCGTTCTTTCGGTCATGACCCAAAGTTCATGGCCATAGGTGAGGGTAGGAACGTAGACCGACCGGTAAATTGAGAGCTTTGCTTTTCGGCTCAGCTCTCTCTTCACCACAACGGACCGGCACAGCGCCCCCATTACTGTGGCAGCCGCACCGATCCATCTGTCGATCTCCCGCTCCATTCTTCCCTCACTCGTGAACAAGACACCGAGATACTTAAACTCCTCCACTTGAGGCAGGAACTCCCCTCCAACCTGAAGAGGACAAGCCACCCTTTTCCAGTTGAGTACCATGGCCTCAGACTTGGAGGAGCTGATCTTCATCCCAGCCGCTTCACACTCGGCTGTGAACCGCCCCAGTGCATGCTGTAAGTCTTGGCTAGAGGGGGCCAGCAGGACCATGTCATCTGCAAAAAGAAGAGATGAAATCCACTGGTCCCCAAACCAGACCCCCTCTGGCCCTTGGCTGCGCCTAGAAATCCTGTCCACAAAAGTTATGAACAGGACCGGTGACAAAGGGCAGCCCTGCTGGAGTCCAACATGCACCGGGAACAGGTCCGACTTAGTGCCGGCAATGTGGACCAAACTCCTGCTCCGCTCGTACAGGGACCGGATGGCCCCTAATAAAGGGTCCCCGATTCCATACTCCTGGAGCACCCCCCACAGGGCATCACGAGGGACACAGTTGAATGCCTTCTCCAGCTCCACAAAACACATGTGAACCGGTTGGGGAAACTCCCATGAACCCTCGAGCACCCTGTAGAGGGTATAGAGCTCGTCCAGTGTTCCACGGCTGGGACGAAAACCATACTGCTTCTCCTGAAGCCGGGGTTCGACTATCGGCCGGACTCTCCTCTCCAATACCCTGGCGTAGGCCTTACCAGGGAGGCTGAGGAGTGTGATCCCCCGTAGTTGGAAAACACCCTCCCGTCCCCCTTCTTATGAAGAGGGACCACCACCCCAGTCTGCCAGTCCAGAGGCACTGTCCCCGACCGCCACGCAATGTTGAAGAGGCGTGTCAACCATGACAGGCCAACAACATCCAGAGACTTGAGGTACTCAGGGCGGATCTCATCCACCCCCGAAGCCTTGCCACCACGGAGCTTTATAACCACCTCGGTGACTTCAGCCTGGGTGACGAAAGAGTCCAGCCCCGGGTCCCCAGCCACTGTTTCCACCACGGAATGCGTGATGGCAGGATTGAGGAGATCCTCAAAGTACTCCTTCCACCGCCCGATAATGTCCTCAGTCGAGGTCAGCAGCCTCCCACCCCCACTATAAACAGTGTTGGCGAAGCACTGCTTCCCCCTCCTGAGGCGCTGGACGGTTTGCCAGAATTGCTTCGAGGCCAACCGGTAGTCCTTCTCCATGGCCTCACCGAACTCCTCCCAGGCCCGAGTTTTTGCCTCTGCCACAGCCCGGGCCGCAGCACGCTTGGCCTCACGGTACCTGTCAGCCGCCTCAGGAGTCCCACAAGCCAACCACAGCCGATAGGACTCCTTCTTCAGCTTGACAGCATCCCTTACTGGACACCGGCTCCCTTAAGGAGCTAGTTTATCTAATATCACATATCAATGTTCAAATGCAGTTTCTAACTCCATTTCCCATTGTTACTTCCTTTTAATTTCTACTGGAAAGGTGTCAAAATGGGCAAGAGGAACCATTGCAGCTTTCTTTTACAAAGTGTTAGTAAAGCTGATGAAACACGAGTAAACTTTGAATACACCAAGTTATACACCAAGAACAAACCCA
The DNA here is from genome assembly GCF_021462225.1 of Girardinichthys multiradiatus. Classification (NCBI taxonomy): domain Eukaryota; kingdom Metazoa; phylum Chordata; class Actinopteri; order Cyprinodontiformes; family Goodeidae; genus Girardinichthys; species Girardinichthys multiradiatus. Next base: position 459,224 of record NC_061800.1, read on the forward strand.
AAGTAATTTTTATTTATTGTTTTTTTTTTTTTTTCTGACACATTGATGCTGTAAATTACCAACATATAAAGATGATAAAAATAATTTTTACTGTCAGGATAAAGAGAAAGTACATCTTCTGTCAAATGTAGGGCTTTTATGTTTAAATGAACTGAGCCCGTATTCTTAGCAAGGAGAAGACAGAAATTCTTATTTTAGTGAGGAGGTGTGGTTGACCTCATTGCTAACCACCAGTCAGACCTCTTCTAAGAGGTCTGACTGGTGGTTGCAAATGACAAAAAATAAATAAAAATAAAGCAAATGTGCTCCTACAGGTCCTTCTCAAAATATTAGCATATTGTGATAAAGTTCATTATTTTCCATAATGTAATGATGAAAATTTAACATTCATATATTTTAGATTCATTGCACACTAACTGAAATATTTCAGGTCTTTTATTGTCTTAATACGGATGATTTTGGCATACAGCTCATGAAAACCCAAAATTCCTATCTCACAAAATTAGCATATTTCATCCGACCAATAAAAGAAAAGTGTTTTTAATACAAAAAACGTCAACCTTCAAATAATCATGTACAGTTATGCACTCAATACTTGGTCGGGAATCCTTTTGCAGAAATGACTGCTTCAATGCGGCGTGGCATGGAGGCAATCAGCCTGTGGCACTGCTGAGGTCTTATGGAGGCCCAGGATGCTTCGATAGCGGCCTTTAGCTCATCCAGAGTGTTGGGTCTTCAGTCTCTCAACGTTCTCTTCACAATATCCCACAGATTCTCTATGGGGTTCAGGTCAGGAGAGTTGGCAGGCCAATTGAGCACAGTGATACCATGGTCAGTAAACCATTTACCAGTGGTTTTGGCACTGTGAGCAGGTGCCAGGTCGTGCTGAAAAATGAAATCTTCATCTCCATAAAGCTTTTCAGCAGATGGAAGCGTGAAGTGCTCCAAAATCTCCTGATAGCTAGCTGCATTGACCCTGCCCTTGATAAAACACAGTGGACCAACACCAGCAGCTGACACGGCACCCCAGACCATCACTGACTGTGGGTACTTGACACTGGACTTCTGGCATTTTGGCATTTCCTTCTCCCCAGTCTTCCTCCAGACTCTGGCACATTGATTTCTGAATGACATGCAGAATTTGCTTTCATCCGAAAAAAGTACTTTGGACCACTGAGCAACAGTCCAGTGCTGCTTCTCTGTAGCCCAGGTCTGGGGAATGCGGCACCTGTAGCCCATTTCCTGCACACGCCTGTGCACGGTGGCTCTGGATGTTTCTACTCCAGACTCAGTCCACTGCTTCCGCAGGTCCCCCAAGGTCTGGAATCGGCCCTTCTCCACAATCTTCCTCAGGGTCCGGTCACCTCTTCTCGTTGTGCAGCGTTTTCTGCCACACTTTTTCCTTCCCACAGACTTCCCACAGACTTCCCACTGAAGATACAGCACTCTGGGAACAGCCTATTCGTTCAGAAATGTATTTCTGTGTCTTATCCTCTTGCTTGAGGGTGTCAATAGTGGCCTTCTGGACAGCAGTCAGGTCGGCAGTCTTACCCATGATTGGGGTTTTGAGTGATGAACCAGGCTGGGAGTTTTAAAGGCCTCAGGAATCTTTTGCAGGTGTTTAGAGTTAACTCGTTGATTCAGATGATTAGGTTCATAGCTCGTTTAGAGACCCTTTTAATAATATGCTAATTTTGTGAGATAGGAATTTTGGGTTTTCATGAGCTGTATGCCAAAATCATCTGTATTAAGACAATAAAAGACCTGAAATATTTCAGTTAGTGTGCAATGAATCTAAAATATATGAATGTTAAATTTTCATCATGACATTATAGAAAATAATGAACTTCATCACAATATGCTAATTTTTTGAGAAGGACCTGTAGTAATCAATGGAGAGAAATTAACTATTGATAGAATTTAGACTGGACTCAGAAATGTGTAAATCATGATGAAAAAACTTAGCAAAATTAAGTTAATTGTCACACAGCATCAACATGTTTGAACGTATTTTATTAACATACTGGTCATTATTTTGATCATTATTATGTTTACTCACCATGATGGTCATTATCATACTGCATCTATTTCATATTCATTAATTTCATATTAAAATTAACATTCAGCATTTTACTGTGATCTCCTGCTTGTATAACAAGTTTTTTTTTGGTAAAATGACCAAGACATAACAGAGAAAAAAGCAAAGTGAACAGAGGAGCACAGCCTGCTGGTGGAGGAGAAGAGAGGAGTGTTAAAGGTAGATTTGGTTCTGGGATCACGGTGGGAACCAACAGACATTCCCTGCAGATCAATGCGTCGTTCCCTCTGCTTTCAGCACCAGCCTGGAATGTGAGCAGCTCTGATTCCTGCTGCATTCAGAAGCTAGAGAGGAGATAGCAGCACCAGAGAACGTCTCCACAGACGGGGAGCGTTGGAGATGATCATTTAGGCTGAGGCTGCTGACATCATCATGAACAATACAGCAAATACTTATTCACCTCATTTACATTTTCCTTCTATGTATATAGTGCTTAGATAATTGTACTTCATCTCAGTTTGCCATTTGTATTAATATATGTATATATTTTTGAGTTTGTTTTCATTTTTTCTAAATTTATTTTTTGAAAGCATTTTACAATCTGTAAATATTAAAAGTTTTTATATTGTTTGTAATTTTACTCACTTTTTATTCATGGTTATTTATTATTGTTTCTATTATTTATTTATCCTTCCTAATATTACCTTAGTAGAGGTGCACCATTAACCTGCCCTGCCACCTAAACCATTTAATTTAACATCTCCTCACTTTAGGAGATCTCTTAAAGCCTAAGATGCTTCATGAATAAATTTTATCTTACAGAGGGATAATTGTAAGAAAAATATCAGGAGCCGAGATATTCTAAGATTTTTTAGAATGACGACACTAGGAGCTACTTTTATTCTTAGGATTATTTGTGAATACGGGCCCTACCAGGTTCAGAAATAATAGAAAACTAACCTTAAGTACACAAATCCACACAATTAATATCATGATTAATTCAACAAAGAAAAAATGAAAATGGAAATATATGTTGAAAACAGCATCTCAAGATACATACAAATGACATGGTAAATGGTCTGAATTTATATAGCACCTTTCCAGCCATACAGACTGCTCAAAGCACTTTACTCTAGAGCCACATTCACCCAATAGCACTCACTAACGCTCACACATTTATCCACCGATACGCAGATCGGTAGGCAACTTGAGGTTAAGTGCCTTGCCCAGGGGCACATCAACATACAGCAGTAGGAAGCTGAAATCAAACCCATAACCTTCCGATTGCAAGATGACTACTCTTCCTACTGAGCCACAGTCGCCACCCTTGATTCAAAAGGGGGCTTCCTGCAACTGTCCAAGTGTCATATTGAAGTATAATTATCAATATAGAGCACTTCCAACCATCCATCAGGTCTGTTTCATACCAGCTAACAGCCTTTCCAATTTAGTCTGTTCTCTTCTTTTGTAATGACAACAGATCCCTAAGCAGAAAATCCATGAAGCTAAGTTTTTTTAATTACAGAGTAAGCCAATCTTTCTTAGAGTTAATGTTTTCTAATACCTACTTAACAACAGGATATTGAATATTCCCGACAAATATCTTATTGCTTTTGTTGACAATCAAAGACTAAACCTTCTCTCAAACCATTCATAAAACAATGGAGTTTTATAGATTTTATTGGTGAATGCACCAATTATACTCTCTAGCCTATATGTGAAGTATGAACTGTTAAACATGAGAAAGTACTTTTTTGTAACTCAGGTGTGGAATGCTGAACAACAGAACCTTCCCAATGGAACAAATGTCACCTGCTCTTTAAGGATAGAGGAAAGGAAACTTCAGCAATCAAAACGGCAAAACAATATGATGAGCTCACAAAGAGTTCCACTTTGATTGGTGAATCCAGTGTAAACTGAATTCTGTGCCTCAGCTGAGACAGCAAACATGTTGTGCTATAACTAGCCATATAATTAGCCTTATTTAAATGCCAAATAAAGTGTTTTCCATCATGTACAACTTAGCTTTTAAGTGTTTATGCTCATTTGAAGGTTTGTTTACCCCATTTTAAGACTGGCAAAGAATAAATGTTCTTATTTTATCATGATATATAAAACATAGAATGAACCATGAAGTGAAAGGGTAAAATCTTCTTCACATCTCATTGAGGTAACAGATGACGTCAAAGATAGTATTCTTTTGGCATCAATATTTTTAGTTGACAAAAACTTTTATATTTTCATCTTATTCACTTTTTTAATGTTTACAAAAAGTCCTACCCGTTTTCTCCCTACTGTGCAGAGAGGACTATGGGTATAGTCTGCAGGTGTGTGTGTGTGTGTGTGTGTGTGTGTGTGTGAGCTTGTACATTCTGTGTATATCAGCCGAGTTCACCTATTATAAATATACACCAGTGGCGGATGCTGGTCTTTCAAGGAGGGGAAGCTCAATTTAAAAATCGCTGATTCGTTCATTTCGCTGTCAATCAAAAAGGGATTCAGCCTCAGACAGATCATCCAATCATCATGCAGAAGCTGAGCGTCCGGGCCAGCCGAGTCCAGCCCACTGCCCCGTAGACCCCCAGAGACGCTGAGCATCCGATGGGCGGGACAAAGCCCAGCATTTTTGCTTCGCTATTGGACTCACTGTTAAAAGCACTGTGAAGCTGCGGGAATGAGTGAGAGGAAAGCCGCGTCGTTACGAGTGATAAGAAGCTGATTCTGAACAAAAGTTGAGCGCGTTGTAGCGCATATTTAGTCAATGACATGAACACACAACAGTATATATTTGATCACTTATTTTTTGACATTTTAGGGGAAGCTGAGCTTCCTTTGCAGTCTTAGAGCAATTGCCTCTGATATACACATTCATGTCTTGTCCAGTTGCTTTTGATGGAATTTTATTTGTTGACCTTTCTTAGTAGCATAAACCTAATATAGAAACCAGCTGGCTCCTCCACTCTTCCTATTACCAACACATGAGCCTCCAGAAGAGATGACGTGCATCAGTGGAGGACTTTGTCTATTGAATGAAGAAGAAAATGTTCAACAACAGCAACAGTTTTCCTCATCCAAAGTGCAAAGCACTAAAACCACTTCTGTTTGTTGTTTTGTACCGTCCACCAGGCCCTTACTCTCAATTTTTAGATCAGTTCTCAGACTTACTATCTGATTTAGTGTTAAATACAAATAGGGTCATTATAGTGCAGGACTTTAACATTCATGTTGACACTGAGAGTGATAGCCTAAATATAGCCTTTAATGCTATCTTGGACTCAGTTGACTTTGCTCAAAACAATAGCAAACCTACCCACCTTTGTCTTCATTCTCTGGACCTTGTGCAGACACATGGCATTGAGTGTAAAGAAATAACAATATTTCCTCATATCTTACCGTTTTTTATAACATTTGAGTTTAATTTAACCAAGTACTCCACACCTGAAAGAAAATGCCATTATAGTAGATCATTATCAGACGATGCTGTAACAATCTTTATAGAATCTGTTCCATTTTTTATTTCCCGATTATCACAGCAAAACACAGTAGAGGGCAATAATTTTGTTTTTTCCCCTTCACAAATTGATTCTCTTGTTCATATTGTTACTTCCTCAGTGCATGGGGCATTAGACAATGCAGTCCCCCTGAAAATGAAGGTAAATATTCATAGGAGACTGGCTCCCTGGTTTAATTCAAAGCTGCATTCTTTAAAGGACACTGTTAGAATTGGAGAGAAAATGGCGCTCTACACACCTAGAGGATTCCTACTTAATCTGGAAAAATAGTCTACGGTCGCATAAAAAGACACTTCACCAAGTTAGAACAGCTTATTTCTCATCATTAATAGAAGAGAACAAGAACAATCCTAGTTTGTTTTTTTTAGTACAGTTGATAAACTTCCACAGAGTCATAGCTCTGTTGAGCAATACATTCCTTTAGCTCTCAGCAGTAATGACTTCATGGGATTCTTTTTAAATAAAGTTGATTCTATTAAAAATAAAATCAATGGTATGCTCCCGAACATGATTACTTCATCCTCAGTAAGTGAGACAGCATTGGAGGTAACTATAGAACCGGATCTGTGTTTGGACTTTGAGAAAGTAGTTACTAATCAAATGTGTGAGCATTTACACAGTAATGACCTGTTTGAAGAGTTTCAGTCAGGTTTCAGAGCTAATCATAGCATGGAAACAGCACTAGTGAAAATTATCAATGATGTTCTTATGGCCTCAGATAATGGACACGTACTCTGTTCTTGTTCTGATATATGTCAGTGCTGCATTTGATCCAGTCGATCCCAATATTCTCTTAGAAAGGCTGGGACATGCTGTAGGGATCAGGGGAACAGCACTAGGCTGGTTTAAATCTTATTTATCTGACAGATTCCAGTTTGTTCATGTAAATGATAAATCCTCTTTAAACTCCAGGGTTAATTGTGGTGTACCACAGGGTTCAGTACTTGAGCCAATTCTCTTTACTATATATATATGCTTCCAATAGGTAAAATTATCAGGCAGCATGGGATACATTTTCACTGTTATGCTGATGATACTCAGCTTTATTTATCCATAAATCCCAATGAGCCCAACCAGTCAGATAGACTACAGGCATGTCTTGAAGACATAAAAACTTGGATGACTTTAAATTTTCTGCTTCAAAAATTCAGACAAGACAGAAGTTGTCGCCTTTGGACAAGTATTTGCTTAGTCAATCAATTAATGTGGACAGCATTAAATTGACCTCCAGTAACAAAGTAAAAAACAGTGGTGTTATTTTTGATCAGGACATGTCATTTAAATCCACTATTAAAGAGGTTTCTAGAATTTCCTTCTTTCACTTCTGGAACATTGCCAGAATTAGAAATATTCTATCCCGGAGTGACGCTGAAAAACTAGTCCAACTTAATGCTCACCTTATACAGATGATACACTTGGCCATGTCTTTCAGTGTTTAACCCTGTCTCTCCTAGACATATCTACTGGCTGAGCTTCTACTGTGACTAACTGTATGTGCTCTCTTTCATACTCTAGACTTGAAAACTGGCTCAGGGGTAATCTGTCTTTGTCTCCTAGATGAAGCCCCTAAAGGAGCTTTAACCATTGTTGTTTCAGTTTTCTTCCCTAAAGAAAGTACTGCTGCTCACACTAAGTCTGGTTCTGCTGGAGGTTTCGTCCTGTTAAAAGGGAGTTTTTCCTCTCCCCTGTCACTACATGCATGCTCAGTATGAGGGATTACTGCAAAGTCAATGCATGCGACTCTCCACTGTCACTACATGCTCATCCAGGAGGAGTGAATGAGTCACTGACTCAATGCAATCTGCTGGCTTTCCTTAGACAAAATGTTTTAACCTATTTGAATAGTAAACTGAATCTGACTGCACTGTTCGATAGATAGGAATAATTGGAATGTATGTACATTGTTAGGGTTTGATTGTTTATCACTCATGTCTGCTCTAAGTGCTTTTCCCTCCTTGCATGTCACAGGAAGGGAGATGGGGACAAGAGTGAGTTATGCTTTTATGCTTTTATTAGCAGCATCTGGGGGCTATTTGTACCAGGTCCCCACTTCCCACATCCCTTGTTTGTTTATAATCAAGACAATTGAACCCTAACCTTTCTGACCCCCCCCCACCACCACCACACACACACACACACACTGACATGAAATCTGTATGATTCCATTGAATTGACTTTATAAAGTGCCTTTAGACGACATGTGTTGTGAATTGGCGATATATAATTAAAATTGAATTGAACTGAATTAATGGATGGTGAGATACATGTGCATTAGAGGAATTGTTAGGGTTTGAAAACTTTTGTATTGTTTATCACTCATGTCTGCTCTAAGTGCTTTTCCCTCCAACATGCCACATAAAGGGATATGTGGGAGACGAGTGAGTTATGATTACCAAGTCCTCACTCCCTCTCTGTTTAAAAACAAGACACATGAACCCTAACCTTTCTGACCCCATACACACACACACACACACACACACACACACACACCCACCCTGAATGTTTGTTGAACTGTGTGTGAACAAGCATGTATAAATAAAGAGAGAGCGGTGCCAACACTTCGTAGTCTGTACTGCAGAGCTACCCTTGCAAGTAAATTGACTGTATCGTTCTTGCCTCTGAGTTGACTAAATAATACCTAACATTAACTTGGTCCTTCGATGCCGGATATTATAAGAACTAAACTGATTTTATCTTTCTTTGCAGTGACTGGCGGATCTTCGGGAACAGCCTGACGTCGAGTTAAGCTCTGCCGCACCTAGGCCTGGTGGCTGAAAGTCCCGGTGTGTGACATTCGCATCTGGCCGGTGGGTTATTGTCTTGCTCGACGCCGGGTGACTCTGGAAGGTCCGACAGAGTCACCTAGAAGTCAACTCAGAGGTGAGATAGCTTTAAAATACAGTACATGAGATAAGAGTAAGCGCTATATAAATAAAAGAAGAAAAGTACTTAAAAGTCGTTGGCAATGTGTTGCCATAAGGAGACAGCAATTGGATAGGTTTTATTTCGCCGGAAAGAAATAGCGATAAATTTAGGTCGGATCTCGCCGCAAGGAGATTAGATTAGGTAGTTCCGCCGTAAGGGAACTGGATAATTTGGTTGGTAACATTTCGCCGAAAGGAAATGAAATGTTGAATAATAAGGGAGCTCATAAACTAAGCTAGGTCGACCATACATATTGCTGAAGTGACATAAATATGTTAAAATACTAACTGTGTGAGTGTTGTTGTGTGTGTTTGGAGGACTAAGCATTTTTGGTTTCACAGGGTGGAAGTTTGAGTGTAAATGAGTTAAATAGTTTAAATAGTTTCAAGTAAAATAGTTGATGGATGGAGATGAGAAAAATAAAAAACATAAGAAAAAGATTTAAAAGCACAGAGTGCATCAATTAAGGTGTTAAAGAGTTAAAACTTTCCTGCAGGAAGTTCCGTTTGTCTTAAATATTGCGATCAGTCGGAAAAGAAAGGAGTATAGTGCATGTTATGGTGGACAACTGACTGACTGACTGATAATATTTCTGTGTGCAAAATCTGAACCTATACTAAACTTTTCTTCTGCCTCTCACACACACATATATGGGATTTGAGTGCAACATCTGCGTTTTTGAGAAACCTGCCCTTCCCCTGTCTACTCCACCAGAGACGCTTCTTCAGCATGGCCTAAAGAGAGTGAGCCTGCTTGCCTGTCTGTCTGCCTGTCTGCCTGCTTGCTGCAAATGACAGTGTGAGTTTCCACCAGAAAGAAACTCAGAAGAAGTCTGGCCCCAACCCACTTGCCAGAGCCAGAAGAGCGATACACTGGATTTATATTGAAAGCATCTTATGCGGGCAGAAGAGAAACAGGCCAGAGCAAAGTTTCTTCTTTCTCCCTCCTGGAGAAGTTAAAGTGGACAAAGAATGATTGAATGTCTCACCAACAGACCTGAACGGCCTGGGTTGTTTTTTGGACTGATAGAGGACTGTGTCCCATGACAGTCTGACTCTGGAGCGATTTAGAAACTGATGGGGGTAACGTACAAACACACACACATTTGCATAAATCTTTTCCTATTTTCTGCAACGAAGAACGCTTATTAACCGCTGCTCATGTGACGCTTACTTGACGTTGACAGATATAGCGGGTTAAAATATTATTTTAGGGTTAGAAAAGTATCTTTAAAAGGGTGATAACTTAACTCGTTTGATACTTTCCAGTTAATTCTTTTAAAGAAGCAAGTTCTCTTTTGTCGTGGAATATTCAGGGTCAATTATTCTAGTTATTAAAAGTTATTAAAAGCAGAGGAAGTTACAACATCTCCAAAACTCAGCAGTAACCATGTGTTTCTATGTTATTCTCAGGACAGATCTCATGAAGGAGTATTTTTAAAACCCAGCGAATGCGTAAAACCTGATGGGTTTCTCCTTCAGGTATTATTTTCTGTTGTCAGAGTTTGTATCCCATAAATCTAATGGTTAGAGACCTCATTAAAACAGGCTTAGTTCTACTGCAGATGGTCTTCATACAGTTTCTGACACAGTACTTACAGTTTGGTGCAGTTTTTGTCCGCAAGTGTTAACTGACGCTTATGGAAAGTACAAATTCATTGTTTTTCACAGCAGCTGCTGGGAAGAGGTTATATTAGGTTTTTTCTTCCCTCTTCTGATTCATGCAGCGTGTTGATTTACACTGTACCTTATATCAGGTCCTGACAAAAACTATGAAAGGCTTGGTTCTGCAGGTTCTTTTTTCTCCCTTTGGAGAAGGAAAGGAAACCTGATCAGTTCTGTGTTGCATAGAAATATTAAAACACTTGTTGTTTTCTAAGATATCACCAGCTAAAAACTTTTAAAACTTTTGAGAGTAATTGGTTTTGTTAAACACATTTTCCTTGGTAAAACAAACCTTTAAAATGAGAATGGGAAAAATTGGGTTATTTTTGAAGGTAAGAAAGAATCTGATTGGACAGTGGTACCACACAAAAATTAAAATAGATCTAAGCCAATGATGAGTTCCAGTCATTTGGTGGCTTTGAAATGCAATAATACTCAAAATTTCTATTCTGGGGGACACAGATTGGGGTTGAAGAGTTTTGTTTTGGAACCAAGGTTAGGATTTTTATAACGGAATCAAGACAAGTAAAATCCTTCATTTTAGGAAAAGAAAATAAATAAAGGCTCTCTCAACACTAAAGAGGATGGTCGGCTCAAACTCCAGTCTCCTTGTTTGATTTCTTAGGGTTTAAAGATTAAAAGAATACATATGAGTACAAAGGTACACAAGGTAATTTCAGATTACTAATTTATAAAATATTGGAACATTTATCAGCATTTGGATTATTAAACAGGGTTCTAGTAATAATTTTCTCCCCAACTCTCAAAATGTAAATAGCCAAATTAAGGAAAATTATGTGTCTTCCCTTTGAAACGCTATGTGGGAAAAATCCAGTTTGGAGTCAAGCTTCTTATCTTAATTTCTGATTAAATCAAACACTGCAGTTTTTGTTTTGTTTGGGTAGACCATAAAAATGTCAACGCCGGCTTAAAATACTTCTTTACATTTAACCTGAGCAGAGAAATTCTTGAATACAGCTACGATCAAATTGAGCCAAACAAAAAGAGAACTATAACAATAACTCTCAGGATTGTAGTGATTATTATAGAGTTACAGTACAAAGAATTGGCAAAAGGTTTCAGCATCAGTAAATTTGGATTCATTTAAGAGAAAACTGTTGCTGTGCTTCTAAATACTTTGAGATCTCTTTGGATTATGTGCACTCATCTTAAAAAGGATCCTGACGATTGTCATAACAACATTGATCAATTATAGCATTAAAAGATATGGCTGAGAAAACATATTCTGAAAAGAGATTGTTAAACATTTCTTTGAATTCTTGAAGCTTCAAATTTGGCCATTTGTTTGTCTTTGATGTTTTGTCTTTGTTTTGATGGAATAAATGTTTGTTTATATGTTGCATGAAACAATAATCCATGTTTAGAATAATGTTTCTAAATCCCAGATTGATTAAACTTTGAGTTTTCAGGAAAGTTAAGAAGCAGCTTGTTTCTGAGGTAGGTGCATGTTAACAGTTTTGCAGTTTAAGGTTCACTAAGATGGGTTGGAATGAAGAAACTGTGGGTCCGCCCATTGGCTGTCAATCAGTGGTTAGTTCTGCCTGACTCTGCCCACCTACCAGGTAGGTTCATGCCTTTGCTGTCATGGAAACGCTCAGCACCTCCCTTCCTGAGTTTTAACACTGTTTAAGAGACAATATAATCAAAATGCTTGTAGTGATTGTTGCCTTAAAAACATGTTTTTTTGGATGTAGCATGACTTTTAGATTTATGTGTTTTACTATTAAAAGGTTAATGAAATAGCTTAAACTAATTTGAAGAATTAGTTTTGCATGCAGAATCATTGGTGATTTATTAGATTGAAAGTTTTCCCTCGTGCCATTAAGCTAGCTGACAGTTCAAGATATGCCAAAAGTAAGGAATATATTTTTGATAAAGAATCAGAGTTATGATTTCATATTTGACAGGAATTATTTATTAGATTAAATTTGTAGAGTGTATGCATCAAAATTACGTTGGATTTCCATTGATCTAATACTCATCTTCATACAAGACAAATCAGGATGATATGTGACTAATTTCTAAGTGAGACATTGATTAACTGAATAATTAAAGTTTGTGTTTTGTTGTTAATGGAACTGAGTTACAGTTAAAAACATCTGGATTTTATTTATGTTGCTTTTGTTAAATTCATAGTGACACATAGTTATGTCAGAATTCATTTCTTTGGTTCTATGTAATGTGATCTTGGTAACTAGAACATTTTTGTTCAAACCTTTTGCTGGATTGTCACATGGGTTGGACCCTGCGCCAAAAGGGGGGAATGTCAGAATAAAGTAACATGGAGTTATTGCCAAGATCATTTTCTTCCAGATCTTTGTGTGAAGATAGGATGTTGATTTACTGTCAAAACCTGTCCACTGTGTTTTCTCAAGTTTCACAGACGGTGAAGGCTGCATTACCAGAAACAGCCACTTCCACCCTCCAGTCCTTTATTCCTGGCGACTGGATTCTGATCAGAGAATCTAGGAGAAAACACTGGAAGTCCAGGTGCTGGAATGGCCCATATCAGATCCTACTAGACACCCAGGTTAGGTGCAGGAAAGCTCCAGCTCCTCCAGCTTCATCTGGCTTCCAGGACACAAGTCATCTTCCAACTGGATCATCCACAGCTTGAAAGGTTTGAGGACAGCGGACCACCACAAGACAAAGAACTGTAAGCTGATCACTGGCGAGTGATTGAAGAGGTGGTTGAAGAACACTGTTCTTACAAGGGCACAATAATCCCTTGGGCAGTGCAAAGTTATTTCAGAATCTACTTAAGGCCATTGCATTGCCTGAAAGTTAGAAATCATAAGGTCATTTGCCTCACTGCACACACACCACAGTGAGAGACACATAGGAAACATACAGGGAAGACCTCTACACATTTGCACATAACCTTTCTCTGGATGTTGGACTGGTGACGTCTGCAACAGAGAGACAGTCAAACATGCGCCATGATGCTTATTCTCCTTAATTTCTTAACATTTGGTGGCTACTAGGCTCCTTTGCCTTGACAGCAAGGGTCAGCCAAATTCTTTTCTCCCACTTTGACAGCGAAACTGACTCTGAGGAGGAAGTCTTGGATGTTTTTATCTAACTTTCATGTTTATTGCTTGATATCTATCATTATGGTACACATTTGAAATGTGTTCATTTCCACTGTTGTTTAGTTGGACTATGGAAGCCTAACTTCCAGCAGGTTAGAGTTCCTGTTTCTAAATATATTTCTAGAGGAGCTTCCTACAACCGCCCACCTGTACCAGACTGGTAACAGGGCAGCTTGAAGCCACTCAGGAGAGGCAGCAGGATTTTTAAGTTTTGTTTATGATTTGTTTTCAAACAAAACTGTTTGCTTTCAGTACCAGAAGAAAGGACATTCCACTTCAAGGTCACGATGCAGCTATATGGAAGATGGTCTGTTCTGATGCTAATGATTGGTATTGCAAGTATTTTTATTACTCTTGTGTTCATTTGGGGAAAGGTACAGCAAAGACAATGTGTGGCTAATCTGAGTAATTACGCCAATAATACTCATCAGCTGATTCAAAGAAAGATTCATCACTTTTTTGACTGCCATGATCATGCTGATAATGTCTGGTGGCAACTGATGCATCAAACTGTGAGGAAGATAAGAAAAGGCAGTTGCTATGTTTGTTGTCTGATTTCACGTGTTATTAATGATCAACCATTTTTAGTACCTGTTCCTATTGATACTACTTTCTTTCCAGATAGGCAACATAACCAGCTGGTGGAGGTTGTTTTTCCTTGGGTGAGGAATTATATTGTAAGGCAAAGCAGAAATGTTAGTAGGTTTTCTAGTGAAACTAATTTAATATGTGCTACTACAGGAATTCTTTATAGATTTTGGGGTAATAGGAATCAATTGGATATCCAGTTATAGGTACAGATATTTGTATCGCACAGGAGGAAAACACACCTTATTTCCTTGGAAAGACAGAAGGTTGCAAAACTATTATATCTGTTTCATGAGGTTTAATCAATAGACATAAATTTGAGTCATGTCCTATCAGAACTGCTGCTTCTACCATTTCAGGATCTTTGGTCCCAGATCTCTTTGTGTTAACTCTTAATCTTACAGCCTTACCAAATGGAAGTAAAGTTGTATGACCAGGCAGGTAAATTAACCAGGGTTCTTGTTACTTTTCCTAGTAGAGATGGGTACTCATGTCCTAAGAAGATGGTTTGGATGTGTGGAAATAGATCATATCTGTATCTGCCTGCTAATTGGTCTGGAGTATGTTATCTAGCTCATTTACTACCTACAGTCACAACTTATAATTCAATCAGCCCATTATTAGAGAGGAAGGTTTCACTGTTCTGACCAAGGAGCAGCAAGCTCTTAGAACATGAGTTTGCAAAGTAGAATGGCTTTGGATTATCTGTTAGCTGAGAGGGGTGATGGTTTTGAAGAATTTCTTTTTTAAATGTATTGCACATATGCTTGGTTCTAAACTATGTGCAGACTATTCTTGGAAAAGTTGTGCACACTGGTTGTGTGTGTGTGTGTGTTCTTGTACTTGTTGCTGAGTGAGAACCATTTTTCGTATTTTTATCGCAAAGTGTGGACATTTTGACAAAGTGAGGACATTTTCCTGGTCCTCACTTTTTCAAATTCCGTTCTTGGGACAGGGGTTAGGTTTAGGACTAAGGTATGAATTGAGTTATTGTTAGGGTTAAGGTTAGGTATTAACTGGTTAGGGTTAGTGTTAGGGTCAGGGTTAGGCACTAAAAATCAAGGAAAATGAATGGAAGTCAATGAAAGTAACCCAAACATCCTCATAAAGATAGTAAAACATGGATGTGTGTGTGTGTGTGTGTGTGTGTGTGTGTGTGTGTGTGTTTGTGTGTGTGTGTGTGCTTTACCTTGCAGAATGTGTGACGTGGACTCAGCCAAAGCTCCACAATTTGACTGAACCAAAGGACCATGAATAGTAATCAGGGAGCTCCCCCGATTGGTCAGTGCTGCTTTGAGTGGAGCAACATGGTTGAACTGCACCGAAGAGAGACAACCGACAAAACCTTTGGAAGCTGCTTTTACCACGTCTTCATCAAAGCTCTCCACCCCTGCAGAGACATGGTTTAGAGGAAAAAGGTCAAGCCACTGTATGATTCATTTCTGTGAATCACATTAATTTCTGATTAAACACCATTTGGAATGGTGACAGGAAATGATAAATGGTTGCAACACAAGTGGCACAAGTGTGCGGTTTCTCAGCACTTTTCCTCAGATTGGAGGACTTACTGATGACTTTGCCCAGCGTCAAGGATCTGATTAAGATCAGCTCTGCATCAGATGACAGTGTGTACTTTCTGTGGATGTCCTGGTCGATCTAGTTGAGTGGAGAGAAATCAAATAACAAGGCAATTACACGAAATGTAAACCGAGCTAACAGCTGCAGCATCAGCAGCTCACTATAATGTTTTTATAGATTGATATATGTGTTCTCTGCAGCTTCACATAAAACCTTCTCTGCCCACGGCTGAGTGCCGAAGTGATTATGACCTCTCTTCTCTGCTCTGCCATGCTGACTCAGATGTAATACTTAACACAATGATGTGGAATGAAGCACTGCAGGATTTTCTGTCCACTGCTGTCAACACACCAGGGTTCTTTACAAAGAAAACAGATTTTAAAACATTTTCTCTGCAGCTGAAAGGCCTGCGGTTTTGGAAGGCTGCAAACTTAGTCGCTTCTCATTCCTTGCGTGTCTAATATATCTAAAGTCCAAGTTGCCCAGAAATGGACTGATGTGTTAAACACTGTAGAACAGTTTGTGCTGTAATTGGTATTCTTTGTATTCTGCAAGTATAGAGATGTAAAGAGTAAGTCCACCTCTTAAAATGCAGTAAATACAACCTCAGAAGAATTCATCATTTATTTAAAAATGCTGATCAAAATGCAGAAGCAATTTGTGAAAATCTAAGCCCACCCTCTCTGCTTCAATACAAATTAAACAATAAATAGCAGCCAGGCTCTAAAAGCTTTAAATCACATAGGAACCTACAGAGACAGGGAGAGTGGAATTCACCAGTGTTTAAGCAGGCTCCTTCATACAGGTTATTCAGATGAGCCAACTACATTTAATTGGCTGAAAACTAAATCAAAGCTATCAGCAAGGATTTATTAACAATTTTATTCAAATGTTTCTAAATATGATTAGAGCACAGAACAGGACATGTTGGTAATCCTAATTGATCTAGGAAAGGAAACGTTTAGTCTGATTTAAAGGTGGACAGTGAGGAAATAAAAAGCTATGTGTCTTTTTATACAGTGGATGTACATTTCTGGATTTTTTTGTATTTTGATGAGATAAACATACATACTTTCTATTTCACAAATGCAGAGCTTCACGCTTTTATTCATTGTACCCTTGAGGTTATATTAGAAAATGTTAAACCCCTAAGATACATATTAAAAAAATAAAAGCAATAAAACTTTAAATTAAAGGTCTTGAAGAAGATTGTCATTATGTCACCTATATGTTGACTGCACTGATGGGTTCCAGCAGGGGTGACAAAGTTAATAGACAGTGGATCAAAAAAATAAATTATTTGACAAAGGTTCAGGCCAGCTTTCAGGCTTATCATAAGAATTATTCGTTATATTGTTTGGTCACAGCTACATCGACTGTGCACACAAGACAAACATGTCTTACCTTTACCTTTGTGGACAGGTAGAATGTCTGTCACTTGTCTACAAAGCTTATGTTTCCATCTTTTGTTTGGCTACTTTTGGGAGGGGTGGCTGATGTAAGTGGTAGTAGCATGAGGTTGCAATTGGATGTCAATAGAGAAGGGTTCGTGGGTCCTGATTTAAGCACCAATGCAGCAGCAGAGAATTCTGAAAGTGGTCCTGGATCAGCACTTCAGTGTTTTCTTTTTCTTTTCTTTCTTTCTTTCTTTCTTTCTTTCTTTCTTTCTTTCTTTCTTTCTTTCTTTCTTTCTTTCTTTCTTTCTTTCGCACTGCATGCTGGGTGTTGGTGGTGGAGCGTGTGGTGAGTGGACTGAGAGATTGAGAACTTCTAACTGTGCTCTTTCTATCTTTAATGTGTCTTTTTGAGTATTTGTCTTTGATTGAATTGTGTTGGTAAAGTTGATTTAAGAGTTACTGATTATTTTTCAGTAAGTAGGAACCGGCGTTTTGCTGGTTGTTTGCAAAACGCCGGGAATGGAGTTTACAAAGCTTACGAGGCAACATGGTTTTAAAATCATACCTAGTTGTCCTAGCGCTACAGTGGATTGTAGTTTGACGGTGGGAGAAGTTGTTGGTTGTAGTAGCATTAAATCTGCTGCTCAGATGAACAGTGCAGTGGTTATTTTTGTTGATAGTGTGGAGAAGGCAAACAAAGTGATTGAAAAGGGTATTGTTGTAAATGATGTGTTTTTGTCCGTTTCTCCATTGAGTACACCTGCTAAAAAAGTGACAATTGCAAATATTCCTCCGTTCATCAGTGATGAACTGCTGGTGAGAGAATTGTCACGGCAGAAAACTGCCTTCGGGTTGCAAGTCACCACTGTTAAAGCATGTTGTTTCACATAAAAGACAGGTCCTTATGATTCTGAATAAAAATAATGAAGACCTTAATTTAGTGTTCAATGTGCGAGTGGAGGAATTTGATTATGCTATTTATGTGACTTCGGGCACTTTGGTGTGTTTTGGTTGCGGGGAAGTTGGTCATTTAGTTTGAGTATGTCCCGGAAAAAGTTTTCCTAATAATAATGCGGAGCAAAGGGGAGATGAGGGAGGCGAAAAGATGCCGAAACAAACTGAAGACAAAGATGCAGAGAGACCAGAGACAAATGAAACAGATGGAACAATGTCTGAGAATCTCGCTCAGACAGAAAAACAAGTAAATGAAAATAGTTTTGAGGGAGAGGATGAAGAACAAGTTGTGCAGATTCAAAGTCAGACGGTGTTAGTTTCGCAGGGAAATCAAGAGGATAACTTTGTGGAAGAGCAGAGTCAGTGTTTACTAAAGTCTCAACAACAGAAAACGAACACAGACGATGTAGAGGATATGGGAAACAGTCAAATACTGGAACAAAATGAAATTGAGTTTTCTGCAAAAAGGAAAAAAACTGAGTATGCTATTAGCTCTCAAGCTGAAAATGAAGTCAGAAATGACACAGAAATGGAAAATTCAGGAAAGTGTCTGGAATTAGAAAGTAATATGGATGAAGAGGAGGAAGGGGAAGATGAACGTTGGAATGAAGATAGTTTGGCCAGTTCATCCTGTAAATCTTTTGTGTCCAATCAACAGAGGAAAAGTTATGATGTACAAAATGTTAAACTTTTTTTGAAGGTTGCAAAGAATATGAAAAATGTTAAAGTAGAAGATTTTTTTCCTGACAAGAAACTGTTTCTTCTGTATGTGAGATCTCAGTTGAACAATAAAAGAAAAGGGGACTATACTGACAAAGAAGTTTACCGGTTAAAAAAAAACTGATCGGAAAACTTAAACAAGAACTTAATATTGGTGAGGAGTCTGAGGATTGATAGTTTTTTGTCTTTATTAGTGTTAATCCTTACACCTTTGGGAATGAGCCACTTCAGAGTTTCCACCTTAAATCTGAATGGAGCCAGAGATGTGAGGAAGAGAATCAGTGTGTTTGAATTAATGAATCTAAAACATCTGAATGTGTTGATGATTCAAGAAACACACAGTGATTATTTTAATGAAATAGACTGGAGGAGAGAATGGGAGGGTGAACTTATTTTGAGTCATTTAAATCAGACCAGCGGTGGAGTAGCACTTCTTTTTTCTAAAAACTTTTTACCAGAGTCATGTGAAGTTGAGGAGGTGGTAAAAGGTAGACTAATGGTGGTGAAAGCAAAGTATGAGTGTTTTCATATTGTATTTGTTAATGTATATGCTCCAAATACAGGACGGGAGAGGGTTCTTTTCTTACATAAACTCGAAGATGTTTTATGTAAATGTGATGCTGAAAGTTTTCTTTTTTTGGGTGGAGATTTTAACTGTACAGAAAATGATAAATTGGATAGGAATCATTTTGAACCTCATCCAGCTTCAAAAAGTTGCTTAAAGCGTCATGATTCCAGCCCTTCAGCGCCACCTTGACTGTGCTGATTACTCATTGCCTTCACCTGCACTGGGCTGCTCGTCACCAGCTCAGTGCGAGATTGTCTGTTGTCTCTGTCACAGCTTTCAAGCCTTGATACATGTTTCAAGAGAGTTTTTTCTGGTTATCTGATCCTGCCTGTTTTTTGACCACAGATTTCTGCCTAGTCCTTCTGCTGTTTGGAAAAATCCTGACCTCACGTTGCTGAAACCTGCCTGTCTCTGACTCTGCCTCTGGATTACTGGACTACCCCTGCCTGAAACCCTCCAGTGCTTTACCTTGGATTGTCTCCAGCTTCTGCATCTGGTTGGTGGAAATATTCTCTGTCTCCTGTTTGTTCCTGGAACCCCCAAGACCTCCTGTTGTCCACTTCCCCTTCCTCCCCGGCTGGATTTCAGTTCCCTGATAAACCTCCATTCCTGTCTGACCGCTTCAGTGGAACCTCTTCTACCCAATTATTATTATTATTTTTTTATATTAAAACTTTTGGTTAACCATTCTCTTGTCTGGCTGCGTTTTGGGTTCTGGTTGAGTTGTTTCATCGTTGCATAAAGCACTTAATAGATGCTTTTTCATTAGCTGATGTATGGAGAGAATTACATATTCAAGAGAGACAATATACATGGGCCAGGAGAATGGGTAATTCTTTTTCTGCAGCTAGGTTAGATAGAATATACAGTTTTAGACATAATCTTGGTATTTTCAAAGAGTTTCAAAGAGTGGTTTAGAAAACCTCAAGTCCAAAAGAGTTGCTTTGGCTGATTTGCTGGGCTCAAGGACACAAGGTTTGGTGTAGATCCCAGAAGATTGCTTTGATGGACACCCCTACAAAGTTTTTCTTCTCATTGGAGAAAAAAAAAAAGGACAGAGCAAGTTCTTGCATGGTTTAAAATCGGCTGCCGAGGTACTTTTGACTGAAGTTGGGGACATCAGGCGGAGAGCAGCAGAATTTTATGCTGATCTATATAGCTCTGAATATGCTGAGGATGAAGAACGTTTTGACCATTTCTGCAGTGGTCTTCCGAGAGTTTCTGTGGAGTTCACTAAGGAGTTGGGAGAGCCTTTAGCTCTGGATGAGGTTCATGCTGCACTGCAAAGTATGGAAGGAGGGAAAGCACCTGGCATTGATGGACTTCCAAGTGAATTTTACAAGGCTTTCTGGTCGGACCTCTGCATTGACATTATGGAGGTTTTTGAGGAGAGCTTTGCTGAAGGACGTCTTCCTCAGAGCTGCAGGAGAGCAATTCTCACATTGCTACCGAAGAAAGGTGATCTTCAGGACATTAAAAACTGGCGACCAGTCTCTCTGTTGTGTACAGACTACAAACTGTTGTCAAAAGTGCTGGCAAACAGATTGAAAAGGGTGATTGATCAGATTGTCCATCGAACACAAACTTACTGTGTGCCTGGCAGGTCTATGTTTGATAATATATCACTTATTAGAGATTTTTTGGAGGTCTCTGGCTCATTTGGTTATAATGCTGGTTTGATTTCTTTGGACCAGGAAAAGGCTTTTGACAGGATTGAGCACCGTTACCTCTGGAAGGTTTTGGAAAGGTTTGGTCTCGGCCCTGAATTTATTGCCAAGATTATGGTTCTGAATGAAAACATTGAGAGTGTACTGAAAGTTAATGGCTGCTTGTGTAAACCTTTCAAGGTTACAAGAGGTGTTCGACAAGGTTGTTCTTTGTCTGAAATGTTGTATGCTCTTTCAATTGAACCAATGTTAAAGAATATTAGATCACATATTGATGGTTTAACTTTACCGGGATTTGATGTGTCATTTATTTTATCTGCATATGCTGATGATGTCATTGTTATTGTAAAAAGTCAGGAAGAAGTGACTAAGTTGGGGAAAATTGTTGATTTATTTTGTAAAATTTCAGCTGCACGTGTTAACTGGGCTAAGAGTGAGGCTCTAGCCATGGGAGGTTGGTTTACAGGGCTTCCTAAACTCCCTGGAGGTTTAAAATGGAAAAAAGGAGGTTTGAAATATCTCGGGGTGATTGGTTCATCTAGAGAGGAGAACTGCAACTTTTAGATTACAGTTTATTCAGAAATATCTGTTGGGAAGGGAGGAGGATGTTTTCTGGAAACCATTAGCAAGTATTATCTTGAGAAGAGTAGGAGGTTTTGAATTCTTTGTTTTTATTAAATTGTAAACTGTTATGTCCTTCTGAAATGCCAATGTTTTATAAAGGTCTGTTTAGAGCTTGGACTGTTTTTAATTGGAAAAGACTGGAACCAACAGCATCTTTGTTTTAGCTTGTAGAAGAACCTTTATTTTTCAGAGCACAGTTGTATATACAGGATGGAGCTGGAGTTGGGTTGACAAGAAGATTGCTTGAAAAAAAAGTTCTGAAATTGAGACAAATTGTGGTGGTGGCTGGACCAAGATTTCAAAACACAGAGGCAACAGCTTCTTTGATTGGGTTAAAATCAGTTCGTATCATGCAGACTATCTTAGACTTCTGGGCTGCAAATTTAACATTGGATGAAAAGCAGATGTTGATAGATTATTTTAATGGGAAAGAAATTCCTGATACTACAGATCTTTTTCCAGAAATAGGATTAAATATTGATTTTACAGAAGTGATGGGTCCTTTTTTGAACACTCATAAAGATTTAGATTTTTATATGTTAACTGGAAAATTATTGTATAAAATGTCTGTTAAAGGGTTGAATAAAAGACAGTTGAGTGGAAGGACTGATACTGTTTGGAGAGAGAGATTAAGAGTTGAAGAAAATCAGAAGCCTGTATCGAGGGTCTTTTATAAACCACCCCTGTGTAAAAGGGTAGGTGATCTACAGTGGAGGATTTTACATGGGGCAGTGAGTGTTAATAGTTTTGTGTCTAAGATTAAAAAAGATGCAACGGAACTATGTCCTTTTTGTCAAGAAATAGAAACTATTTTTCATATGTTTCTTGAATGTGAGCGACTTGTGCCTTTGTTTAATTTGTTGAAAAATGTTATTAAAAAATGTGGAGTTAATTGGTCTAAAGTGGCTTTTATTTTTGGTGTAGGCTATACAAAAAAAGAAGCCATTAAGTGGAAATTGAAAAATATTTTGATAGGACAAGCAAAATTTTCCATTTATATTAGTAGAAGAAATAAGATGAACAATGTTCCAGAGGAAAAAGTTGACACAATGTTCACTTTGATGGTTAAATATAGAGTTAAAGCAGAGTTTTTATTTTTTTCAATGATGAATAATTTGACTGAGTTTTTTTCTCAGCGGTGTTATAACAATATTGTGTGTTCTGTGGTTGATGGACAGTTAATTTTTAACTTTGTGCTTATGTGATTGTGAAAACTTTGGTGTTTTACTGAATATTCTTTGAAAAAACAAATGTGTTATTAAATCAAATCAAATCTTTCTTTCTTTCTGTTTTGTTTTCTTGATTTATTTGCTTTTTGGGTGTATGGTCTGCCTCCTCAAACATCTAGTCAGTCATAGCAGATTTTTGCTCACTCTAAGCCAAGTTCAGGTTCTGCTGGCGGTTTCTTCTTGTTTGAAGGGAGTTTTCCTTTCCACTGTCACTACATGCTCATCTGAGTGAATGCTGCAAGTCAATGACTTGATGAAATCTGCTGGCTTTCCTTAGATAGAAAACTTTTTAATCACTTTGATTGATAAACTGAATTTGACTGCACTGTTTGATAACTAGGATCAATTTGGATCAATTTGGAGAATATGTACTTGACTTGAAATCTGATTATACGATTTGATTGAATTGAATTTTCTTTTTTTGGCAAAGAGCATTGAGATGACATGTGTTGTGAATTGGTACTGCATAAATAAACAGAACTGAATCGAAACTAAATGTCCATATATTCTATGACTCCTGGGCCAAATACATTTCCATTTTCTTTGGGGGGTGGGGCAGACTTGCTCTTCTGTTTTGGCCACGTGTTCAGAGGGTACCCCACCTATCACCCACTGACTGCAGTGATACGATACAGCTACCTCGAAAAAGAGTCTGTGAACATCAGTGTTCAGATCTTGCCTCAGATTCTCAACTGAATTTAGGTTTGTCCTTTGACTGGTCCTTTCTAACACCTGAACAAATTTTCAGCATAACACATTATTTCAGCATGTGTCCCCTATGTGCCTTAAGTGCACACAGTACTTCTTATAGCTTCCTGTTAACAATGACTTTCTTCTTTTCACTCTACCATAAAGGCCAGATGATTCAAGTTATCCTGTTGACAGACAAATTCTCCCACCCCAGCTGTGGATCTCTGCAGCTCTTCCAGAGTTGCCATGCTCTCCTTGCCTGGCCTGTCAGTTCAGGTGGGCAGCCATGTCTTGGCAGATTTGTAGTTGACTCATATGCTTTCCCTTTCAGATGACGCAACAGTGTTGCATGAACATGTGTAAAGCTCTGAATAATCCATTAGGATCTTACTCTGCTTTAAACTTTACGTTTAGGGGTATGAATAATTTAATATGGAATTAATTAAAACTTGTAATGACATTTAAAATGCTTTCAACTAAAAATTGACATTTTCTTAGTTTTTAAAAAACAAAACTAAAATGTTATTGACAAGTTGTCACATATCTATAAATAATTCCATCATAGATTACTTATTTATTTCTGTTTGACAGGCATAAAATGTATTTTCCCCCCCTTTTTTTAAGTTCCATCAGAAGTCAAAAGCATAAGGGAAATGTCAGGCACTGTTTCTACATTTGGTATTCTTACAACATCCAGGCATCAGACCACTAATACCACTTAGTAAAGGTCACAGGAAAATGTGGTTACAAAGCAACATGACACCCGTTGGAAACCTTTAGCTGACCTTCAGTGGCTTATCTTGTCATCCGGCTGCAGAATACTTGTCTTGGGGTTGGGTGGTAAAACAATCTTGATAATTGCTATGAAGAAAAATCCTTCAACAATTGATGATAAACTGATAAATGAATAGGGTTAGGGTTGCAGTCCCTGTAATTTCTCTTAATGCTTTTAAGTTTGTCTTGATCCAAACTTCTTTGTGCTTTCTCATGATCTTTAAAACTTTTTCCTTGAACTGTGTCAGCACAATCACATTTCTGCTTTTTAGAGATTCTGTGAGCTACTGTGTGGAGGAGATTAAGTATGAGGTGACAGAAAAATTGGGGGAAGAATTATGAGTAAAAGCTCCTGTGGGAATAAAAAAAAACCCTGCAGACAAAAATAATACCAAGACCCGTATTGCATTTCCCAAAAAAACAACTTGATGATCCCTAAGACTTTTGGGAAAAATAGTCTGTGGACTGTAGAGAAATAAAAGTGGAACGTTTCAGAAAGTGTGTATCCTGTCACATCTGAAATAAAACTAACACATAATTTCAGAAAAAGAACATCACACCTACATTCAGTGACAGTGATGCCCCAGGGCTGCCCCAGTCAGTGTGTGAATGTGTGTATGAATGGGTGGATGACTGAATGTAGTGTGAAGCACTTTGGGGTCTCTGGGGACTTGATAAAGCGCTATACAAGTGCAGACCATTTACTATTTACATTTAAATATGATGAGGGCAGTGTGATGGTTTCCAGTGTGGCTCAATTAACAAATTCCTCAAAGAAGAGTGGGTCAGAATTCCTCCACAGCTACTCAATACCAGTTATCACAAAGAGAAGATTGCAGTTGTGGTTGGCAAGGCAACCAGTTATAATTATCCCCTAAATTTGTTACATCCTCATTTGAAACTGCTTTTGCATTTACTCATGTTACATTTATATGATATTAAATGATCCTAAATATTAAAATGACAAAAAAGGACAAAAACTTGCAGCACTGCATATTCTGAATACATTCTAAATACATCATTTCCCCCATACTCACCTGCACATAGAGGTTTTTGCCAACTCTGTGGATTCTGATCCGATGAAGACGCCCGTCTGCCAGATTTTTGGGGACAGGACTGAACACATTTGGACTTCTGTCTGTTTGAAGATGATACCAGATCTGAAGGCTTCCTAGACAGAAAGCACAGAACAACATGTAGAAATCTTTAGCACCTTGTGCTAACTGCACAAGGTGCTAAAGGTGATAATTGCACTGTTATTTTGAACTTCAAAGAATTACAACCTCAAACACTTGTTTCAAACAGGTGATGTAAGGCAGTAGATGTACTTCTCATTTCCCACAAAAGACCATTTGAGAGGCAAGGAATGATCATCTGCTGTTTGTTAATAAATACTCAAGGGAGGTATGAAAGTTTCTTCAACGTGAGAAAGCAAGCAGGTTTAACATTTCACTCTCCATAGAGCAGAATATTCTTAAACTTTTGAAGGACAAAGGAGCAGGCAAAACAAGAGAATGATTTAAATCTTCCAGATGGCATCAAGAGTCCTCATTCTACCGTAACAACATACAATGACTTACCTTGAAAAAGTAGAGTTTCCTTAAAAAATTATACTGAGAACTAGATTGTGCAATAAATAATCTTCATGTTGATATTGCCAAGATAAGATATTTTGGCTGATAAGTTCCAGAGCTGGCAGGGTTTAATTTCACAGTCAACAATATGGCCTGGAAAGCAAAATGTGGATGCAGACAGTCTATCCAGAACGCCCTTAGATATGGAATCCTTTATAAGGGAGTGTTCAGAGGAAATGCCATATGACGTGATTGGAGCAACTATAGAAGCAGTGAAAAATCAGGGCAAATCCAGTGTCTCATAGTCAATGTGTGTCTCAGCAACATCTGCAGGTATGACTCAAGCCAATGACACCAGGGCAGATTAAGGGTGACCAAAGACAAGGTTTCAGTCCTGAGACTGGTGATCCAGTTCAAGCTAACTAAAACCAAGCCAGCAGGTCCACAACTCAAGTAACTCAGCCCACAGATGAAATGCCTGCTTAGAGAGTGGGACAAGTTGATGAAAAGTGGAGTCTTGCACAAAAAAGACAGTAAGCAGAAAACTACTTGAAAATATAAACAAAATAGGAAAATATTAAAAAAAAAAGTCTTCAGGGAACTCTACGGCAAGGTGTTGGCAGGACAACACCTCTGAAACAGGACAGGCTTTGTTGGCCATTATTCATAACACTCAAATACGTTTAACACATTCTCTTGTGTAGACGTTTTAATTTCAACAGATTTGCTTTCAAGTGAACCAACTGTTTCTATGATTGCATTTTACTATCAGATCATGCCACTTAAAATTTAAAATACGTAAACATCAAGCTGTTGAGAAATCCAGCCAGATGGATCCTACATTAGAAATGACTTAATGATGAGAAGTTTCTTAAATTTGCTAGGGAAAGGATAAATAAATATTTTTGTGTGAATATTACACAGACTACTGCCTGTATTAAATGGGATGCATTTTAAGCATGCTGAAGGGGTTACATAATCAGTTACACCTCGTCAAAATCTAAAGAACAACGTTAGAAAAAACAACAGTCTAAATAAAATTACTAGAGGAGCAAATTTTAGAGATGGCATCTTATCAGCTGAGAAGTAATGGTTGCTGTTAAAAGTACAACATGAAAAAGAATCTGCAGACAGAGCTGTCTCCAACTTAAATCAGTCATTGTATGAGCAAAAACAAATACAATAATATCGATAGTAAGGGGGAAACTATAGTAGATCCAACCAAAATAAACAGAGTTTAGAATTATGAATTATGAAAAACTTCATGATTCTCAAGATACGTCTGACATAGAGGCTCAAAAGATTACATCATCCTGCTTATTTTGTACTTAAAAGGATCTATCCAGCTTTGCTTAAACTAATAGAGGAGTATGGTCACATCCCAGGGTAAACCAGGAACGGATCTAAATCATCTGTGTTATTACTGGATAAAAGAGAAAAAGCAACACTGCTTGGGGTGATTTCTCAATGCAAAGTTGTTTGGGAAGTATGGTTCTTTAGATATTTAGAAATTTAGATAAGATGTGAAAAATAACTATAAACATTTAACAAAAAATCTGCATGTTTTTCAAAATGTCCCCCTGCTGCCTCCTGCAGACTGGGTCAAAAACTTTAAGAATTTAATAGTTACATTTATAGAAAACAAACAAATTAGGTATTAATTTTGTACAATCTGTCTGTACAATGGCTTACAAGCAAACAATTAATTCACACTTGAGGCTGATACATTACAAATGGTTAATGCAGGTCTATGTTACACCAGTCAAATTAAATCAGAACAATTCTAACATAACAGACACATGTATGAATGCCCCTAAAGAAAGGGCAATGCTGTTTTTTTGCATCTGGGAATGCAGGAAAATTAGGAGGTTTTTGAGAGATGTAAAACAAACTATGGAACATTTCAAGAGACAATGATCAGATCCTGGGTTTCTAATTCTGGGTCTGGATTTGGCCGAGTTGTTGACTTGTCTGAAGAAAAAAAGAACATTTAGGGACAAGCACATCAGACACCACATCAGAGGTCCAGCAGATATTGGAGTCTCTGTTATCTCTTGACTTATTGTCTTAGCTGACTAAACTTTCAGACTTCATGTGCACACAAATAGCAAAGTAGAGGCACATTTCCAAAACTCCTGATCATATAACATTTCACCATCTATAAACAGTTCTTAATAGGTTTGGGCTCCTTAAAGCAAAACATCAGAGACGTCTCACTTATTTTGAAGTCTACAAATATTTTTCTCATAGTTCCTCACTTCAGAACTGGACAAGTCGATATGTGCTCAGTGTTTCTGGCTATAACACACACACACACACACACACACACACACTCAGACAGCTGCTGCCAGATCAAAGAGTCAGAAAGCTATGCATTGTCAAGTGGAGCTGGGTCAATATTACAATTCCCAGAGTGTAAGTGAAGGGCTTTGTGTTGTGATTCATTTCAGATACTGAGAGTGCTCCACCAGATGAAGGTCACTGTGGATAAAGTGTCTTCTTGCCCTTCACTGTTTACAGAGGCCTGAGGGACACGGGTGTTCTGCTTTAAAACACGAGTGGATTAGGAGGGTGACTAAAAACTGCACAAAGGTGCTACACATGTCACTCAATATCATGCTGTCGAATGTGGATACAGCTTAAACAGTGGCGGGTTATTGCTTCGAGGGCTGTCATGTGTCAGAGACTGAAAACGCTGGGATACTAGGTTGACAGCAAGTAACCGGCAACACAAATATAACCTACCTCTGAAAAGTGTCATAGTTTAGTTGAAGCACAATGCAGGATTTTTTTTCACTCTTATCCTTTCACTAAAGGATTTGAAGGCCATGAGAAATTCAATGAAGGTAGAGATACAGAGGAGGAGCGCAAGCATAGAGGTCAAATCTTTTCATTTGCCTATAAACACAAATATGCGGGGGTGGCTGCAGTGTTGCACTAAGCCAGCAGCTGCCTGTTCACTGTCTCTATAGCTTTCCTGTCTACAGTACATCATCAGGCTTAATTTTAGATTGCTTCACCTTTCTGTGGAGGATTTTTACATGATGTACAGTTTTGTATTGAAAAATATCATGTATAACATTTAAACAACACAGTTGTATTTGCTTCAACTTATAAGTAATTTGCTAACCATATTTATTATTGCAAAATCGATTTTACTATTCATATTTGTTTATGTATTTGTTTACTTATTTATTAAGGCATGTTTATTTCAGATTAGTAAACCAAAAACAATAATAATAAAAAACAAATATAATACCCACTCCACTCCTAACACAATCTTAAGATAAACAATGAAATTACAAGCATTCACATTAAATACTGTTGGGCCATAACCAGGTTATAAGTAAAAAAAAAAAACAGATGCAATGCTACTTTCCATTAACCTCGGAAGTCGGAACTGGAATGTCGAAGTTTACGTCATCTCCAACTTATAGCGTTCCAGTTTTCCTGCTTGTTTTCGTTCATATTGCTTGCAACTGTTACAGCAGTCTTACAACAATAACAGTAAACACCGTTCTACGCGGTTTTCTGTGCATATAAACAGCGTTGAAACATCTCGTCTTATAAACATTGAAAAGTAGTACGTGTATGACTGTCTAAATGTTCCAGAAATAATAAAGAACTGCTAAAAACAGTAAGATTGCTTTACTACTCTGGATGTGAGTAGCAACCATCTTGAATGTGGAAGTCGGGTATTGTCATGTTGCCCCGTCTTTGCAACTTGTGATTCCGACTTTCGCAGGCGTTACTGTTGAAATTTCCTACTCGCAGGTCGGAAATTCTGCCTTCCAAGTACAAATGGAACACAGCACAAGAAACAAAACACAGCGTGAAGGCAACTTACCAACACCACATTTAAACTAAGGCTGTTCATCAGCTGATTAAAGGTTTAAGAAAGTAGACCTAAAAAAATAAAAAATGAATAAAGGCTTTGTGTCTTTGAACATGGTAGGGCTGTTGCATATTGATGCACCACAACTCATAGATTACAATTCAGCATAAATTGTTCCCAAAAGGGTGTATAAGCTATAACCACTAATAGTTCTGTCCTCTCATCAAACATCTTTATGGTGCCATGTGCATTGACTCCTATTTATTAAAGCATGGACATGTTTTTATTTCAGTATTGACTTATTTCCTCCAGATAAGAATGGGTTCTGCGGTTATGCATGTGTCCTTGAATGGGCTTCTGTTTGTTCATTATCCATTGTGTTAACTGGAGTTCAGGAGGATTACAGCTGGATCCTTCTGCACTGAGTAGATTCTGCTTTTCCCCACTATCTCTATCAGCCTCCAAGTGAACTCTGAGTGTTAAGTGGACCAATTCACAGTCAAAGAAGCTATCTTCAGAGTAATTATGCAAGATCATTTGGTAACCATGACAACACATTTGTCTCAGTCTGAGAAGGTATTTTTGTGATACGTAGAGAGCAAAAGAAGTGTTAAATCAAAGAAATGTGTGCTCCTCTGCTGAACTCTGAACAGCTTCAGAATGTGTAAAACCCTCTGGTGAAGCAGCTAGGTGCTAGAATGTAGACCCCGGAGATACCGCCTGCACAGTACATTCATGTTCATTAATATCTGGATTGTTTTGTCTAGAGTGTGTAGGTGTGTTTTAGTTGTGTCCTACACCACATATTTAAAGAACGTCTTTCCAAGTCTTTCCTGACGATTACGCCATCAAGCTGTCCCACATCCATGTTGGCTGCCTTTCATGAATTGACACATGCGGGTTGTTGAGGGTGAGCATGATGGCTGATTGGATGCTGGTCCAACTCTCACAGCAGGGCTGAACTCCTTGTCCTCTTTAGCGAAAACAGCTGCACAGCTTAACGCCATCAAACACAAAAGCTCTGCAGTTGTTCTGTTCTAACAAAGCCTTGGCATGTTCCAGCTTACAGTAGCCAATACAGGGTCATTATACTCCTTAGATCATTGTGGTTGGATGTGCTGTACAGGGACTAGAGAAAAACAGAATTTTCCTAAAATTGATCCAAGAAGACATAAATTATCCTTTTTCTATTTCATTTAGGATTTGTTGCTCCCACCAACAAGCTTCTAGTATCTTTCTTTCTAAATATTTGACCACATTGCCTTATCAGAATTGGTAAAACCTATTTGAATTTGTTGATTTCCCTGCATGGATCCACATGCTTTTTCCCCTTCCACAATAAAAAAAATTCTGTTCAAAAATTACCTGCAAGCATGACAGATATTTAGAGCTATCCACCTGACCAAGACAAATGCCTGCAGGAGAAATGTTTTATGGTTAGATGAGATAAAGCCCAAGTTTCCTTGACTACAATGATGAGAACATGGGTAGGATTGAAAAAGAGATTTTGAAACCTGAGAGTTGGTGGTAGTGTTGCATTGTTCACAGGAGGATTTCTGATAAGAAGCGTGGTCAAACATCCTGACAGAGTTACTCTTGTTTTTCTGCTACCGGGTGTGATGTTTTCAAATTCTAAGCTATTTTTCTGTAACAGCAAACCTTCTGATAAAATGTATAAAATAAAAAAACAAAGGGAAGTCACTAAAAGTGTAACTGAAACCAGTGCAGCGCTGATTAATCTGAGAGGAGGTTTAACTCACGCTCAAGGCTTAAGGTAGATTTATTTTATCTGCTTTGTATCTTAAGCATGTGGATATGCACATTTTACATGATCCTAAACAGTTGCTAGAATAAATGTGATTAATAGTTGTGTATATATATTTTTCAAAACAGTTTCATTTTAATGTTTGGCTGAGGTCAAAGCAAATTTTTCAGAAACATATGGCAGAATATTAATTATCATGATATTTGGAGTCATATAGGCAAAAAATACTAATATTTTGTTAATAATGTGAATAGTTTCTTCATTCACACAATGACTAGACATGATACATCTCTGTTCTCATGTTTCTGTTCCAGAAGTGCACGAGGTTTTGAGGGCAAAGAGACATTCAGTTCACTTTGCACAAACCACTAATACACTAAATAATGATTAAAAGGCTAACTTTAAATTGTACCCTGCTGTTACACATACAACTGCCTTTATTTGTTTTTTTATTTAAAACATATTTAAAAAACTGGATAAACCATACATATAAGCATTTTTGATTAAAACAGCATACTTTATGGACGTACTGCTCATTTAGAATGCGATCAAGAAGCCTCTGCAACATCCTGAATTAAACATTATTTGCAAACTGGAACACAGAGTTAGAACGATGTCGTACACAGCTGATTAGAAATCCCAGCAGCTCTGTGTGTACATCTTTGCACGCAGAATTGGAATAAACTTTGGGAGGAAATTGTCCTGTTTCTCGGTACCATAGGACACATGAGTATTGCTCTTTTGTTTTTAAGGAATGCAGTGCTGTCAAAAAAAGGATTTTCTCCCATTTAGATTTCTGATGTTGCTTTTTATTGCACTTAAATGTTTCAGATCATCAAAAAGAGCTTAATATTAAACAAAGATAACCTTAGTAAGTACAAAAAGCTGTTTTTAATTAAGGATTTCAATTTTAAGAGGGAAAAACCAACCTGTTCCTATATGAAAAATGAATTGCTCTCCAAACCTAGAAACTGGTTTTGCCCACCGTAGTGATAAAAAGCTGCCATCACGCATTGTTGATGCAATTGGTCTTTAGCATCACTGTGGACAAATTTTGCCCCACTCTTTTTTAAAGAATTACTTTATTTCAGCCACACTGATGGGTTTTCTAGCACAGAAGGCCTATTGTAATCACTCCGTTTCTTATTATTATTATTCATCCGGGAAATTAATTGCCTTTTTGGAGGCCTTAACATATTCAAAAACTCACCAAACTTCACAGAAAGTTGTCCCCTAATGGAAATTTTCGTATTCTAATGGATTTGAAAATGGGCGTGGCCAAACGCCTCTACAGCACCACCTAAAGTGAGGTAGGCCAACTGGTAAGTCCTACAGAGTTGAAATTTGCTACATAAGTAGATCCCCCCCAAATCATGAAAAAAAGTCTCTTGGGGGTATGCCCTAAAACCAACAGGAAGTCGGCCATTTTGGGTCAAAGGGTCATTTTCAGCCCCTTTTCACTTTTCATACATGTCGAACTTTAACGAACTCCTCCTAGGGAATTTGAGCTACCGGCTTCATATTTGGTCAATATGCAGGTAAGGCATTGGGGATTAAAAGTTATCAAAATTGTGACTTTTTGTGTATGTTGAAGGGGCGGGACCAGGCCTCAAAAGTTCGCCTTAATACCACAAATTTCAAACAGCAATAACTTTCACATAAATTGGCTGAAATACACCAAACCTGGTATTATTGATCCCTCTCAGATGACCAACAATCGTATGTGGTCAAATTATGACATCATCAAAGCCACGCCCCCTGAGAACAGGAAGTCACTTTTTTCACTTGGAAAGGTGCCTCTCTGACCCTCTTGACTCAATCAACTTGAAAGTGTGTCAAAAGACAGATATGTAGTGGGTCTAACTTCGTTTGAAGCGCAGTGACTTTTCATAAATGGGCGTGGCCATGGCGGCGCGGCAAAGTCACACATCACGCCATGGCCATACGTTTGGCTTTAAATTCCACATAGATCATCAGATCTGCACTAAAATTGATATGATTGATCCTTGTCCAGTCCCCAACAGAGATCTTATGACATATTTGGTGGGCGTGGCTTAAATTCTCCACAGCATCCCCTACAAAACTTTAAAAAATCAGCCCCAAGCCATGCTTTGACTGAGGATTGTGAAATTTGGTACACATATGTAACTTCTCAGGTCCTACAGAAAAGTCTCTTGGAGCCTTGGTCCAAACCCCACAGGAAGTCAGCCATTTTGGATTGAAGTTGCCATTTTGACCCCATTTTTGCTGTTTCTAGCCCACGTATCTGAGCAAACTCCTCCTACAGCTTTTGACTTACAGACTTCAAAATCAATCAGTATGGTCTTAAGGCACTGGGGATCAAAAGTTATCAAAAGCTTTTTGATACCTGAAAGTATGTGGGCGTGGCTAAGCCTCAAAATCTGACTTCTCGCCATGAAACACAAAACTGTTATAGTGTCTACAAAGAAAGTCACAGACACATAAAATCTTCTGGGATTGAACCATATAATAACTGGAAAAATATTCAATGGTCAACTGCTGACATTATTGAAGCCCCGCCCCCTGACAACAGGAAGTGTAATGTTTCACTTAGTGTGGGGCATATTAGATCTCCTTCACCTAATCAACATGAAATAATCTCCAATGACAGATATTATGATGGTCTAACTTGGTCTCTAGTACTGACAGGTTTTGCTAGATGGTGTTGCTGTGTTGGCGTGGCGAAGTCTGATGTCACGCCATGGCCATACTTTTGGCTCTAAATTTACTCCAAGCTCAATATACAGGTCCTTCTCAAAATATTAGCATATTGTGATAAAGTTCATTATTTTCCATAATGTAATGATGAAAATTTAACATTCATATATTTTAGATTCATTGCACACTAACTGAAATATTTCAGGTCTTTTATTGTCTTAATATGGATGATTTTGGCATACAGCTCATGAAAACCCAAAATTCCTATCTCACAAAATTTGCATATTTCATCTGACCAATAAAAGAAAAGTGCTTTTAATACAAAAAACGTCAACCTTCAAATAATCATGTACAGTTATGCACTCAATACTTGGTTGGGAATCCTTTGGCAGAAATGACTGCTTCAATGTGGCGTGGCATGGAGGCAATCAGCCTGTGGCACTGCTGAGGTCTTATGGAGGCCCGGGATGCTTCGATAGCGGCCTTTAGCTCATCCAGAGTGTTGGGTCTTGAGTCTCTCAACGTTCTCTTCACAATATCCCACAGATTCTCTATGGGGTTCAGGTCAGGAGAGTTGGCAGGCCAATTGAGCACAGTGATACCATTGTCAGTAAACCATTTACCAGTGGTTTTGGCACTGTGAGCAGGTGCCAGGTCGTGCTGAAAAATGAAATCTTCATCTCCATAAAGCTTTTCAGCAGATGGAAGCATGAAGTGCTCCAAAATCTCCTGATAGCTAGCTGCATTGACCCTGCCCTTGATAAAACACAGTGGACCAACACCAGCAGCTGACACGGCACCCGAGATCATCACTGACTGTGGGTACTTGACACTGGACTTCTGGCATTTTGGCATTTCCTTCTCCCCAGTCTTCCTCCAGACTCTGGCACCTTGATTTCCGAATGACATGCAGAATTTGCTTTCATCTGAAAAAAGTACTTTGGACCACTGAGTAACAGTCCAGTGCTGCTTCTCTGTGGCCCAGGTCAGGCGTTCTGCCGCTGTTTCTGGTTCAAAAGTGGCTTGATCTGGGGAATGTGGCACCTGTAGCCCATTTCCTGCACACGCCTGTGCACGGTGGCTCTGGATGTTTCTACTCCAGACTCAGTCCACTGCTTCCGCAGGTCCCCCAAGGTCTGGAATCGGCCCTTCTCCACAATCTTCCTCAGGGTCCGGTCACCTCTTCTCGTTGTGCAGTGTTTTCTGCCACACTTTTTCCTTCCCACAGACTTCCCACTGAGGTGCCTTGATACAGCACTCTGGGAACAGCCTATTCGTTCAGAAATGTATTTCTGTGTCTTACCCTCTTGCTTGAGGGTGTCAATAGTGGCCTTCTGGACAGCAGTCAGGTCGGCAGTCTTACCCATGATTGGGGTTTTGAGTGATGAACCAGGCTGGGAGTTTTAAAGGCCTCAGGAATCTTTTGCAGGTGTTTAGAGTTAACTCGTTGATTCAGATGATTAGGTTCATAGCTCGTTTAGAAACCCTTTTAATGATATGCTAATTTTGTGAGATAGGAATTTTGGATTTTCATGAGCTGTATGCCAAAATCATCCATATTAAGACAATAAAAGACCTGAAATATTTCAGTTAGTGTGCAATGAATCTAAAATATATGAATGTTAAATTTTCATCATTACATTATGGAAAATAATGAACTTTATCACAATATGCTAATATTTTGAGAAGGACCTGTAGTTTATCTTTGTCAGCCCCTAAACAGCTCTATTAGATTACATATGAATTTGGCTCAACAGCGCCCCCTACGACACATCAAGGGCTCTTGATCCGTCATGCCCCATCGGATCCACTTCAAACTTACTGTACATCATCATGGATCAAAGCTGGACATGTTGACACAGTCAACACAGTACATCACTTTAGCCCTGCCCACTAATAAACAAATGAATGTAGCTTCCATATGGAAGGTCCGATTCACTCCAAACTGAATATGGTTGATTTTTGTCAGCCCCTAAACAACTCTATTAGAGTACATTGGACTTTGGATCAACAGCGCCCCCTAGGACATTTCAAGTGCTCTATCTCCCTCATACATAATCGGATCCACTTCAAATGTAGTATACATTATCATCGATCAATGAAGAACATGTTGCCACAATCAATTGACGACATTATTTTAGCCCAGTCCACTAACTAACAGGTGAGTGCAGTTTTCATCGGGAAGGTTGTATTTTGGCCAAATTTGGAACATTTCTTGCCAGAGCAGAACTTAACATGACCATAGAATGTATAAAAGGTGGCTCGCAGCGCCACCTAGTGGGAAGATGCGGAATGGAGTGGCGGCCTCCTCGGTGCTGTGGAGGAGGTGGTGAGAGGCTCCCGCGGTCGCTACACAGGCCAAGCGGCGCTTGGCTGCGAGGGCCGCCCAATGCTGCTTGCAGCTTTAATTGTTATTGTAATTATTATAGCTCATTGTCTTCCTTGTATTCTCTAGTTTAATTTCTCTTTTAGTATATTTGTATTTATTTATGTCTTGGCAATTGTTCCTTTGCACTCTTCTTATTTACTAGTTTTCCTTCTAGTCTTTTCAGTCAGTGTGGTTAGGTTGCTTTACTTTTGTATTCAGGTTTTCTTTATGGGTTCTTTATTTGTTCTTAGGTTGTTATTGTAGTTCCTATGTTCCCTCTAGTTTCTCTGCTTACTTTAGTTCATGGTTATTCTAGTGTCCTCATGTTTCATGTGATTATTTATTATTTATTTATTATTTAGTTTTGCTTGGTATTGTTTCTATGTTTCCTCTAGTTTCTCTGTTCATGGTTATTCTAGATTTCTTATGCTTCTTTGGTTATTTTATCTTGGTCTGTGGTTTCGTTTGGTTCTGCTTGCTGTTGTGTTAATTAGTTCCTTTCCTCATGCTTTAGCCTCTGTATTAGTTTCACCTGTTCCTTCAGCCTCCCTGCCTCCGTGTCACACTTGTTCTTAGTTCTTTTGATTACTTGACCTTTGTTACCCTCTGTATATTAGTTAGTCTAGTTCCTTTGTTCAGTGCTGGTTTGTTGCGTCACCTTCTCTGTGCCAAGTTCCCTTCGTTTCTCGTGCTCTGTTTGACCTGGACTTCTGTTAACTCTCTGATACACCCTGCCTGCCTGCCTTCTGTTTTGCCAGAGTTAGGACTTAAATAAATCACCATTTTGCTCAGCATGCCGTCTCCTCGCCTTCATCTGCACTTTGGTCCGCAACAAAAACCTCAACATATGACATTTAGATTAGATGTAATGGGACACGGATCTTCCAAAATGATCCACTTTTCTCTTATTAGTCTAAAGAATATTTTTCCAATAGTCTTATGGATCATCAAGATGTTTTTGGGGAAATCTGAAAAGGTCCTTTTGGTTCCATGTGGTCAGCCGTGGCTGTGGAACTATCCCTTGTATGCCATTTTTGCCTCTTGTTAAATCTTGAACACTGACCTTATCTGAGTTACTGAGGCCTGCAGTGCTTTAGATATTGCTTCAGGTTCTTTTCTGACATCCTTAATGAATAGTTGATGATTTACCACTGTTCCATGACTCCTGTGGGGTTCACTGGAGTCCCAAAGCCTTAGAAATGCCCTCTTAATATTTCCCAAACCAACAGATGCCAATTACTTTTTTACTCATCTGCACCACTTAAAAATGTTGTGATTGGAGCTTTTTGTATTTACTCAGGTTATCCTTGATCAAAATTATTCATGATCTGAAACATGGAAGTACTCAAAAGGGGGTCAATATTTTTCACAACACTGAATTTAAGCAGGGCTCAACTGTCTTTGCAATTAAACCTTCAAAATATGAAGCTTTTTAAATGTCAAACAGCATGTTTACCTTTTTGTGCCCTGCTATTACAGTATTTAATTTTGTTGCATTTGATCTGAATGTCTGTGGTCAGAGAACTGATGGGTTTTATGTGACAGCAGGAGATAAATGTTGGGCAGCTTTGCATCTGTCAATTTGCTTTCTCATCTGTGAGAGGCTGCAGTGCACAGAAGAGCACAGACGGATGAAGCCATATAAACACACACAAAACTCACTTCAGGAATTAAGACATCAACAAAGAGTCGTGTGGATTAGTCACTATCCACACAGATCCAGCTTTTTTTTGTCACAACATAACAGACCATTAACATGACAGTGATTCTGTCAATTCCTGAAAACATTTCAACAAAGACTGTTTGTATCCTACTTTCAAAGAATAAACTCCTGCTTTCACATCATTCTCATTAAACATCTAAGTACAACAAGATGACAACCGCTGAGCACAGTAATGGTTCAGTTCTACCTTCACTCGTTGAGATGTAGTGGTGCAGCTGCTTCTCTGCCTCCAGGTGTCAAACACTAGAAACTGACTAGAGAAGCACTTTATAAATTCAGTTAATTTACTCTAAGCAGATTATTACCGAATGTGTACGAGTTATGGAAATATGAGTTCTATAAACAGCACCTCTAAAATCTCAAAAAGTATTTTTCAAAAAATACGTTTTTTTTTCCTGTAATGAGTTTTTATAAACTTGCTGGAATTATATTCAGTATACAAATGATGAATGACAACTTGGGATGAGTTTTATTACTAGGTAACACAGGACATAGTATGGATGGATGACTTTTCTCTGTAGGCTTGGGTTTATTCTGGTCATTTTCAGAGCCGATACTAAGTTATGTAGTTTGTGAAGTCTCGCCTGTAAATCGCATATGAATATCAGCTCTTGAGCAGTGGTGTATTTATACTCAGTTAAGCAGCCCTCTGTCCAAGCTTAAAGTGTGTAGAGTAGCTGATGCATGTCAGCAAGCTGTCAAATGATTTTACAGTGGTGAAGCTTTAATGGGTTAAAAGAGTTGTTTCACTGACAATGAGCTTGGAGAAGTAACACATTTTTAATTACCATTTACTTCTCTCATATCACATCTGCTAGGGTAACCCCCTAACCCTAACCCTATGACTTTGGTGAGTCTCAGCTGTGTTAATATCTTGCAGAATATATCTGTTGTATTACAGACACATCAGCAGACCTGTTCATGCCCTGTTTGTTGCTCAGCTGATAGATCATCCTGTCAGGTGTTTTTATGTGCATTTAAAGTAAGTAACTGCGATTAGGATTTCAATGCCAACTCTGAATGTTCATGATAAACCAGATTTAGATGTATCCAAATCAGGAAGGATACATGTTACTACAAGGTCTGAACCGAGCCAAATTGCTAAATACATACTAAGTATACTAAGTACTACTGTAAGCATTCGAGCCAGCTATATCACCTTTTTGAACAAATGCAATTTAAAGCATACAGTAAAACATCTTTAAAGACAGATGCAAAAAGAAAGCCCTCTGTATTCTGAGACATCTCTTCCATTTAACATCTTGCCATCTGGAAAACACATAGCAGCTTTGCCTCAAAAACACAGTTTTATTCCATTGGTATCAGAGCTAAAAAACACATTGTGCC
Organism: Girardinichthys multiradiatus; assembly: GCF_021462225.1. NCBI lineage: Eukaryota > Metazoa > Chordata > Actinopteri > Cyprinodontiformes > Goodeidae > Girardinichthys > Girardinichthys multiradiatus. Next base: position 498,556 of record NC_061800.1, read on the forward strand.
ATCGTGTTGGCAGTGTCTGATCTCAGCCAGTCATTGCAGATTGATGTTTACTACTCTGATTACTCGGTCAGGAGTAATCTGTCTCACAGAGTAATCCAAAAATTGGGCAAAGGGCCGACAACATCTGACAATGCCAGTGGTACATTAAACACCACTATTATATGCAGCAGTGCCTTCAAAAGCTCAAAGTGGGTTATTTCCCTTTCAAAGTAATTTACCATTCTTTCCTCAGATTTTTGGGGTTTGATGGAAAATGCGACAAATCATATTTAATAGAATGACACAAACAAAACCTGCATTACATCCAGGACCATGAACACACTATGTTGAGAAAATATAGCTGAGAGTATGAAGACATTACTTCACATATATGGTGGACAGTAGGAAATTGTGGCAACATATTCTCCCAATTCATGAAAAAGATCCAAACATAATACACTAAGATGTTCTGCAGACTCCTGTTTTGTTTCATTAAGACTAAGAGTATATTCTGTGACCTGAAGTTTCAGGTTCTTATCTGACAGGAATGGCACATGGTGTGGTCTTCTGCTGCTGCAGCTCATCTGATCAAGGTTACACATGTTATCTTGGATGTAATGAGTGTTTTTTTTTAGCATCAGCTGTCTATGGCAACAGCCTGCAGATTTTCCTCTGACATCAACAAGACATTTTTATCCACAGATCTGCTGCATACCAGGTTGTTTCTCTTTTTGTTTGATTATTGTGTATAAAAATCCCAGCAAATACTTAAACTAGCCTGAGATGTGTACCAAATGACATCCAGCCTAACTGAGTGCTTTTTGTGTTTTTTAGAGAGTATATTAAGACATATCTGCATCATTTTGGATTATAAAGAAAGAGTGAAAAACAGAAGGATAAACACAAATATAGACATTATAAGGACTATACATCAGTAGGATACTACACTGCTGAACTGTCCTTTAACTGTTACTGACATTTTTATCTTTTTACACACCATCGTCCATCACTATTATATATTTCAGGTATGTATGTGTTTACATATATCCATACTTACCATTTCTGGCCAGCATGGTGATAATGTACTGCTGACTGAAGGTGCTGATGGTCAGCAGCATGGCTGGCCTCTGGGAGGTAACAAAGCTGAAGGCCATGTCCTCTCTGGCCCTGCTCTCTGTGAACGCACTGGAAGCTTGAGAGCTCCTGTTCTGCATCACTGAGAAGGGCTCCTGGAATGTGTAGGTCACTGAGGACTCTCTGTCAAAGGACACAGACACCTCTGCAGGGACAAACAGGGAGAAAAGGGTTTCTTTCCATAAAAGCAGCCTCACAGTCCACAATGTCATAAGCACAGAGATCAGAAGTGTAGATGACTTTACAGTTAAAGTGAAAGGCTTTATGTATTTCTTCAAAGACACGGTGCTTTGAAAACAAAGCACACAATGACTGCAGGGAATTTTACTAACTTCTTAAAATAGCCAACATTAGTGTCCATCTTCCAGAGGCTGGTTGCATCAAAATATGCTGTTGTATTTCATGTCTCATCACTTGGGGCAATTTATCAGAGAGATCACTCTGAGGCCACAGAAGCCTCAACATGGCTTCTTTTTCCCTCATCCAGTGCTACTTTCTGAGACCTACAAACAACTTTGATGTATAAAATTGGAACAGTTCTCGAGCCTGCCCTCCCAGACAAGCATGGCATGTTAAAACAAGCCTTGAAAGTAGAGCATGGAGGATCAGCCTTCCTTGCGCTGATGTTATATAACCACTGTGATGGAGAGCTGTGATATATAGCAAATGGAAAGTTCTCTAAAACTGTATTCTTACATACTTTCACACACGTGAAATACTTTCTTCAAGCAGATGATAATGAGGCCTTCACCACAGCGCTAATGTATTGTGCTGCAGTAACCTGAACAGGTACTGCTATAAGTTGGCTGCTTTCTTGTGTTTTTTATGCATAAGATTAAATTCCAACAACTTCAGATTCAGTTTTTGTCTAAATAAAGGATTAGAGGGATGAACAGGAGCGAGAGTCTGGTTGTACAAACACTCGCAGCTGTCTGTACATTGCAGCAACCACATTTACATTGAAAGCGGCTCATCAGTACCACAGTCCCTGCTGCCAACACACAGCAGTGAAATGGATTAAATCAAGGTGACTACTACCCTGCTGCACATCATTATTGGCTGCCAAAACTATACAAATACCACTATGCTTATGTGCTTACAACTTACCACTCAAGCAAAATGAAAGAAGATTCCGACCATAGCTCTCTATGGTACACTTTGCTCTAAGTGAAGATTTTTATTTGTTTTTTTTTATATAAGAAAATAAGAAAAATAAGAACAAATTAAATATCTTTTAAATATACATATACACACAAGTTACAAGTTACCATAGAGATAACGTAAGATCCGTTCAAGTATTCATGGTGTTGTTGTGGAGCTCTGACTGTCAAGTGTTCATCAGGGAAACAGCTTGGGGAAAGAAACTGTCTCTGATGATTATATATTCAAGAGAAAAGTCCTAAAACACTGCAGAAGAAGTTCAGTATTCAGAGCAGACCAAATGAATCTTTGGTTTTGTACCTCAGCCAAAAGGCACATTTCCTTTTCCATCTGTTAAATAGTTGGTAAGGTTTATGTGTGGTCTGCGTAGGTAAGGAAGGTGTTCAGGCTCCTCCTTGGCTTCCATGTGACTCAGCGCTTATTTTTCTTTTCTCTCTGTAGACCGCTTTGTTCAATACTGAAATAGTTTGGCTGTGCCTCTGTTTTTAGATCTGCATAGCTTGCCCCACAGAACTGCACAACCCCATCTGCTGTGCTGGTGAATTGTGACCACACACAGCTTATTAAATAGTTTTTCATGACTAATCAGTGCACCCTGAGGGGTATCAGTACAAAAAAGAACCAAAGGGAATTATACATGCTAGCTTTTTATCTAAAAACATTTAGGCCAAAACACATATCAACAGTATGTTCATATTTACAGCAGAATTGATCAACATTGCTGTGTTGTCTTCTCTGCATCAATCAATCAATCCATTGTGTTTCCTTTATTGGAGAAGGTGACAGATCCAGGAAGGAGACTGAGACATCCTTCTCCCCAACAACATCTCCAGCTTACCATGAAGAAACCAATGTGTTCCAAGGTATATATGACCCTTCAAGGTCTCCTCCCAGTGGGACAAGTTCAAGAGAATGTGTCCAGAATCATGACCGTAGGTGAAGGTTGGAACATAAACAGAACTGTACACTAATTTTTGCAACAACAGACTAGAGAAGCGGCATCATCCTTCACTCCTCCTAGAGCCTGGCTACAGAGGCCCATTTCATGTGGACCCACCATCAGCATAGAGGGCAGATGAATATCAGCTGGGAGGGGCTAGGGTCCTGGTCAGGCCAATTCCTAGCATTATAATCTGGCTCTAGGGTTCAGATCTAATCCAGATTTTTTATTTACAATTTTTTATTTTGAAATTTTTATTTGAAATATAAAAAAACGTGTAAGGGGAACATAACAGAAAACAGTGGAGAAAATGAAATAAATGATTAATAAAAACAACATTCTGTATTCAACTTATCAAAACATCAACAACACCTGGCTGTAAAAATCTGTCTTCATAGACATTTGAGAAAAGCACCAATCAGGTGCTTTTTGTGGCTGATTTATTTTTTTCACAATTGATACTCCCTTTTACATTGTTTCAGAATCTTTTAGAGATGCCTATGCCATCACCCTAATCTTTACCTCCCACCAAAGGAAGCTATGGAGAGCAAAAATGTCTATTATTTGCATCTTTTTGTGACTACAACACAAAAACGTAACTCTGGTTTAATGTAGAAATATATTTTTAAACTGAAAGACACCAGAAAACAATGCTGGAGCTCATGCTGTTTTCAGATCTCAGTTTATAAGCAGGAGCAAACTGTGGAACTGTGCAGTGTGGCTGCCACAGCTGCAGGCACAATTTTCATCCGTGTTCCCACAGAGTGTTCACTTTGTTTCTTTGTCACTTGGTCAGATTGCAGGTTGCTCAGCCCGCTCCTCTTCAGTCTGTGTAGGCTGAGGATGCTCTCTTCTCTGTGTGCACATACTGCAGGAGATAATTTGTTCTAATGCATTTTAAATGCTCCCACACTCGGCAGTTGGGACAAGTATTAATTGTCTCTTGCATTGCCCGCATTCTTATTGGTTCTCTGTAATGGAATAACCTTGACAATGATTGATTTTCTGTTTGCTACAATCAACGTTAATTGATTAAAAGAATTACACTGTGTATCTTTTGTTTACACACACTGAGAGTGGGACTCACCTTGGTTGCAGGTGGCCCCTCCATAGGCGGACTGCGAGCAGTCGCAGATGTAGCCGTTGCTCTTCTCAACGCAGCGGCCGCGGTTGTGACAAAGATTGCTAGAGCCGCTGCAGTATCCTGGACAGCCGGAGCTCACACCAGGGGTCATCTTGGCCCTCTCCTCAAGGTCAAAGGTCAAGCCGTTGACCATGAAAGACCTGATACAGCCCAGGAAACCTCTCTGCTGGGATGCTGTTCCTCCTGAGAACATATTTATCTTTAGTTAAATAATTTCGCTATAAGGAGCTACTGTAAATATTACAGTAATTATTGTTATTTATGAAGCTACTATACAATAAACAGCCAGCGTGAATCTAGGGGATCAATTTAGACATTTGAGCATAAAAACCTCATCTAGAGTAATAATGCAAAGTATTCGCCTTCATTAGTTTCAGAGAAAGACTCACACTGTACTTTGTAACTCCACGTTTTCCCTCCCAGAGATGGAAGACTGATGACTTTGGAAGGAAAATAAATTATATAGTTGTGCGAGTAATTTATCTGAGAGACAAAAAAAAATCACAAACCTAAAGGCATAATCTCCTTTCACAATCCCTTAAGGCTGATAAATGAAGCTTGTTAAATGTTGTATTGTTTCAGATGAAGAGAAGCTCTGCCTTTATTTGCTGCATGCATTTCTTATGCGTTCTCTCATTTGAAATCGAGCTACTTCAAGTAAAATCCTACCTGCCAGTGTTACTGGCAGTGATGTATTGTGTCAGTGCTGTTTTTAGTGCTATTAACCCTTCTCCCTGTTGAGATCCCTGTAGCAGAATTCTTATTACAACACGACCCACAGTTGTCATTTTTCACAGGATAAATGGATAAAAGGCATCTGATGCTACCGGGAACAAAATGAATGTTTTGTTTCCTTTTCTGTTGCAGCAAATTTATGATACTTGATGCAACTGTTGGGAATTTTTAGAACACTTTGTCTCATCTGTGTAAATGACCCATTCTTAGAACTTTTTTGTTCTCTTCATCACCATTTGCAGTCTATAAACACATTAACAGCATGACCTGTTATGGAGTTCATAAAAACATAGATAATAAGGAAATATGCCTTCATCCATAAATAGTGATAATGGGGCATTTTTTTCTGTTTTATGTGCTATAGTAATATAAACACAATACGAAATCGGTTAAAATGAGAATTGGCGGGTCAGACCTCAAAGGAAATCGGGAGTTGGCATCAGCCAGAGAAAAGTCTGATTATTTCATCTCTCTTACAGTTTTCGCCTTCATAAAACAGCTTAGATTTCCAGCTAACAGCTAGTCAGAGATGAGACAAGCCAAGTTCAAATCTGCCACGTTAAACAACTCCAATTTCACCAGTGAGCTAAGAGAATGCAATAAATGATTACACTGTCACCATGTCTGTTTCTGATATGGATAATGAGGTATGAGGTTAACACTGAAGACCATGAAGTGAGTCTCTGTCCATTACATAGAGAGAAAAAACAAATAGATGTAACATGTTTCTCCAATGTGAAACACATGATCAGAATCTGAAGAATCAGAATCAGAATGAGCTTTACTGCCAAGTTTGTACAGACAAACAAGGAATTTGACTCCAGTATACTCAGTAAGGTTTTCTTTTTTTTGTATATATAACACTGGAAATAAAGAATATCTTTTAAATGTACATTTATACACAATTGACTCTACAATATAATATAATGTGAGATCAGTCCAAGTATGCATGGTGTTGTTCTGGGACTAAGACTGTCAAGTGTTCATCAGCGAAACAGCCTGAAGGGAAGAAACTGTCTCTGTGGCGGCTGGTTTTAGCAGACAGTGCTCTGTAACATCAACCTGAAGGTAGAAGCCTAAACCTTGTCTATGTGTGAGGACCGTCTCAAGTTTTGCGAAATGGAGGTTCCTATGAAGTGAAAGTGGTCAACAGTAGATAGTGTTGTTGAGGATGGTAGGGGCTTAAGTTCCAGGTGTGGTACACCAGTGTACCAGCCGATCCACCTCCTGTCTATGCAGACTCATCACTGTCCTGGATACGTCCAATAACAGTGTCATCTGCAAACTTCAGGAGTTTCACAAACAGGTCCGCTGATGGGCAGCCATTTGTGTAGAGGGAGAAGAGGAGTGGGGAGAGAACACACCTCTGGGGGGCGCTGGTGCTGATGCTTCTTGTGCAGGAGAAGATGCTCCCTAGCCTCACCTTCTGCTTCAGGAAGCTGATGAGCCGGTCAGGAGCCAGTCTTTCAGGAAGCTGGTGATCCATTGGCAAATGGAGGCGAAGACTTTGAGCTGAATGAGCTTCTGATGGAGGATGTCTGGGTTGATAGTGTTGAAGGCTGAACTGAAGTCTACAAACAGGATCTTGGCATACATCCCTGGGTGATTGAGGTGTTGCAGGATGAAGTGTAGTCCCAAGTTGACTGCATCATCTGCCAACCTGTTTGCCCGGTAGGAAATCTGTGATGTTCTTCAACACCAATCACTCAAAGGATTTCATTACCACAGGGCGACGGGCCTGTAGTCATTTAATCCTGTGATGGTTGTGTTAGGAATAACCTTTATTAATATTACTCATAGCTGTTTTTCCCATTTACACCATAGTGATATAAAGCATAAGTTCTAATGTTTCCCTTTTGTTAGAATAGGATAAGAATGCATCGACACATATTACAAGGATAAATGGCCCAAGGGTTGTCATGAATGACCTAAGGCTGGGGCACTGGGGTTGATAGTGGAGCAGCCGGTATCTGGTTTGATTAGAAAGCCCAACACACACTTAGATTAAGGATGGACACCCGCTACTACACAACCTACCAGATAGACACCACAATGGTGACACATAGTCTATTGATAATCACTGAGGGAGTGCAGATCCATTGCATTGAAGTGCCAGATATAAAACTACATATGAACTTCTGTCAAGGTTCTTCGTCATCCTCTAACAGACGGCGACGGTCCGAGACGGGAGCCTCAGCGCTGATCTCTGTAATCATTTCTCTTTAGATTAAAGGAGCTGAAAGTTAGAAACTGTTTGAGAGTTGTTCCTTTAAGAGTCAGTGTTAGATAGAGTGTGTGTGATTGCTTCTGGGGACCAAGGACTGGAGGAACTCCGAGACGTCTGACCGCCAACAGGGTGCGGTAGCTCATACGGTTGTTTTCTTGGGTACTGGGATAATGGTGGAAAGTTTGAACCAGGAGGGAACCTCACACAGCTCCAGTTACTTGTTAAAGATCTCAGTGAAGATGGGTGCCAGTTAGTCGGCACAGGCTCTCAGGCATGATGGGGAGACATTATCAGGTCCTGAGGCCTTCCTTGTTTTCAGGTGCTGAAAGATCCTATTTACATCTTCCTCTTAGATCCTAATTGCAGGTTGGGGTTCTGAAGGTAGGGGAGTGGTTCGTGTATGGCAGGAATTTGTGTGGGAATGGAATGTGGGGGAGTTGAGTTGAGGTGTGAACTGCTGCTCTCATACCTGCAGTAGAAGCCATTCAACTGATTTGCCAGACGAGGATTCTGCTCAGGGTGGGGGGAAGGGCTCCTGTAGGCAGTCAGGTTGTTCAAACGATTTCAAACAGCAGTAGCTTTTCTTCGCTGCTTTGATCTCCTCAGTCAGTTTCTTCCAGGCCTGCTGATACACAGCCCAGTCTCCACTGCTGTGAACCTCTTCCTTATCCCTGTGCAGCTGCCTCAGATGAGAAGTGAACCAAGGTTTATTGTTATTGTATGTGCAGAAGGCCTTGTCTGCACACACGTCCTGACAGGAATTAATGTATAATGTCACCACTACAGTGAGTTGGTTTAAATCAGTGGCTGATGTTTCAAAAACAATCCAATCTGTGCAGTCACAGCAGGCCTGTAACATCTGCTTTGACTCATCAGTCTGCCTCTTAACAGTCCGAACCACAGGTTTGGAAGCTTTTCATTTTTGCCTGTAGGTTGGGATGAAATGGACCAGAGAGTGGTCAGAAAGTCCCAAAGCAGCTCTGGTGACAGCATGATATCCATTCTATAAAGTTGTGTAGCAGTGGTCCAGATTGTTTTTGTCCCTGCTGGGACATTTAATGTGCTGTCTGTTTTTGGGAAGTTCATTGGAGAGGTTTGCACTATTTGTTGTCAGAGCTTCACTAGCAGACCGGCTCTCTTCCACTCAGTGGCTGCAATCAGCGGCACCATCTTGGATATGTGACCATATGAAGGATAGAAGCTAAAAGTATACCATAGAAAATGTTGGAACACAGGTTAAATGTAGAAATGTAAAAATTATCCTATTTGATATTTGACATGTTAAAATTATGGATGGATGATATTGACTTAAAGGTTTATCACAATACTTTATGGTATGTATTTGGAAATTGTGTAGTGTTGATAATACGTATTTAAGAACCTATTGGCAGTCTACAAATACAGAAACTGCTCTTTAATTAAAATACAAAACAAACCAGGGTCGGGTGCAGTGTGCGGCGTAGCAGTAGACCATATACTGAGGCCTCAGTCCTTGACGTAGTGGTCCCGAGTTCGAGTTACGACTCAAAGACCTCTGCTGCATGTCTTCCCCCTCCTTCCACCCCACTTCTTGTCTGTCTTTTTTGAAAAAATAAAATAAATACCACTAGGGCCACAAAATATGAAAAAAAAGACTCTCAGCTTAATGTCCCACTTTGCATAAACAGCTGTGCTGTGGATTGGCAGTTGGGGCCAGCCGCTATGGGCTGTTATAGGTAAATTAAAAATATCAATATCTTTTTGACACCCATAAAACTGTGGTTAGAGAACCCTTACAAGTCTCTTCCTATAATTTTTTTACCACTACCCAAACATAAATGAACGGCAACAAATGAAATAAAGTCTGGATAAAGATATTAGTTTAACAAATATGTATATCAATTTTTAATTTTGATCCAGATGTTAAAAACTCTCATCCTATACATTTAAAAGGTAAACAAACATTGTGTGCCAGCACAAGGTGATGTGCCATTGTGACGTGAAACAAACCATGCTAACCCATGTTTGTTGTCTAGGTTGATGGTCCCCCCATTTGTCCTGACAACAGTAACCACGTTCCCCTCATAACTACCTGTCAAATCCTCATACAAGCCCTTGTGGTGTATTCTGAATTAGAGCCACTGCATTAGTCTTTCTCCCTCACTTGATAGCGGGAAGCCATTTTGCTGTTGTGTTTACCTCTAGACCTGTTTCGCATGGCTACACATCCTTCATTCTGTATCAATTTCATATTTATATTCTTTTTTAACTAATCCCTTACTGTTTAACGACTGTAAGAATGATATGCTCTAACCAAAAACACACATTATATTTAAAAAGTGTTCTTCGTGGGGAGATCAGGCCTTTAACACTTTTTGTTTTGCAGGAACTGTTTGTTGTGACAAACTAATAGACTTCAGTTCAAATAATCATAAATTTTTTTGTAAAGAAGAATGCAATAACCATGTAAAGAGTTTTGAAAATAAACATAGCATCAGCTGCTATGAGATTGTTAAGTTTGGAAGGATTTAAGGGGGTATAACTCCCCTTTGGTCTGGTCCTCGCTGTGACTACTTGTCTGCTCTAAAACCGATTTTCATTGCAGATGCAACAAATTGCATATAAGACATCGACTGATTCAATTATTATTGAAAAGTTTATTTATTTCAGTAACTCAATTGACTGGGTAAAATCAATTAAATAGATTAAATAAACACAGACTGACGTTTTCAAGCTGTTATTTCTGTTAATTATGAAGAATAATAACTGAGACGGACAGAGTAGGGGGTTTAAACCGGATATATCAGAATCAGAATCAGCTTTATTGCCAAGTTCGTACATACAAACAAGGAATTTGCCTCTGGTACACTTTGCTCTTTTGTTCTGTTTTTGCATTACAGAATATACAAATTTACAATTTACAATGTACAATATAGACATATCTAATAAAAAATGTGCATTTGCAACATCTGGATGCTGTTGTTCTGTACTCTATTAACTGTTCAACAGAGAAACAGCCTGGGGGAAGAAACTGTCTCTGTGGCGGCTGGTTTTAGTAAACAGTGCTCTGTAGCGCCACCTGAAGGTAAAACTCTAAACAGTTTATGTGCAGGGTGTGTGGGGTCTGCAGAGATTTTGGCAGCTCTTTTCTTGACCCTAGACCTGTATAAGTCCTGGATGGAGGGAAGGTCAGCTCTGATTATTCTCTCTGCAGTCCTGATTATTTGTTGCAGTCTGGACCTGTCCTGTTTTGTGGATGAGCCAAACTACACTGAGATGGATGAAGACAGGACAGACTGAATGATGGCAGTGGAGAAGATGACCAGCAGCTCCTGTGGAAGGTTGAACTTCTTGAGTTGCCTCAGGAAGGACAGTCTCTGCTGGACCTTCTTTCAAACAGTGTCTATGTGTGAAGACCATCTCAGGTCCTCAGAGATGGTGGTTCCTAAGAACCTGAAGTGGTCCACGGCCGATACTGTGTTGTTGAGGATGGTGAGGGGGGTGTATGGGGGTGGTGTTCTCCGAAGGTCCACCACCATTTCCACAGTCTTGAGTGGGTTCAGTTCAAGGTAGTTCTGACTGCACCAGTGTACCAGCCGATCCACCTGCTGTCTGTATGCAGACTCATCACCGTCCTGGATCAGACCAATGACAGTGGTGTTGTCTGCAAACTGCAGGAGTTTCACGGACGAGTCCGATGAGGTGCAGTCATTTGTGTACAGAGAGAAGAGGAGTGGGGATAGAACACACCCCTGGGGGGCACCAGTACTTATTGATCTGGATCGGGAGAAGATGCTCCCCAGTCTCACCTGCTGCTGTCGGTCTGTCAGGAAGCTGTTGATCCACTGACAGGTGGAGGCTGGGACGTTGAGCTGGGTGAGCTTCTGGTGGAGGATGTCTGGTATGATGGTGTTGAAGGCCGAGCTGAAGTCTACAAACAGGATCCTGGCGTACGTCCCTGGATGGTCGAGGTGTTGCAGGATGAAGTGTAGACCTAAGTTAACAGCATCATCTGCCGACCTGTTTGCTCGGTAAGCAAACTGCAGGAGGTCCAGCAGGGGGCCTGTGATGTCTTTCAGGTGCTTCAACACCAGCCGCTCAAAGGATTTCATGACCACAGACGTCAGGGCTACAGGCCTGTAGTCATTTAATCCTACGATGGTGGGTTTCTTGGGAACCGGGTGGATTGTTTGAGGCAGGAGAGGACCTCACATTTCTCCAGTGATTTGTTGAAGATCCTTGTGAAGATCGGAGCAAGTTGATGTGCGCAGGCTTTCAGGCATGATGGGGAGACGTTATCAGGTCCTCCAGCTTTCTTTGTTTTCATGCGCTGAAAGAGCCTGTTTACATCTTCCTCGGAGATCTTTAGTGCAGGTAGAGGATCTGATGGTGGGGGGTTGGTAGCTTTATGGGAGGAATTTGTTCCTGAATGGGATGTGGAGGAGATGATTTGAGGTGTGAATGGCTTCTTGTCATGTCTGCAGTAGAAGCCGGTCAGACGGTTGGCCAGGAGACGACTCTGTTCAGGATGGGTGGAGGGGCTCTTGTAGGCAGTCAGGTTTCTCAGACCAGTCCATAAAGCTGAAGTGTCACCAGTAGAAAGGATGTTCTTCAGCTTCTCACTGTAGCTTCTCTTGGCTGCTTTGATCTCCTTTGTTAGTTTGTTCCTGGCCTGCCAGTACCGCGCCCAATCTCCACTGCTGTGAGCTTCTTCCTTTTCCCTGCGCAGATTCCTGAGGTGTGGAGTAAACCATGGCTTGTTGTTCCCAAAGGTGCAGAAGGTCTTGGTCTGCACACACATGTCCTTACAGAAACTGATGTATGATGTCACCACATCAGTTAGTTGGTTTAAGTCAGTGGCTGAGGTTTCAAAAACAGTCCAGTCTGTGCATTCAAAGCAGGCCTGTAGCATCTGCTTTGATTCCTCAGTCCACTTCTTAACAGTGTGAACCTTGGGTTTGGAAGCTCTTAGTCTCTGTCTGTAGGTTGGGATGAGTTGGATTAGATAATGATCCAAAAAACCCAGAGCAGCCCTGGTAACAGCATGATATGAGTCCTTTAAAGCTGTGTAACAATGGTCCAGTGTGTTTTTGTCTCTGGTGGGACACTTAATATGCTGTCTGTATTTGGGGAGTTCATTGGAGAGGTTTGCTCTGTTAAAATCTCCCAGTATTATGATGAAAGAGTCCGTGCATTTTTTCTCCACATCTGTAATCAGCTCAGCAAGATGTTTTTCAGCAGCAGAAGTTCAGCCATGCGGTGGAAAATATGAGCCGATTATTATAAACGAGGAAAACTCTCTCGGTGAGTAAAACAATTTACAGATTATGGAAAATGAATCCAGATCAGGACTACATGTTTTTCCAGCACTTTTACGTCTCTGCACCAACCTTCATTTATATAAAAGCAGATTCCGTCTCCTCGCTTCTTCCCCGATAGCTCCGCGCTGCGATCCGCTCTGAGCAGCTGGAAGTCCAGCAACAGCAGTGCGCGGTCCGGGATGTTTTCACTCAGCCATGTCTCGGTAAAGCAGAGAACCGCTGATCCGTGGAGGTCTGAGGACAAGCAGCTCGTCCATCTTGTTGTTGAGAGAGCGGACATTTGCCAAGTGGATTGGAGGCAGTGGTGTGCGAAGACCTCTTTTGCGGAGCTTTACCAGCGCGCCAGCACGCTTTCCCCTCCGCCGTTTTCGGCGCAGAATCCCATAGAGTGCCGCAGCTCCGCTTGCCAGGAGCTCAGTGAACCTCGGATCGATGAAAGATGGTGAAAAAAAAACCAAGAGAGGACTCTCTGATGTTGAGAAGTTCCTCTCTACTGAATGAGACCACAGAACTGTGGCTCAAAAAACATAAAAACACACAAAATACAAAAACAAAGAGAGAGCGAAGCTCCGAGGCTGCCATCGTCGGCGCCAGACACTACCAGTCAAAAGTTTTAGAACACATTTCTCATTTAATGGTTTTCTTTATGTTTATGACTATTTACATTGTACGTAGATTCTCACTAAAGGCATCAAAGCCGTGAATGAACATAAGCAATTATGTAGCAAACAAATCATTGTGAAAGAACTTTAAATATGTTATATCAGAATCAGAATCAGAATCAGAATCAGAATCAGAATCAGAAAAGCTTTATTGCCAAGTACGTTTTTGGACATACAAGGAATTTGTTTTGGCGTAGTCGGTGCAATACAATACAAATTAAACAGTATAAACATATCTACAATATAATATAAATATATGTGCACAGTTTTAAGTGAGTGAGAGTAAATATAGAGCAGTATAAGATGCAAGAGCAATACAACAGTGCAGGTGATCATTGTGCAAGTAAAGCAGGAGTCCAAGCTTAGCGTTAATGTAACGCATAGAGTTACAGGTTACAGGTGTCCTGTCAGCAAAAAAAGGGGGGGTGTGGGGGAAAGGGAGAGTGTCAGGGTGGTTTCCGGGCTTTGTTAACCAGGCTGGTGGCAGATGGGAAAAAACTGTTCTTGTGGCGTGAGGTTTTGGTCCGGATGGACCGCAGCCTCCTGCCAGAGGGGAGAGTCTCAAAGAGACTGTGACCGGGGTGGGAGGGATCAGCCAGAATCTTCCCTGCCCGCTTCAGGGTCCTGGAGGTGTAAAGTTCCTGGAGCGACAGTAGACTGCAGCCAATCACCTTCTCAGCAGACCGAATGACACGCTGCAGCCTGCCCTTATCCTTGGCTGTAGCAGCGGCGTACCAGATGGTGATGGAGGAGGTGAGGATGGACTCAATGATGGCTGTGTAGAAGTGCACCATCATAGTCTTTGGCAGGTTGAATTTCTTCAGCTGCCGCAGGAAGAACATCCTCTGCTGGGCTTTCTTGATGAGGGAGCTGATGTTTGGCTCCCACTTGAGATCCTGGGAGATGATGGTTCCCAGGAAGCGGAAAGATTCCACAGTGTCAATTGTGGAATCACAGAGGGTGATGGGGGCAGGTGGGGCTGGGTTCTGCCTGAAGTTCACAACCATCTCCACTGTCTTTAGAGCATTGAGCTCAAGGTTGTTCTGGCTGCACCAGTCCAACAGATGGTCCACCTCCCATCTGTACGCAGACTCATCACCATCAGAGATGAGTCCGATCAGGGTGGTGTCGTCCGCAAACTTCAGAAGCTTGACAGACTGGTGACTGGAGGTGCAGCTGTTGGTGTACAGGGAGAAGAGCAGAGGAGAGAGAACACAGCCTTGGGGGGAACCGGTGCTGATGGTCAGGGAGTCAGAGACGTGCTTCCCCAGCCTCACGCGCTGCTTCCTGTCAGACAGGAAGTCAGTGATCCACCTGCAGGTGGAGTCGGGCACACTCAGCTGGGAGAGCTTCTCCTGTAGCAGAACTGGGACGATGGTGTTGAAGGCAGGGCTGAAATCCACAAACAGGATCCTGGCGTAGGTTCCTGTGGAGTCCAGGTGCCGGAGGATGAAGTGAAGGGCTAGGTTGACTGCATCGTCTACAGACCTGTTGGCTCTGTAGGCAAACTGCAGGGGGTCAAGGAGGTGATATATTGTAGATTCCTTAAAGTAGCTGCCCTTTACTGTGATGACTGAAATTTTAACCTTTGGCCATCTCTCAATGAACATCTGGGAAGTTCTTTCAAGAATCTTTGAAAAACCATTTCAGGTGTCCACCTCATGAAACTCAAGGAGAAAATACCAAGAGATCAAAGCAGTCATCAATGCAAAGGGTGGCTATTTTGAAGAATCTGTACAAGACAGGCAAAAATCCAATTCCTGGGATTTGTTTTGGCCTATCGTTAAAAACTGATGAAGCCAGTGGGTTTTCTTGGTACAGCCTGTTTTATTTTCTATCACATCTGTATTCTGAACCATGTCTTGGGACTGTCTGTCTGCCTTTAGAGCTGTACCACCAGATTTCCTGGTTCGCTCTGTACACATCTCCATAGTCTTTTCCTATTTACCATCATGCAGATCAAGTAATTATTTTGCTAGCATACCGTTTGTTTAGTTAGACTAGTGTGTGTACTATCCCAAATAATAATATACACATACTGAACTACGAATGCAAAAACCTTGTGACAACAACAGCTGTGTACATTATATCATCATGTTAACTTTATTTTGTTAGAAAAAAATGAAATGGCCCCTTTGTGCTTCATGAAAATAAATGTTCTATGAGGCCGAGAGAGGACTGCCACCTCCCTCTTTCCTTTCACTTACTTAGTAAATAATTTTTAAGGTAAATGAGCTATTAGGTGCATAAGCAGTGTCCTCAAATGGAGATTCTATTAAAAAGAACGAAAACAATGTTGTGTCATTACTGAGACACACTTAAATGTCAGAGTAAAGAGAACTGCAGCAGAAATGTGACAAAAGAATGACAGTGACTGCACACCAGGGAAGCAATGAAAGAAATAATAAAACAAATGATTTTTAGAAATAGTTTTTTCATTACAAGACACTTGAATACATTCCCACCCTACCTAAACAGCTGTGAGAAGCTATATCTCTCTGTGAATATGTAACAGATATAGAATAAGAAGTTCACTGACTTGCTTTTTGTCTCTCTGTTATAATATTTGCATAGATCATGTCTCAAATATTAGAGTCATGGAACATTACCATCAATTTTACATCCTTTTAATAAAGGAGGAAGGGGCACCTGAATTATACTGCCAGTTTAGAGGCCACATAAAACCACCAGGAATTGCCAGAATCTCATCACATATGGACGTGACCTTCAATCAGCTCCACTTTCATGGCACATTCCTGAGAGACGTCAAGGTGTGCAGAAAAAAAAGCGCTTTATAGAGTTACAAGATATAATGGTTGTAGGATTACTGGCCTGTTTAGAAATGTGAATAAAGGTGTAATTTTTTTATTTATTTGGCAACAAATTTTTGTCTTTTTATTATATTAAATATAAAACAAAAATTAAACACATTTTTCCTCATGTTTTTCACCACAAGAAATGAAAAAGAGCTCACATTTTAATTTTGTATTTTGAAACAAAAATCAAATAACTACATGTTTTTCATCTCTGGTTTTTGATGAGAAAATCCAGTCACCAGCATATGCACAGAAATTATAAGCATGGAAGATTTGTAGTAGCCTCTTTCCTAAGCAGCCGACTAGCAGTGCACTCCAACACGTGGATAGGACAGCATTTAGCAACTCCTATTTAGCGAAGCCTAATCATTGATCAATAAGCTTGGGTTTTTAAAGATGTCTTTCCAATGTTCAGGTTTCTTACATTTCTGAAAGTTGGTGATGTTGAAAATGTTTGGAGTTTTGAAAAAAATAGGTAACTGCAACATATATATTTTGTAAATTTTGTGAATTCTGTTTGGCTTCTATTTCACCTACTGGTTGTAGTACTTGTTTTTGTCACAGGGTAGTGCTATCCTCATGTATAAAGGTCCAAAGTTTCAGGAAATGCTAAAACCTCGTTTTACGTGTTCTTGCACACTTGGACTTGGAAAAGTAAGACGAAAGACGAAAGTAACAAAAGACATATTGAGCCAAGACTAGTTGGAGAAGACAATGAACAAGCTGAAGTGTTACAACAAATCAGTGAGCTAACTAGAAAACAAGAATAAGTTATGATAATCACGCCATCATTATCAACTAAGCCCACCAGGTCATACGTGTATGTATTTTCTTAGAGAAAGAGAGCAGAGTGACTGTAAAAGAAACATGAAGTTTATCTCCTTAGATAGAAAACTATTTAACCATTTAAATAATAGTCTGAACTTGACTGTAACTAGGGTCACTTGGAATTTGCGTACTTGACTTGGAATCTGTCTGTATGATTGGATAGAAGTGACATTTTTTCCCTTTTTTGTAGAGTTCATTGAGACGACATTTGTTGTGAATTGGCCATATATAAATGAACTGAACTGAAATTGAACTGAATATTTGTTATAAGCTACAAAATAACCCAAGGGCAGAATTTTCTAACATTTCATCAGAAGAGGACACAAGAATAGAGGGTAGAGCCCGGTGCAAAGCGAAACCGGCAAGTCAGCAAAAAGAATATTCTTTTTACTAAACCACTCTTTTTTTTAAAAGTTATTACTATCTTTAAACGTTCACATTTGTAAAATACACACATGACATTTTAAGTATTGGTTTTGATTCTTACAATCTATTCCAGGATAAAATTAATCATAATTAATAGAGACAGGCTAACCAGAGTAATTTAGTTAATTTCCAAATATCCCTTTTGCAATGTTTGTGCTGTTTTGGTTTCAACTTACAGATTTGTTGCAGTGATTTCTCTAAAAGCTAATGTTTCTCAGTTGCAGCAGCTGTTGCTAGTAAAACAAAATCTGTCCACCGCTCATCAGCAGCAACAAACAGCAGATGGACAAAGTCAGTGACTAGTTAGTGTGTGTATTACTAAGTGCCTGAAGGCAGGTGGACGGCTTCTCCTTTTTTGATGTACTTATCAATAATTATAGACCAAGATCCACTGATTGAGCAGAATGCCAGGAAACCAACACTGAGTCAGTCTTAGTTGCTCAGCTGATGGGAAGTCTCTTCTGATCATTGTAATCATACTAATCTGTGCAGGTGAGTCTTATCCTCTAAAACCTTTGATTTATTATTTTTCCCCAGGTTGGACTAATAACTGATCTTTTTGTCTTTACTCCCACCTCTCCTCTAAACTCCAATGTCACATTTATTTTATTCACCAGTCACCTGAGTTACTTTATGTGCTTAAATATTTTCTGCATACTTTGATGCATTGCATTGGAATATGTTAATATGTATCAAAGTCATCACAGTTCACAGGGTTACAGAGATTAATGGATACCAATATTTTCTCATTTTTAACTTGTCAAATGTAGACAATGCAGGTAGAACACCCTTGATGTCTGTTTTAGTGTGCTGGACAGCCCTTTACATTTTCAACAAACAGTGTTGTACTTAAGAAAAATGAAGGGGGGATTGCTAAGGGGATTCCAGGAAAAAAATGGCATTGAATCTGCAGTATTAGCTCCTCTTGCTACTGTTCTGGGGCCTCATGTATGAAACGTATTTACGCACAAAAACCTTGCATCCCAATTTTTTACGCACAATTTGGCATATACAAAAATTAACTTTGTGTGAAAGTGTGCGTAAATCCACACTTTCATAATCAATTATCGACAATAATAAACTACATAGAACTAAACCTCACCTTAATACACTGAAATATAACTCCATTCAGCTTATTTAAATAATTTCATTACTTGAGCTTCTATGGGCTGAACCAGAGCAATGAAACTGAATCACATTTAGCCTCATACAATAACGTAACACACATCAGACGTAAACTGTAAAACTTCCTGTGTTTTTATCACCTGTAGATGGAAATGCTCATCAGTCTGGGGGCTGAGGAGCATAAAATGCATGTGAATCATCTAAGGGATACTTTCATTCTCACTGAAAAGAAAAAGGTGTTGGGATAGCAGATTAATACCAAATAAGTCAGGTTTGATGATTCCTAAGGTGGACAACATGGAGATAATCACACATGTCCACAAATAGCTGCGTAAAGTTGCACGTTATTATGGAACGATGGCAACTGTGGCACAGCTGAAGGACATCGCCAACGGAAGAAGTCGGATGGATCTGCTGGCACATGATGATGCATGATTAGATTGCCCAGTCCAATTATTTCCGAGCTCTGCACAAAGCTCGCGTTAGTGTTACAGAAGGAAACCAGGAGGAACTGTGTGTGGCTGGTGCCAGTTCAAGCTTTTCCAACGCTGCAGTCGTTTCAACCGGTGCTTTTTAAAGGGAGCTGACTGACAGGTCGGGTATTTAAAAGTCATCCCTGAGACGGGCTATGCCAGCCATATGGGATGGCCTCATCCATATGTTGCTCAAATATATAAACTTCCCCTAAACTGTGACTCTCATTTGCAGCGAGGAGATGATTTCTGAATGTAATCAGAGCTATGGACTGCACTCATACTGCTATAAGGGCCCTATCTGTATGTGAATATACTTTTGTGAATAGAAATCATTTTCATTCATTATATGTGCAACCTATTTGTGATGCGCAAATGTGTCTTACTAATGCAATGGCACAACAGCCTCCTCAACTTATGACCCTTTATACTATAAAAATGATTATAATTAATCTAATAATAATAGTTGTTGAAAAACCAGCAGATAACCGAGGTCCCTTAGCCAGCACGGAGTCATCGAGGGTAGTTCCTCATAGCATTCTTGCAGCAAAGCCCGCGCAGCCGGGTCTTCAGGCCGGCTGGGTGACGGTACGTAGAAAGCATAGTCCTAGATCCCAGCCCACAGGTCACCACCAACCGTCTGCGTTTCTAACAGATTTTCCCCACTCAGTGATACACCCGCTGAGAAGCCAACTCTGGTAACTGGCAGCTCCATAGTCAGAAACATGGCACTAGAGACACCAGCGACCATAGTCAAATGTCTGCCAGGGGCCAGAACGGGCGACATCAAATCCTACCTGAAACTGCTGGCAAAGGATAAGCGGAAATACAGTAAGATTGTTATTCACGCTGGAGGTAATGACACCCGGTTACGTCAATCGGAGGTCACCAAATTTGCTGTTGCCTCGATGTGCAAGTTTGCCAAAACAATGTCGGACTCTGTAATTTTCTCTGGTCTCCTTCCTGATCTGACCAGTGACGACATGCCTATGTGTGACGTTGCACAGAACAACCAAGTATTGTGTGGTGCCTGAGTTGAACCAGAGTTCGTGCTATGGAACCTCTTTTTGTTGGTGGAGGGAAGCGTCATGAGTTCAAAATCACATATGGGAACCCGGAACAGGTTCCGAACCGCATTGGTGGAAAAGGTTATGTGTTTACTGAGATTAAGAGTGTGATATTCGCAGTGTTCTGCTGCATCATGACTGGGAATTTTACTTTTTTGTCACATCACCAACTAGTTTCAATTTTTCATTTTCATTTTACCCCTCTAATGTTTAACATTCGACACAGTCGATATTTTCCCCAAAGCAGCTGATGGACCAGTCTTTTCTGAAAAAAGCAAACTCACCTCAAGTGAGTGTTTATTTCATAACTATTGCTGTTTTTTATCTTCTCTGTTGCAACATTTATAATGTACAAAAAAGAGATGATAGAAACTTGGCCTAAAATAAACACCAGTAGATTACAGCATTCTGAAGACCTCTGCTGGACTTTCACCTTCACAGCTGCTAAACCTTAGTTAAAGTTTGTAGCATGCATTAGGATGTGTTTCTGATTATGTTTTGGACTTTTTCTTGTGGCATCACTGTTACAAATCACAGCTATACCAAAAATAAATATTCAATCTAAATTCTAAAAACTACTAGGTAAAAATGCTGAATACTAACTAACTTTTAACCATTCAGCCAATGCTTCTCCTCAATATAGCTAAAATAAAAATCATGCAAAGATGTATTCAGTTTAATGCAAAGCCTACCCACAAACAGCTGGCTACTGAGCCGGAGGCGGAGATGTCCGTCAGCTGGAGCCGCCAGGAGGCGAAGGGGCAGCTGGTCAACCTGCAGGGAGGCCTCTTTCACATTTCGCTCTGCCCTCACGTAGTGCCACTGTCTGTCATTCAGAGGGAGGTGAGACTTAACGGACAGGACTGCCGGACCGTTGCCCACATCAAAAGAGAAAGTCACCGCCGTTGGAGCTTGGAGACACACACACACACAGACAGAGTCAGATCAGACTGAATATGATATGAGGTTTTATATGTTGTTCTCCATCCTCCCTTTCTGATGCAACATGATACAATGCTGCTGAAAACGTGATGACCTGCATACATTTCTGAAGGGGCTCAGCTGACAGCTTGTCAATATTTCACAATGTGTCTGATGCTGCAGCAATACATAATGACTCCAAATATCCACACAACTTCCCTCACAGGTTTGAGAACAAAACACATGATAAATGTCCACCGTCACTTGAGCCTACTGTCTAAGCTTTTTGAGCTTAACACATGAGAATCAGAATCAGAGTTGTCTGCAAACTTGAAGCTAGGGTTTGTACGTTTCTTTTGTTAAGCTCAAACCTTTTGTGTAAATGTATAATTTGTTTTTTGTTGCAATAAATCAGAGAGTTTTTCCATTTTATTTCCACTTCAATCGTCAGACAAATTCATTAAGCTTTTATATGTGTATGACAGCAAGCTATTGCTGTTGACTGCACTACTGGGATTACATCATGCTGTGCAAACCTGACATGCTGCTTCTCTGGGAAATTGAACTGTCAACTTCAGTACTCCCAAAGAAGAGCAAAGTATTGTATATTGCTGATGGCTTTTGTGGGCATTCTTTAAATGTGGACACTCTGGCATGCAGTCTGACATCTCATGATGTACTGCATCAATCCTACTGTGGTGTAAACATTCACTCACAGCTCAACTCCACCCTGATAAAGTCCTTCAGGCCCTGATTCTCCAGAAACACTCCTGAGGGAGAGCTGGTCTTGAAGTAAAAGGAAATGTCTGAGGCTAGCTCTGCCTGCAGGGTGGGGAAGTACAGGTAAGACGATTCCTGGTAGAAAGAGGCTGCGTTCCAAATAGACTCTGGAAGAAGAAAAGGAAGAACAGTGAGATGAAACAAAAGAACCCAAAAAAACTCCATCCGTCCATCTGTCCGTCCATTCCACTGTTGTTACAATGATACATGGGTCATTCTGCAAACTCTACACTCTTTGGTGTGTACAGCTATCTGATGTCAATATGTTATCACTTGTAATTCATGATTTATTTAGGAGGTTGTGAAAGTTGTCATGCACATCTTCTCTTTAGGTGACCCCATACACCTAGCTTTTCTGAACATGAAACCACATTTCAGATGCATTTACTTCCAGACATGAATGCCTTATTAATTTTGGAGTTTTCATTTTTTATTTCAACTATTCTTTTTTTGCAGATTCGAATTCTTAAAGACAAAATATCAGTGATCCTTAAA
Source organism: Girardinichthys multiradiatus (assembly GCF_021462225.1). NCBI lineage: Eukaryota > Metazoa > Chordata > Actinopteri > Cyprinodontiformes > Goodeidae > Girardinichthys > Girardinichthys multiradiatus. Next base: position 520,769 of record NC_061800.1, read on the forward strand.
ACAAATGTGTGCAAGAGTTTAAAAATGAGGTTTTCTATAATTCCCAAATGATAGAATTATGTATACAAACAGGCTCAAATATATAAATATAAAAACCCACTAATGTTTGGTTGAAGTTGTCCTCTCTTTATTATTTCATCCACTGTCAGTCAGTACCACTAGCAGCAGCACATGTACATTACAACAAAATCTGTCCTCTGCATTTAACCCATCCCTTATAGGGAGCAGTGGGCTGCCATTGTGCAGCGCCCGGGAGCATTCTGGGGCTAAGAGTCTTTCTCAGGGAGCCAGAGTGGCAATCTGTGGGATACGAACCTGGCCCCTTGTGTCCCCTCTGGAACGCAAACCTCCTGTTCTAACCACTAGGCCACCACTCCCCATAATACTCCTGCAACAAGATCCTACCACCACCATGCTTGGCAGCAGGTACAGTGTTCTTAAGTTTGAAAGCCTGGCTTTGGCTCCACCAAACATCACCCTTATCGTTGTGGCCAAAGAGAAATGTTTGTCTCCACTTATTTTGCTTATCTTTGCAGGGAGCTGAAATTTCAGAAGAAAGGGATTTTGGAGCAGTCCATTACGATGTAAAATTGATTTACCTGTGTACAGTGATCCTGATGTGTGAGCACCTTCCAGTTTATGGCAGGCTTGTGCCTTAGTAGTTACTTGGTAGTTGCATGTAGAACATTTGTGGGATATGCTTTAAAGTGCCAGGAAAGCAACACATTTAAATTAACTACCAATTCTGCTAAGAAGAGTGGCCAAATATCCAACCAGAATTATTTTAGAAGCTTGCTGAGGGCTACAAAGAGTGTATGGTTAAGGTCTAAGATTTTTCTTTGCTTTTAACCGATACTTAAAGGAAAATTAATTTAAACTAGAAGAAAGAAACAGTTTGTGAAATATTTAGAATTCTTTTTTCTAAACCTTGCATTTGATTCCAGCATAATGTCTTATTAAACTTCTGAGTGATGAAGTAGAAGGCAACTGGACTTGTTATCTTGTTGCCTTCTACTTAAGCACGTAGGATTGTCATGTCTTGGATGACTGACAATCTACACCAGCAATTTATTGGGAAAGTTGTGATAGAATATTGTTTACCTCTGTGTTTCAGAAATGAGGAGACCAGCTGTCGGAGGTTTAAAAGTGAAATGCTTTCAGGATTTAAGCAGCTGAACAATTTGTGGGATTTCGTTTTTTATCATAATGCTCCAGATGTTTTCACTGTGTGACAGATGTGGACTGCATGCGGGTCAGTTTTCAAGACACAGCCAAGCTGTGGTAATCTGTGGAAAATCAGGTTTGTGTTTTGGACGTAAACAAGACACTTTATACTTTGTCGGGTTTGCTGCATATGCCACTCATATAAATACTTCTATTTTAACAAAGATTTAGAGCTCTTAATTAAAGATAAACCTTCTAAATACCAGTGAAAACTTGTAGAAAATGGAGTTATAGGAAAGATTTGATTGCTGTAATACCAATAAAAAATTCCTATTAATTAACAAGATGGGCATTAATAATGTTTTACATTTCATTTTTTATTAAAACAGAAATATATGCTTCTTTTTCAAAATCAATAGTTTCACTTTTTTTTTCTTTTCCGTTTCCTGTCTCACTTCCTATTAAAACAAACTTTTTGGTGATGACACATAGGGCTGTATAGCTAGATTATTTGCTGAATGCTGCAATAATGATATCAGTTCTGATTAACCCTCAATTTATTTTTACCATTTTCTTCCGTTTCACTTTATCACAATGTCCCACCACTCTTTGTGAGCTAAAGCATTTAACCACTAAGGTATACATCGACAAGGCAAATATATTATTGGCATGCAGAATCTGCATGCACCATAGTTCTAATATAACACCCTTTTACATTTTTTCTGCTCTATAAACTATGCGATGGCAATATTGCACACATGAATATGCAATGCGGTTCAATATATTGTGCACCTCTAGTGTCTACTATGTGCAGAATATCTGCAGAAGGGTTTCAGGTCTTCCACCATCAGTTTTAACTTTGCTATGGAGGAGGACGAAACTCAGCATTCTCCTCTGCACCATGCACAGGTTGGTTTTTTTTTGTGCAGAGCACTGCACACCATCTAGTCTGCTAACCTGCTAGCTGCACGTTTTAATACCTTTTGGTATTCATTTTTGAATGTCACCATGAGATGAGGAATATCTTATCACCTATGTCGACAGATATAACTTACAATTGGGTATTGAAAACATTAATCAGATCTATTGTCTCATGCTCCAACCTTACATGATGCCATTTTACTGAAATAACCACCACAATAAGTTATTAAATGTTCTAGCCTTTCATTTTTAAGAATCTCAGCTTACAATACAAAACAATATTAGCATCAATCACTGATAAAAAAAAAGCTGTATAAATAAACTTTGATTGATTGAGTGTCCTACCACAAGCTTCTAACAATAGTTTTGTAGAATTTTGACCTGTTCCTCTTGACAGAAATGGTGCTAACTGGGTCTGATAGTAGGCTGCCTTGCTCGCACAAATTTCTAGCCCTGCCCAAACATTCTCTATAAGACCAGGGCTTTGTGATGGTCACTCCAATAGTTTGTTCTCCTTGAGCCTTTGTTACTGACTTGGTGGTATGCTAAAGGTCACTGCCCAATGAAAGATCTTGTTACACCCACGCTTTAACTTTCCATGTCTTCAGATGCACCTTGAATATTTCCACATTATGTTCTTTCTACGTTGTCGCCATCTATTTATGAATCACTATTGTCCTACAGCACAGCACTCAGTCAACTCAGTCAACCCTTTACTTCACAGTTAGGTGGTGTTCTCTGGCTTGACAGCTTCTTCCTTGTTGTACGAAATGTAACAATGGTCATTATAGCCAGATCATTGTTAGACAGCACATCATGTCTCCAAAGATCTTTGTTGAGTGCATTTGCAAACACTAATTTGGCTTTTTAATATTGCAGCCACCAGTATCTGCTGTGCCTGTTGCGGCAGCAATCCCTGAACCCGATGGTGGACACTGGCAATAAGGGATGTCATCAAGCTGAAGGAGTCCTGTCGGCTGTGGCTGGCTTGCAGGACTCCCGAGGCAGATGACAGGTATCACAAGCGTGCCACGGCCAGGGCAGAAACAGAGGCAAAACCACAGGCCTGAGAGGAGTTCGGTAAGGCAGTGGGACTATCAGTCAGCCTTCTGGCAAACTATCCAGCGCCTCTGGAGAGGGAAGCAGTGCCTCACCAACACTGTTTACAGTGGGGGTAGGGAGCTGCTGACCTTGACGGGGAACATTATAGGGCAGTGGAAAGAGTACTATTGTGGGCTTTCCCAAATTCTTGAAAGGGAGGTATTAACAATATTAAAATTCTTAATGCATTTAATCTTCTGAATAAGTAATAATTTTGGTGATCCTAAGTTACCTAAGAGAAGGAATAGTTTCTTCAAACAATGAAGGAACAGGTTTAGTCTTTTTAACCAGTTTCTGAAAAACATTTATTTTTAACAGTAAATATAATTTATAGTTTCTTCTCCAACTTAAGCTTCACAACTTCTTTGTCAAAAACAGGGTTAAACAATAGTTGAAATACTGCCTCAGGCTCAATTTTGTTGGTAATGTTGTGCTTCTGTTCATTTGAGAAAATATTCAGACTGTATATTCCACTCTGTCAGTTATTAGATTTGCACGAGAGCAGAGGGACTCCTAACTCTTTATCCACTGACAAACACAAAAGCACAAGTCCGAAAGACATGGTGTGAATATTGTTTGTCTCAAATCTGCCTCCATCTGCAACCAAATCTGGTACAGCCGCTGCAGTGCCAAGGTGATCACCTACTGTCTCCATAACAACGCAGAGAGCCGACGCGGTAGAAAGCCTGGGATCCGGTCCTGTTGGTGTCTCCGATCACTATCTGGCTGACTGGAAGGTGATCTTTGTAGGAGAGGATGCCTGTGTCATTAGTCCTGAGATAGACAGCGAAACAGATGTGTCAATAGTTCAGCACTGCCATCAGGGACTGGGGTTCTTTATACAAGACTTGATGAAGTCATCTATTTTCTATAATCGTAGAATGTACAGTAAATATCAAAGAAATTAATCTATCACTATGTAGATAGGTGCCTGTGAAAATATGCATACTGTGCTTGGATCAGCGATTAATATGCTGTAAACAGCAACATCCAGCTCCTACTGCCCAATGCCTTAAATGAACATTTACCTACCATCAACACACAGAAATGACAATTAACTTCCATTTGTTCAAGATATAATCAATGTAACTCAGATATGTAATATATTATATCAGACATGAACTGTACTGTATTGCACCGACTACGCCAAAACAAATTCCTTGTATGTCCAAAAACGTACTTGGCAATAAAGGTTTTCTGATTCTGATTCTGATTCTGTAATTAATTATTTTATGGGAAACACTGAAATGAAAATGTTGATGAATTTTCTCATATCAAAATTCTAAAGTCATGAGAGGACAAGACCTAAATTCTATATAATAGGGTTAGTTTGTCATTAACTTATAATAAACAAAACACAAATATTCAGTGGATGTGTGGATATGGAACATTACTGAAAGTTTCACTGATATATTCACCTGATCACCATAATAAAGCTGAACGAGTGATTATTATTTTGAGAGTTTATAGTAATAGCATGATAGCAATAATTAAATTGAGTTCAGTTTACTTACATTATGTAAATTAAAAAACAAATGTCTTCTCAAGATACTTCATAAGATAAACAGATCCAATTCATCTCCAATTATATAGAGCCATGTTATGTTTTTATATCAATGTAAGTCTTAAACACTTGTGCCTATAGATGGACTTACCCTGGCAGGATTTCAGATTTTCAGGAAATCTGAATAAAAAAAAACATTTTCACTTCAAAGACAAAAGTAACTTCAGTGTTCTTGCCAGCGCAAATTGTCACCGCTGCGCTGAAATTTAGGCCGACACGTTCATTTTTTATGAGGTATCGGCCCTTTGACTGACATCTGGGCTCCCTCCATGTGGTCTTTATTTTGGCTATTGCGCATGCGCTGAGTCTGTTCGTGCTTCCTTTCACCCTATGACCCTGTGCTACCGCTAACGATAAAGCTTTCTAAAATCATGCAAGCTTCAAAGAGTGGGTATGAATGGCGTCATATCATGACGGGCCTCCAGAAGAAAATATTTTCTCATCTCCCCCCCGTCAGACATAAATCTTCTCTCCCCCCAGCTACGCTCATAAAATTTCCTGGTGAGAACCCTGAACTTTATGACAAATTAATGGCAAAATTGATTTTATGAGGAATTACTGGTGGAAAATATGCACTCATCAGCTTTGAAGCTGCTAATAAGACTTTCTTGGACTGTCCAACATGACAATGGCCCACAAAGACAAGACCAAGCCAACCTATTACTGGCTACAGAAGGGAAGGTAACAGTTCTGGCTATATCAGTCTCCTGACCTCAATATGACTGAGCCAATTTGAGCAGATCTCACACCTGCAATTCAGCCAAGGTAGCCCAGGTATTTACAGGAATTGGAAGCTTTTTTTATCATTTGAGAAAATGAAGTACATCATCCAAAATTACCACAAAACACTTCAAGCAGTCATTGATGTTAGAGTGGGTCATTTGGGTATAACTGGATTTGTCAGAGTCTGAGTCTGTGTGTGTTGGTGTATGTGCTGGTGTGTGTGTGTGTTTGGTGTACTTGTCTGCATAACCATTCAGTGTTTCACAATTGGTGCTGGAGTTCTCAGGTGCGCTGGATGACAGGTGTTTCCTATCTGCTGATTGCATGAAGGAGTACTTAACGGGAGGCTGCCAACATTTCAACGCCAGAGTGTTTGCCTTAGTGGTAACAAGCCCAGCCTCTACTGATTTTTTCGCTTCATTCATGTGCTTCTAGTAACTTTGTATTTTGCTCCCTCGCAGGTTTTTACCTGAGGCTTTGTTTACCTTGCTGAGTTCCGACTTCTTTCCAGAGTTTCTCTGAGCATCTGGATGATCAACTACTGAGTTTCGGGTCTACCTTCTTGTGGATTTCTCTCACTACCGTCTGTACCTTTTGGACACGGACCTAGCTGGCGGCTTCCAGTTTCCTTCAACTCCAGGACCAAGGCATAAGCGTCCCCTGTTCCATCCTCCATCACAAGCATCGGCACCTGAGCTCCATTTGGTTGGCACCAAGACCACAACTAAAAGACAACTGAACGATCTCTCTTCGCAAGCTAAGACTCTGGATCTCTCTACTCCTGGCGGTTCAAGCTACAGCAATTTAGTAAGCCATTTCTCAGATCTAAGTAATCGGTTGCTTCATATTATTCGTTTGTTCACCAGTCCTTTCTTCTTCCTTCCCGTACAGTTGGTGTTTCCAGTCCTCGTCCCTGATTACTTTGCTGACAATAAAACCCGTAAAACCTTTACTTCTGAGTGTTCTCTGTATGTGGGTCAAAACTGTATTGAAAATGACAGAACACTCTGGCCAACAAGACCCTGCAGAAAGACTCCGAAGAACTCTTTCTGAACATGCAAATCAAATTCATTCTCATGATTCATCTCTCCGTCTTCTTACAGAGCAGCAGTCAAACTAACCAGAAGTTAGTGTAGATTACCTCCATGCTACAACAGACTCTCAGAACCCAGTCCACCACACAGGTAGATGGCGGTGCCGCATCTCTGGTAATTCCACAGCCGCCTCTCTCTCGTGACGTCATTTCCACTAACCCTGATAAATTCTCTGGAGAAGTGGGTAATTGTAGGGGGTTTTTACTCCAGTGTGCATTAGTTTTCAACCGCTCTCCACGTTCCTTCCCGCATGATGATATTAAAATTTCATACATCATTGGTTTGTTGACCAGCAAAGCTTTGCAATGGGCCAAGGCCCAATTTTCAGTTTCCTGTAATTTTGGTTGTACCTTTGAATAATTTATTTCAGGATTTAAGCAAACATTTTCCTCTGAAGTGGACAAATTGGACACTGGACGGCAGCTGTGGGCATTAAAGCAACGCAATAGACCCCTCACTGAGTTTTCAATTGAATTTCGTACTTTGTCAGCAGCTTCCGGTTGGAATGATTGTGCTTTAAAGTCTGCATTTTCTCATGCCATAGACGAGGTTCTAAAGGATGAGTTAGCTCTGGTTGATGAACCTCCCACATTGGATGAAGTAATTTCTTTGGCCACAAGAGTGGATAACAGAATAAGGGAAAGAAGGAGAACCAGAACAGAAAGGTCTAGTAATAGACCACAGACTAACTTTTCACCCATTGCTAAACCCTTTCAGCCCTTAGCTAGTGCGTCAGAACCTACGCTAATAAGACGCAGCCGGTTAAATCCAGAAGAGAGACAGAGACGCAGACAAGCCAAGCAGTGCTTTTACTGTGGTTCTCCTGACCATTTTGTAGCTGACTGTCCTGTTTGTCCCAGGCAGCCAAAAGACAGGGTCCGCCAACCATGAAGGGGGGGTTGGTGCACCATTCTTTAAATAGTGAAGCCCCTAGACTCAGCTTGCCAGCAACTATCATAGTTAACCAACAAACTTTGACTATGTTCGCCTTGGTTGATTCCGGAAGTGAACAGAATTTAATTGACTCAGGATTAGTACGCAAAGCCGGAAATGAAATACAACCACTTGTTTCCCCGCAATCTGTGTTAGCCCTAAATGGACAGGCTTTACAGCGAATTACACATCAGACTAAACCCATTGACCTTTGTTATCAGGAAACCATAGAGAGAAGATATCCTTTTTTGTATTTCCAGTATCACAGGGCTCCTTGGTCTTAGGTTACCTCTGGTTGCGAAAACACAATCTTCATCTTGATTGGTCGGAGGGTCACGTTGAATCTTGGTCCATTAGTTGCCACTCATCTTGCCTCCAGTCAACGTTTGCTCCGAGCTTTTTAGAACAGAGTAGTAAGGAGAACGAAGACATTGATCTATCACATGTACCCCCAGAATATCATGACCTCAAGGGAGTCTTTAGTAAGAACAAGGCTTTGTCCTTACCACCCCATAGGCCCTATGACTGCGCTATCGACCTTCTCCCTGGCGCCCCCTTACCATCTAGCAGACTATATAATATCTCTCGTCCTGAACAGAAATCAATGGAGAATTATATTAGTGAGTCCTTATCTGCAAGAATAATCCGACCATCTTCTTCTTCTCTAGGGGCCGGATTTGTCTTTGTAGGGAAAAAGGATGGGTCATTAAGACCCTGTATTGACTGTAGGGGTCTTAATCAAATCACTGTCAAAAACAACTATCCTCCTCCACTACTTTCCTCAGCTTTTGAACCAGTTCATGGTGCTACAGTATTTTCTAAACTAGGTCTGAGAAATGCTTACCATCTTGTTAGGATCCGCAAGGGGGATGAGTGGAAGACGGCCTTCAAGACTCCACTCGGTCACTTTAAATACCTGGTCATGCCTTTTGGTCTATCCAATGCTCCTGCTGTCTTCCAGGCTCTTGTTAACAATGTGCTTAGAGATTTTCTGAACATTTTTGTTTTTGTATATCTAGATGACATTTTGATCTACTCAAAGGACATTGAGGAGCATCGTCGCCATGTTCGCCAAGTGCTTCAATGTCTTCTAGAAAACCATCTCTTTGTGAAGGGTGAAAAATGTGAGTTTAACCAAACCTTTGTCACCTTTTTAGGATACATTCACGAGGGTGGACAGGTACGATCTGACCCCGAAAAGATTAAGGCAGTCTTGGAGTGGCCTGTACCAGACACCCGCAAAGCATTACAGAGATTCCTCGGATTTGCAAACTTTTAGAGACGCTTCATAAGAAATTTGTCAGACAGCCGCACCTCTTACTGCCTTAACCTCTTCAAAGGTTTAATTTTCATGGCCACCTGAGGCTGAAGAAGCATTCCAGGCACTAAGGAGGAAGTTCTCACAAGCTCCCATCTTAATTCACCCTGACTCTTCAAAATAGTTTATTTTAGAGGTTGATGCCTCTGATATTGGGGTTGGGGCAGTGTTATCGCAGAATTCAAAGGATGGGAGACTACATCCTTGTGCTTTCTTTTCACACAGACTGAACAACGGAGAAATAAATTATGACGTCAGAGATAGAGATCTATTAGCCATTAAGTTAGCTCTTGAGGAATGGCGCCACTGGCTTGAGGGTGCGGAACATCCAGTTCAAGTCTGGACGGACCATAAGAACTTGGCTTACATACAGTCAGCTAAAAGATTGAACCCACGTCAGTCCCGGTGGTCTTTGTTCTTTTCACATTTTGATCTTTGTATTTCTTTCAGACCTGGACCTAAGAACAATAAACCTGATGCACTCTCCAGACAGTTTGCAGTAGATTATTCAATAAAGGAGCCAGCTCCCATTTTACCGCCCAGTTGGACGGTTGTGGCACTCAGGTGGGAGATGGAAGACAAAATCCTCAGAGCACAACAACAGGAACCCGACTCTGGCGCAGGACCACCAAATCGTACCTACGTCCCACTTCAGGTTCTTCATTGACTCATTGATTGGTTGCACACAGCTAGGTTTTCTGCTCATCCCGGAGTTAGCAGGACAATAGCTTTCATACGGAGAAGGTTTTGGTGGCCTTCAGTTAATAAGGATGTTAAAGACTTTGTTCAGGCTTGTTCCACATGTGCCAGAAACAAAACCAGCAATCAACCACCCGCAGGTCTTCTCCAACCACTCAACATTCGTGGTCGTCCCTGGTTGCATATCGCTTTGGACTTTGTTACCGGTTTACCCTTATCTTCAGGTATGACTACAATCCTCACAATTGTCAACCGATTCTCTAAGACATGCCATCTCATCCCACTCAGGAAACTTCCGTCAGCTCTGCAAACAGCCAAACTTCCCACCAAACATGTTTTTCGTTTGCATGGAATACCACATGACATTCTGTCTGACCAATGTCCGCAATTCATCTCTCAGGTCTGGAAGCAGTTTTGTTTATTTTTGGGAGCTAGATTTTCATTAACCTCCAGCTATCACCCTCAATCCAACGGACAAACAGAAAGACTCAATCAACAACTTGAATCCACTCTACACTGTCTCACTTCTACTAACCCAACAGACTGGTGCTCATACCTACCATGGGTTGAATATGGTTCGAACTCTCACGTTTCCTCTGCTACAGGACGATCCCCCTTCGAGGCATCCCTAGGTTACCAGCCGCCTTTGTTTTCTGCCAATGAGACAGACATCACGGTTCCCTTGGTCCACCATCACATCCGACGCTGCCAATCCATATGGAACTTCACCATCCAAACCCTCCAATGAACCGCAGAACAGAACAAACAATTCGCTGATTGACGACGCCAACCTGCCCCGGAATATCTGTCCGGCCAAAAGATTTTGTTATCAGCTGATGTACCACTGAAGTCTATGTCCCGAAAACCTTTGCCTCGTTTCATCGGACCTTATCAGATTGAGACAGTGATCAGTCCCTCAGTGGTTCGTCTCCAGTTACCTGCAAGCCTTAGCATACATCCTACGTTTTATGTATCCCAGATAAAGCCTTGGATCCCTAGTGCTTCCCTAACCCTAACCCTGGATGACAGGTGTTTCCTATCTGCTGATTGCCTGGAGGAGTACTTAAGCGGGAGGCTGCCAGCATTTTGACGCCAGAGTGTTTGCCTTAGTGGTAACAAGCCCAGCCTCTACTGATTTTTTTGCTTCGTTCATGTGCTAATAGTAACTTTGTATTTTGCTCCCTCGCAGGTTTTTACCTGAGGCTTTGTTTACCTTGCTGAGTTCCGACTTCTTTCCAGAGTTTCTCTGAGCATCTGGATAATCAACTACTGAGTTTCGGGTCTACCTTCTTGTGGATTTCTCTCACTACCGTCTGTACCTTTTGGACACGGACCAAGCTGGCGGCTTCCGGTTTCCTTCAACTCCAGGACCAAGGCATAAGCCTCCCCTGTTCCATCCTCCATCACAAGCATCGGCACCTGAGCTCCATTTGGTTGGCACCAAGACCACAACTAAAAGACAACTGAACGATCTCTCTTCGCAAGCTAAGACTCTCTTTACTCCTGGCAGTTCAAGCTACAGCAATTTAGTAAGCCATTTCTCAGATCTAAGTAATCAGTTGCTTCATATTATTCGTTTGTTCACCAGTCCATACTTCTTCCTTCCCGTACAGTTGGTGTTTCCAGTCCTCGTCCCTGATTACTTTGCTGACAATAAAACCTGTAAAACCTTTACTTCTGAGTGTTCTCTGTATGTGGGTCAAAACTGTACAGAAAATGACAGGATTGTCATTATGATTTTGAAAAAGCGAACATTATTTTTTTAATTCTAAATCGCTTCTTCTAACCACTAACCATTAGTGATGAAACAAATCATTCATATTCTCTGAATAATTATGTAATGTAAACCCTCTGAATACAATAAAAAACATCAGAATCAAAAACTTATTAGCACACATGTAAATATATAATTTGGTCAAATTTGATTGTGATTATAATACAAAACAGTCAAGTTTACCTGATCATATAATGGCAATTGGTAAAAGAGTATGTGTCCAATGTAGCCCAGCTTCAACCAATTAACTTCACAGCAAACTCTTTTCTTGAGCAACCCTAAGACATGCTTCAAAGCTGCAACACCATACTGTTTTTCATTTTCGAAGCAGTTCAGTTTTCTTCTGTCTGCAACGTTCTGTTATTTTTCATGTCCCGTTAAGGACGGCCCAGTCTAATCCTATATGGCAGAAACAGTTTTTAGATCAGCCAAACAGCTACAGTGATGCTATATTTGAAATGTGGTCCAGCATAATGTCAACAGCGTCAAGAACCAACAACCTGGGATACCACACAACAGTAAAAGATTACATTCTTTGCTCTTTTCAGGGATTTTTCTAAGCTCTCCAGTAAATGTCATGGTGTCAAGAAACACTGTGAGCACCAAAGCAACAACCAAGCATACACATATCCCAACATAGCTGGGATAACTATCTGCTGAGCTGCAATTAAAAACGCAAAACAAAAAATTAACAAGAAAGAATTTACAAGAAAAAACCTATTTATTTTGTTATTTTACAGAGGCTGTTTTCAAATTATTGTGTTAGATATAATGGAGCATGACATAAAATATGAGTTTAGTATCATACTTGGAATAAGAAAAATCAATAAATAATTAGGTAAGTAAATAAATAAATTCATTAAAAATCTAATAAATAAGCAAGGAGCTACATCAGTGAAAGATATTGTTCTCAAAGCCTCCTTCCTCTGCTCAGATTTATTTACATAAAACCCACTTACCACAAATGTATGAAAATAACTGTGCTGCAGCCAGAATGAACCGGGAGACACAATTATGTTCTTTCATAAATAATAATCTAGGGTTTTCTGTGCTGAACAAGACAAAGAGCCATTGAAGCTTTTTCCCTGTCAGTTAGTAAAATTTTACCAGCTTTGATCATGGCGTTCTTTTACATTCTGCCATACTGTTTTATTCAGTTAAGATAACTTGTGAGGCAAACAAGACTGGAACCATGAATTGTCAAGAAGACATTCAACAGAAGATTCCTTTGTGAGAGGGTGGGATTTGTTTTTGTGGAATAGTTCTACAAAATGTTTGTGGTGAAATATGTTAAACTAAGAGAAATAAAAAATAGATTCAATTGGAAACCAAAACAATAAAGAAGAGGAACGTCTTTATATTTTGCAAATGTTAAATGCAACATGCATACCACATGTCTGTATCAGCATCACAGTTGCAGAAGTAATTCATGTCCATGCAGTTCTCCTCCAGACTGCAGGAGCACTGCTGAACTCCAGGCAGGAAGCCTCCCCAGTAACTCCTTTTGTCTCCTTCGCGGTCCAGCCACCAGGACAGCGGGCTCCCATCTGCAACAAAAACACAGTCAGAGACAAGACCTCAATCTCTCCGTCACTTTTAGCCTCTGCCTACAATATGAAAAGGAATATTTGAGGGGGTCAAATATTAACCACTGAAATTATTAGAACATTTTAAGCGTATAGGTTTGTTTATTTTAACGCTCAATAATGGCTTAGTTCTAAAAAAAATTAATACTTCCTTGTGACAACAAATCCTCCCAAAACATTTTGACTGGAATTCAACTAAATATATTGATTCAGTCCCCTGTTATTCTCATTTGTTGTGTGAAGTGTCCAGCAGGGAACACTAAGACTATTATTGTATATATTGTATGTTAAGAAGAGTTGTGTTAAGCCACCGAAGAAGCTATGGATGCCATTATTGCTTTGATGGCATAACCTAAAATTTCTAAAATTTAGGTCACAACTTTTTACAGGTTTTAATATAAACTGAGGAACATAAATTACCCCAGAACCTCTTTTAAACTGCTTTTAAAATGTTTTATCTGTCTTTGGTTTTTAACTTACATACATTTTTGCTAACATACCTACAAGAAAAGGAGCTAGTGTTTCTAATTAAATCACATATTGAGAAAACTACATATTCTAAATGTTAATATATTCTGGCCATGTAACTTGATTTAGACAGACACCCTGTCTACTTTTAAGGTTCAGCTTAAGACTTTACTTTGGATAAAGCTTATAGTTAGAGTGGCTTAGTTTATCCTGAGCTATCTCTGTAGTTATGCTGCTATAGGCTTAGACTGCTGGAGGACATAACGAACACTTTCACTCACTCTGCTACATTCTCATATTACTCGTAAATAATGCATGATCTGCAGTTATTGCTGTTACTTTATGTCCTCTCACATTTTTTTTCCACACAGTTCCATTTGGGCTGGTGTTTTGTTTAGCTGTGGCCCATTCCTGAACGGGGGCATTGGCAGAGCTATTGTGGCCAACGACTTAATGTTTTCTACTGATATACTATACGATATGATATACTTGACCCTGTTTTTCTGTGATTTGCCCTTTCTCTCTCCTAGTTACAGCACCTGAAGGAGCTAATCCTGCAACTAACTATATGTAGTAGCCCAGAGCATGTAAGTTTAGGTTTGTTTATCTCACAGATTAAGCCACAAAAGACGCCAATAATGTTTTACTTTTAACTTAGAAAGTACTTCTGGACCAGTGAATCTGTGTCTCTGTCATGTCTTCTCAATCCCTGAATCGGTTGGAGCTCTGTGGAGCCATTTTGTGGAGATTTCTTCCTCTTAAAGGAGAGTTCTCCTTCCCACTGTCACCACATGCATGCTCAAGTATTGAATTTGAGTGTGTATGTATAAATGGGTTGAATTTAATTGTATTGGGCTTTTCTGCAAAGTGCCTTCAGGTGACATTTGTTGTGAATTAGTGCAACATAAATAAAGTAAAATGCATTGAATCGATATAAAAACTATTTGTGGGCTGTTTCTTAAGTATCTTTAATGTGCAACAAAAAATATAGAATTTTCACCAGAAGGTAAAACATTAAAGGTTTAATTTATTGCATAGATGTGGGGGTTTTTTTATGTTTGAAGTTTGGGTCATCATAAAACAAATAATCTGAATAAAATGATCTTAAGAATTACTTATATTTTTATGAATATAATTGAAGTTAGTTTAAATGCACCAAACATATTTAGGTATCTTTTACTGTCATTTAAAACGTTTTTACATTTCTTCACAGATATGTTAATTTAAAATCAACCCAAATAAAATCCCATATACAAATTAAGACAGTAATATTATTTATTTAACTGCAATCGTTTTATGTTTTATGGGAGTACTCCAGCAATGTTCTGGTACACCCTGGACAGATTACCCGTTCATTGCAGGAACAAATAGGATACAAATTTCTGTTATTACCACTATAACAGTGTTACCACAAGCAGTATAATTCTACATAAAAAGGACAAATATTTCTCAGCAGATATGACAAAGTGAACTACGTTCCATGAATTTATTCACTAACCAAATGAGCCATTTCCTTCACCTCCCAGCCAATTGACAGTAAAGCTTTAGCTGTGCTGTTAAATCATAACTTATCACACTTAGAAAGTGTTAGGGGGTCCAGCTTCAATCGTCCATCACACAATGTGACCCTGCATTGCATAGAAGCCAGCCAGCAGATAGAAGCCCATTAAGCTACATGTCACAATACATAACCAGGTGTCACCTGCTGCAATGCCCACCTCCTGCAGATATTACAGCTCCATTAAGCAAAGCTTTGTGTAGGGATGCACATGTCATGAAAGAGTCTTAGGCAGGAAAGAATTACGTGTCTCTCTTTGGGTGTAAGTGGTTGCTTTTTATAGTCTATATTAACAGAAAAATAGAGAGACTCAAATCTATGCCGTACTGGAGTAACTACAGCTACTTAAACTAACCAGCAACATCTGCATCGCAAACGCTCCCCCCGCCTTTGCAAACACATGTTCTTCTGCTTAGCTTACAAACATTGTTCAAACCCCAAACAGCTCTACAAAAAAGAAAAGGCAACGATCAATAGTTCCTGTAGGGCAGGTTGGCCTCTTGCTCAAATTGGCTCATATTGACACAACTTATTCTCATCAAGAAGGCAAATGCATCTTCCTGTTTCACTGATGCATAATGCCCGACAGGCAGACTCAACATTCAGCACAGCCACAGTACCAAAAAAGGTGAGAATACAAAGCACAAGGGAGGCTCTTATTCCAAAATGTCAATTAAAACCAAAACAATACGTTCTTCAGTAGTAATATACACCCAGTTCACCACAAGTGGAACCTTAGCAGCTTGACTTTAAAACTGCAGCATGCTGAAAACATGGGCATGTTCAGAGACATGCAGTAAAAATGCTTTATTTCAGAAATATTCACTACAGGCACTGCTGGATGGAAAGGCTAACATCCCCCTCCTGCTGCCTGACCCTGTTGTCTGTTTCCTAAACACAGTGGTATCCATTAAGGTTACTTTAACACCAGTAAGTCACAGACAACACAGCACTAAAACAAACTTAGAATTCAATCAATTAAATTGGTGTAATAATTAACTTGAATTTTATTTAGGCAGTTTTTAATATTTCTAGGTAGAAATTATTTAAGTGTACTAGTTAAGCGGATGTTAAAAATATTGTATTTCAACCAGTTTTTAAAATGAACTCACTTGACCAAATTAAATTATAACTAATTATTAGGATCAATCTGGTCATTGGGCTTGTCACTGTTAAATAGAAAAAGAGCCCCAGTTCATGTGACAGCATAAAATGTTACCAGAATACTCATGAACATTTAATATTATAACGTGGTGGCGTATAAAAAATATTCTGTTACATCTGTTGTGACTATGATTATGAATATATTATTTAATATGTAATATTAATATTTTATCAAATAATATTCCGGTCTGTTAAGGATTGTCCTGTGAATACCAGCCCAGTAAGGCGGTGGTATTAGGACAAAATAGAAAGGTGTGAGACGAGCTCTGACATTATTGAACAACATAAACTCTGCACATATATGGAATGAATTCACACAATTTCTTAAAATACAAGAATTTATTAACAAAAATAAGTCAACTCAAAGTCAAACATATTTAAATCAACAAACTCTTTACTTTGCTAAAACAATCCAACTAAACTACCAAGCAGAATTAAAGAATAATGAAGACTAATGGACTATGTACAATATAAACAAGTTGATTAAAGATGATTGATAATTATGACCAAAAGAGTGATGCAACATTACCATGCAATGTTTATGTTTGAGAACCAAGGATTATCTAGAAGAATCTGGAAATGAAGTTAAATTAGTCTTGGAACCAACTTAGGCAATAATCAGCAAACGTTTAGACAAACATTCACAATGAAAGATCAGATAAAATATTATTTTAATAAAATAATGTTTTAAATAATGATCTGCTGAATAAAACCAAACTTCTGGATGAATAATTCTCAACCTTAGCTGCCTTTATTTATTAAAATAATATTTAAAGAAATATTATTAAGGAAATGGTAAAATATTTAAGGAAATATTTTGGAAAAGAGCCAAATCTTTCTGGAGAAATGAAGCTTAATGGTGTTGATTTAGTTATCAAGTTCAGTAAAATAATGTTTAGGGACTATTATTTACTAACTTGAAAACTAACTTTTCTGGGTAAATATTCTTTAGCAGAAAGAACGTGTCCTTACTTGTTAGCAGTTCAAGCTAACAAAAGAAGTTGATAGCTTAGCACCAGAATCAAACACACACCTTTAAAATACCAGGGTTAAAAAAGGGTTAAAATGCATGAGCACGGACGGTGCGTTATGATCAATCTTCTGTGTTTAAAATCACCCTTTAAATAAAGTTTGTCTTAACTTTAAAAACACAGAACACAAAACTGAGCACGTGGTGAGCAGAAACCCTGCTATCACCAAGATAGCAGAGTTTCACACAACAAAACCAAACTTCATAAAATGAAAAACATTTAGATCATTTCATTCTAAATATCTCTCTGCCCAAACCCTAACCTCATATGTGAACCGTGCTGAGGAGAAGTTGTCCGGGCGAAGACAAAGTTTGAAGAAACTCTGTGAACAAAAAGTTTGCTACAGCAAACCTCCGTAGCTGTGGCTGGGCGGTTCGCTGTGTCCGCTGGCCACACTGCACGTTAACTGCCGTAACTACGGTGATGCGGTGCCGTTGTCCTTCCTTGGGAAACTCCTTCATTCGGTGTCGTGCTGGGAACTCTCTGGAAACAGTTAATCTCTGTAGACCTCAGAGAGAAAATCAAGCAACGCTGGTACCTTAATTATCCCGTTTATGAATGAATACTGGATACACGAACAGTTATTCATTCGTACTTAACTTAGTGCATATGATCGGCCCAAACTCCTGGAGCTAGTTTGAAGAGATTATGTCTGTTTGCCTGCAAAGAGACATTAGCCCACTGTGTCTCCCCCCTTGGAGGAACTCGCGTAGAAGAGATCGATTCCTTGGAAAGGCGGTGGTTTTATATGGCCAGTGGCACCCTGGGAAGTTCACTGTTACCCCCAATTCCTAAGTTGTGCCGAAAGCAGGTTAATGCAATTTATTTTGAAAGTTCCAGAAAAGTCCGTACCGCATTTCCTGTTGTAACCATGGCTGTGGGTCCCAACACATCCACAGTTAAGATTTGCAACAACTGCCATAGCTTGCTGGTAAACTAGCATCCAACATCAGTCACTAAATTATCTGAAGCTGCATATATGCATCAATTCTTTCTGGATTACCACATTTCATTTCACTAATCACATCCTAGCTTGATTACTGTAGACTCAAAAAAATACCTTAAATACGACTTGTGTGACAACACAATGCAGGTTTAAAAATCTTAAGAAGCAACAGAACAGAACAACTCCAGAACAACATCTAAACTCTGCAGGCCTTACTTGTCTCAGTTAAGGTCAGAGTTTGTGATCCCAGGTGTTGGGAGAGCCTATGCGCCTAAAACGTCTGTGCTGTTATTTCAAACATAACAATAAGTTCATCTGTAATAGTTTAAAAGCAACACTAACAATACAATATGAAAGTTCTGGAGTGGGCTATTCCAAATCCAGACTTAAATCCAATTGAGATGCTGTAGCATGTTTGGACGACCATCAAATATGGATGAATCAAATCAATTCTACAAAAAGGAGTCATATTTTCTCCATAGTGATGCGAAAGACCCATTAGAGCGTTCCAGATTATATTTTCATTGAACACAGTTGTTGCCATGATGGCATAGGTTGGTTTGGATAAATGATATCATCATTGTGAACTGTTTATAAGCATTTAGTCTTCTTTAGTAATCTTTACCTAATATTGTAATTTGTTTGTTGATCTGAAACATTTAGGTGTGTAAACAAAAGCCAAAACTGAGGAAGTCTGATAGGGGTTGGGGGTTAACATTTTTGTGGCACTGTATACTTAATAAAATTTAAATGGCTAATATTCCATTACCCCAAAAATGACTTTTTATGGTGCAACAGCTGCCAAACTATTCAGCTGTCAGGTAGATATCGAGGAATGTATCAGCACAAGACAAGAAGCAATTATAATACTGTTGGAAATGTTTTTTTCATGTTGTCATGTTAAATGCCGGTTACTTTTGAGCAAACACAGCTTATTGTAGCTCCTACATAAGGAAAAAGAACAATGAGCTTAAAACAGACAGATTTGAATGTTAATGACTCCATTGAAGGTTTGAGAGAACACTGAATTTAGGAAAGACATGTTCTACAGCTAAACTCAACAACTGGAGGTGAACTTCAGATGTTCTTGGCACACGGCTACATTTGCAATCCCAAAGAGGTTTTTTTGAACAGCTGCTGTTGTTGTCATTTTACTCTGGATTAGCATGAAAGGTGCTATTTTGTCACAAATCTTTAGAATATGCTGCATACTCTGTTTCTCATCAAAACAGGGATTGTTTGCTCCTACACACTCAGAAAAGTTAGGAACAAAGGTTCACTTGACTTTATCCACAGTGGATGTTCAACCACCAAAGGCAAGCATTAAAAATTCAAGCTATGCCTGAAAGTGTTCGTGCAGCTGCAAAATAGGCTGTTTCAAATATGTCTTTGATGTTCGATAATGAACTTGTTTATTTGCATACACATGGCACACAGCAGCAGCAGAAACAGGGACTTCATGAATGTTTCATGATTTAAGAGAAAATATTTAGATGTTTGGGAGCAAAGGTGCCAGGCTGTTCCAGATGAATGACTACAAAAATACAGCATCTAGCCTCTCAATGTATTATTGAAATGTAACAAGAACAGAGAACAAGCATGTGGGAGGGCCTCTGAAAAGACAACAACTCCCAACAGCAGTGAACTACAGACTGTCTAAATTTGAAAAAGCACAGATTCTTCACTACTAAAAAAAAAAACAACACAACAATGGCCATATCTTACTGCCACTAATATGGCCATTTTGTTTCTACTTTATTTTATAGTCTAGTGTAATTTAATATGAATAAATGAGAGACTAGGATTAGGTCTTTGGTTGATATTTGCCCTTAATCTGCAAATCACCATCTGCATTACATTGTCTCTTTGCATTTTATTTAATCTCCTCTTCAGGTTCAGGTTAAACTATGACAAGCTCATTTTGTTCCTTATGACATATACAGGGCTTGGACAATTAAACTGAAACACCTGCCATTTTAGTGTGGGAGGTTTTGTGGCTAAATTGGACCAGCCTGGTAGCCAGTCTTCAATGATTGCACATTGCACCAGTAAGAGCAGAGTGTGAAGGTTCAATTAGCAGGGTAAGAGCAGTTTTGCTCAAAATATTGAAATGCACACAACATTATGGGTGACATACCAGAGTTCAAAAGAGGACAAATTGTTGGTGCACGTCTTGCTGGTGCATCTGTGACCAAGACAGCAAGTCTTTGTGATGTATCAAGAGCCACGGTATCCAGGGTAATGTCAGCATACCACCAAGAAGGACGAACCACATCCAACAGGATTAACTGTGGACGCAAGAGGAAGCTGTCTGAAAGGGATGTTCTGGTGCTAACCTGGATTGTATCCAAAAAACATAAAACCACAACTGCCCAAATCACGGCAGAAATAAATGTGCACCTCAACTCTCCTGTTTCCACCAGAACTGTCCGTCGGGAGCTCCACAGGGTCAATATACACGGCCGGACTGCTATAGCCAAACCTTTGGTCACTCATGCCAATGCCAAACGTTGGTTTCAATGGTACAAGGAGCGCAAATCTTGGGCTGTGGACAATGTGAAACATGTATTGTTCTCTGATGAGTCCACCTTTACTGTTTTCCCCACATCCAGGAGAGTTACGGTGTGGAGAAGCCCCAAAGAAGCGTACCACCCAGACTGTTGCATGCCCAGAGTGAAGAATGGGGGTGGATCAGTGATGGTTTGGGCTACCATATCATGGCATTCCCTTGGCCCAATACTTGTGCTAGATGGGCGTGTCACTGCCAAGGACTACCGAACCGTTCTTGAGGACCATGTGCATCCAATGGTTCAAACATTGTATCCTGAAGGCGGTGCCGTGTATCAGGATGACAATGCACCAATACACACAGCAAGACTGGTGAAAGATTGGTTTGATGAACATGAAAGTGAAGTTGAACATCTCCCATGGCCTGCACAGTCACCAGATCTAAATATTATTAAGCCTCTTTGTGGTGTTTTGGAGGAACGAATCAGGAAACGTTTTCCTCCACCAGTATCACGTAGTGACCTGGCCACTATCCTGCAAGAAGAAGCTTAAAATCCCTCTGACCACTGTGCAGGACTTGTATATGTCATTCCCAAGACGAACTGACGCTGTACTGGCCGCAAAAGGAGGCCCTACACCATACTAATAAATTATTGTGGTCTAAAACCAGGTGTTTCAGTTTCATTGTCCCACCCCTGTACATATTTGTAGGTTTTTCATTTAAATAATCCTTTTATGCTGCTGAAAGCCACAAGCAGAACATGCAAGACATTATGGAATGACAGAGCTCTTTAGACCATGAACAGCACCCCAAATCAACTTGTCCATGAAGTGGCCCAAGTCCAGTCCTTGAGAGCTGCTATCCTGCAACTTTTAGACATATCTTTTCTCCAACACACCTAAATAAAATGAACGGCACTACAGGTACAGTGAAGCAAAAAGCACTGCCCCTTACAAATTTCTTCTACTTTTGCTGTTTTGTCAATTGTAATAGTTTCAGGACAGTTGTCAATGGATGATTATATTTATCCAAACCAATTTTAGCTATGTAAAGCAACTGGACCCCATATGACAAAGTGATTGCCCCCCTGAACCTAACAACAGCCAGTTGGTGTTTTGAGATAGGAGCCCTGAAATACAGTGTTCCTGCAGATATTAATACATTTTAATGTCACTGCAGCTAGACTGCATTTGACATTCGGGTTAGTTGGAAAGCTAGGGCTTTTTAAACTGAAGTTATGACTGATGTTGGCTCTTGTCTTCCAATTTGAAACTTGGCAATTTGAACTGTTAAGTAAAAATGGAATGCACAATTAAACTGCGTTGACCAAATATGCAACGTTAATAGTTATTTCTATATATCAAATAAAAAGTTTAAGTTCTGTCAAACCACATGTTAATATATACAATGCTCAAAAAAATCATATCAAGTCAGATAATCTTCTGGAATATTGATCTGGTGAGTTCAGTAGTAGAGAGGGTTGTTAATCAGTGTCAGCTATTTGGTGTTGATGAGATTAACAACAGGTGCACTAAAGGGGCAACAATGAGACCACCCCAGAAACAGGAATGGTTTTGCAGGTAAAGGCCATAGACATTCTCTCCCTCAATTTGTGACTGCTTTTCAGTAGGTTTGAATTTCACCAAGGTCATTTTCTCTACTGGTAGCATGAGGTGATACCTGGACCCTACAGAGGTTGCACAGGCAGTCCAATTCCACCAGGATGGTACAATAATATGTGCAATTGCCTGAAGGTTTGCTGCGTCTCTCAGCACAGTCTCAACAGCATGGAGGAGATTCCAAGACAGAAACATGAGGAGTATAGTCAAAGCCCTACAAAGTGACCTCCAACAGGCCACTGGTGTAAATCCCTCAAACCAAACCATTATAAATAGACTTCATGAGGCTGGCCTGAGGGGTAGATATCCTCTGGTAGACCCTGTACTCACTGCCCGACACCTTGGAACTTGACTGGGATTCACCAGAGAACACCGGAATTGGCAGGTTCTGCACTGGAGGCCTATTCTCTTCACGGATGAGAGCAGGCTCACTCTGAGCTAATGTGACAGTCCTCAAAGGATCTGGAGAAGCTGGTTGTTATGCTGCCTGCAACACTGTTCAGCATGATTGGTTTGGTGGTGGCTCAGTGTTGGCCTAGGGGGCATATCCATGGAGGGAAATCCCACCTAGACCAAGGGTAGGGGGCATATCCCTACACTTCAGGCCTAGGGGGCCCCCAGTGTAGAAAAGTATGGAGCCTAATTATTCACTGAACGGTACTTGTAAAAATCTGAGAACCATGATTCCAGATGCCTATTGTTTGCAACAATGTTTAGAACTGTTAGCTCAAAACAACATGTTTCTGTGCTGAAATCTGTTAAGAGTTCTGTGAGGAGTCTGCATGCCCTCTGAATTTGCATGGGTGAAACTGAACTTGCCCAATCAATTTCAGCACCTACACACACCTCCTAGATGTGGATGATATTACATCCTGTCTGCTAAAAACTGGTAAGGATGAGTCTCAAGAGGCATGGCACAGTTTTCTATATTAATTTAGCTGAATATCTGTGTATCATGTTGTTTTTGTGGCCCAACTTTACAACTAAATTGTTTACATGCAATATTTCAGTGTCTGCTCAAAATCTACAAAAATTAATCCTACTCCACAAAGGTCTCATTATGCAATCCAATTTTATATCACCATTTATCTGGCGTTGAGCACTGTGTGAACTCCCTGTTTTATTTGTGATATGTCTAAGGAATCTAACATTTATTAAACTACTACATGGATGTCAAGATTTAAAGGTATGCACATGCCTTCATAGAGGAAAACAAACCCACCTTTAGTATTAAAGAGACGGGACTTCTTACAGTTGTAAACTACTTCTTGTTGACACTGCTCTGACCCAGACACAATGGCACGTAGTTGTTCAGCTGATGCGTTGTAGCTGAATGTCATGGTGTAGGGTTGCTGAGGAGAGGAGTTCTGGACTTTTACTGGAGCCGTGCTGTTGTGGGACAACACCGTCCATACCTTCTTTTCTATAAGAAAAATAAGAATTTTACACCATTAAGTATTTACATACAGTATTTACAAAAGTTTTTTTTCTGGCATTTACCACACAGAAACAGGAAAAGTTAAAGTTTATGTGCACAAAAACATCTAATTGCACCATTATGTTCCTATGGGTGTCTGTGTTGTATTTGCTGCAAAGTTTAAAATTTGGCATCTGCAAAATGTTGTGTTGGATGGCTGAGCTGTTAGTGTTGATGGTGACATTTTACAAATGTGTTGCTTTGCATCACTGAAAAGCAAATGAATACTCGTTTCCAAGCAACAATCAGACGACCTTCTTTGTCCCAAATCTCCAAACATCTAATCCCCTGAAAATAACCTTTAGAATTCAGCCTTCACTGCTGACTTCTTCTCTTTGAACCTCTGACTCTCTTTGACTAAAACTCAAGTTTGTCTGATAAAACCAGATAAGGAGTGTGTCCTGTTCCCTCAATGGCTCACTTCATTATTTGGATTCAATGTTTGCTCTGCTTTAGAGAAAATCCCTCTCCACTTGAATTATTCCCAGCAGGTTGTATGGCTTTTAGTTATTTACATGTCTAATGGATTTCTTAATTGAGGTCAAGCTGAGGCATATCTGCTGCCGGCCTATTCTGACTCATAAGGAAAAGACTGAAAGTACAAACTGTATGATAACACTCTTCCTGTGATGACATCATCAGTACATTAACCTTGGAAAGGACAAAGCAGCAGGGAAAGCTGTGACAGTTTTGTGATAAATAGTGTACTGTCTTATATGTGCCACAGACAGGTGCATCCCTGTCTGTCAAATCTTAGGTAATATAAAGTACAGCACCTTGGACAAATATTCGTACCCCCTGGATCCTTTTCACATTGTGACAGTGCAAGCACAAACAAATGTAAATGGCAAATGGACTTTTACTCTAATTTAGATTACCCTTTTCCAGTCATACTGACCACTCAAGCTGCTACAATAGAGCCATCCAATCACATTCACAAACACACATTCATTCAGTAATATGCAGAACAGTATGCAACTTAAGGTTAAGTACCTTGCCCAGAGGCACATCAACATGTAGTAGAATGAAGGAACTAAACCCACACCTTACAGACTACAAGACAACCACTCCTCTGACTGAGCCACAGTAATCTCAAATGTATTTTATAAGGATTTTATGTGATTCCCAAACATATTGTGTACATTTGTGAAGCAGCAGAGAAACAACACATGGATACTGTTAAAGATTAAAATCAGAAAAGTATTTATAAGTATTTAACCCTCTTTACTCTTATCCCCTTCAATTAATCCCAGTGAAACCACCTGCCTTCAGAACTGACTGGTTTAGTAAATAGAGTCCATGTTTGTGTAATTTCATCTGTTTTATTCTGAACAGACAGCATCACGATAATGAAGGAAGACAGCAGACAGGTCAGTGAGAAAGCTGTGCAGAATTTGTAACAGGTTTATGTTATAAAGAAATAGCTTAAGCTTTGAGCATTTAACTGTTCAATCATGGGTATGACAAAGCTAAGAAACCTATCAAGACATGGCCGTACACCTAAACTGACAGGCTAATCAAGAAGAGCACTCTGGAGGAGCTGCATAGAACCAGAGTTCAGATGGGAGAATCGGTTGAAAGGACAACTGTTAGTTGAAAACTCCAGAAACTTTTATAGAATAGTGGTCATTATTGCAAAAAAAGCCATAAGAGATCTGATTTCAGGTTCGCAACAAGCCTGGTAAGAGACATAACCAACATGTGGAAAAAGGTGTTCTGGTCTGATCCTATAGTAAGAAACTTCTTTGCCTGTATGCGAATAATTATGTGTGGAGAAAAACTAACACTAAACATCAGGCTAGACATACCTTCCCTATGCTGAAACATGTACATGGAAACATCATAATGTGTAATGTTTTCCAGCAGGGACAGAAAAGTAGGGATTCATAAAAAGATGGATGGACCTTAATACAGGGCAATCATGGAAGACAGTCTATTAGAAGCAGATAAAGACTTAGACCGGGCTGCAGGTTCACCTTCATCTCCCTTTATCCTCTGTGGTGACACTTTGCCACCGATGATAATGTTCACTCTCCATCCATTCTGGACAAGCTTAAACTCTTTTTCAAAGAAGTTTAGTCAAAAATATCCATCTGTAGATGTGCAAAGCTGCTAGAGACATGCAGCTAAACCCCAAATTATTCATAACCTCAGAGATTTTAGGTTTAAAGTAATCTTTTAATTTTACAACATGGTTTTTCTGACAGGAAGGTATATTAACATTTTGGAGCAGCCCAGCCATAGTCCCAACTCAAACCTGAAAGTGAATCTGTGGAGGGAACTAAAAATTAGGGTGATGACAAGGAGGCCTTCCAACCTCAAAGACCTGGAGCTCATCACCAAAGACAAAATGTCAAAATACCAGAGGAGACATGCAAAAAGCTGCTCAGCTATTAAACCAGGGATTGATTAATGTAATATCAATAAAGATTCTTCCACTAATCATTGAAATGAGTGTACTTGTCATCAGCTTGCATCAGAAAGAAGTATGTTAGGTGTAAAACAATGTATATGCAGGCAGATTGGATGGTTATGAGTATATTCTTTGTGTCATCGTTAGATCAGAATGTCATTTAAATTGAAGGAGAAATTCACAGAGCCAACTGATACATCTGTGGGGGTCAACCCTTTCATCTTTAACTACCTCATGTTGCACAAAAAATCACAGCCTCTGGAGGCAACCTGAGGGTCTTTAGATCTGTAAGCCTGCTCAGCTCTAATCTTTTTTTTTTACATGGTTGCTCTCAGTGATGCTTTACTGTACTAGATGCCCTTTTAACAGAAGCAAGTTTGCATGCAGCATAAGATAAGGAGTTTAATTAATCTTCATGCCAGGATGTTCTCAAGAGTTTAGGGGGCAGAAAAGGATAAAATCACTAATGACAAATATTGTAGGTTTCTACAGAGACATGTTCTTATCTGTCATGCCCTCTTTGAGGTATTTTTACTTTTGTTAGAATCCCCATATAAGCAACATATATGTAACAAGACAAGCGCTCCCATGATCTCACCTGTCATGTTGCAGTATACCTGTGTGGGCCCCAAGGGACCGCTCCCATCTGGATCGATGAAGTAGAAACCTGAGGAGCTGCCACTCAGCTTGTAGGCCTCACAGGATGACTCGTAGATTGCTGGAAGAAGCAGAACAGAAGAGCAAAAATAGTTTATTTTTTTTCTAAGAATTGGCCCACTCTCTCCTGAGTCTGTACTGGATGAGTCACAAACACAGAGAACCTATATTTATAAACTGTGCTAAACTGATTGTGTTCAGAGTTTATGAAAAGGTTAAACATATTAAACAAGTTTCTATGATTTCCTTCATTCACCTCTGGAACATTGCCAAAATTAGAAATATCCTACCCAGAAGAAATGCTGGCCCTTGCAATTGTTATTTCAAGGCTGGACTATTGTAATTCGTTACTATCAGGATGTCCACAAAATGCAGTTAAAAGCCTTCAGCTGATTCAAAATGCTGCAGCAAGAGTTCTGATGAAAATTAAAAAGAGAGATCATATTTCTCCTATTTTAGCTTCCCTTCATTGGCTCCCTGTTAAATTCAGAATAGAATTTAAAATTCTCCTCCTCACATATAAAGCCCTTAATGATCTAGCTCCATCATACATCAGAGATCTGATCGGTCCATATGTTCCTAACAGAGCACTTTGTTCTCAGACTGCAGGATTACTGGTGGTTCCTAGAGTCTCTAGAAGTAGAATGGGAGGCAGATCCTTTAGTTGTCAGGCTCCTCTCCTGTGGAACCAGCTCCCAGTTTTAGTCCGTGAGGCAGACACCCTGTCTACTTTTAAGGCTAGGCTTAAAACTTTCCTTTTTGATAAAGCTTATAGTTAGAGTGGCTTAGGTTATCCTGAGCTGTCTCTGTAGTTATGCTGCTATAGGCTTAGGCTGCTTACTGGAGGGGGACATCAGCCAAGCTACTGCTGCCTACAGCTTAATGCTCACCTTATATAGATAATACACTTTGCCCTGTCTTTCAGTGGTTCAATGGTTGGTTAGAAACTTTTAACCAATTTGAATAATACACTGAATCTGACTGCACTGTTTGATAGCTAGGATTAATGGAATGTATATACCTGACTTAAAATCTGATTTGATTGAATTGACTTTGTGAAGGTCCTTGAGACGACATGTGTTGTGAATTGGCGCTATATAAATAAGACCAGGGGCTGAAAGTGAGCCGGTACGGTCCGGTACTGCGTACCACTAAAAGATTCTGCGCTCGAGGTTTTTGTGAACGGCCAGCCTTTAAAACGAGCACCGCTACGTTTAATGTCTGTCTGCTCGCTGCTAAATACCCCAGTTAAAAGCAAAGGGAAAGTAACTAGTTGTGTTTCATGTTATTCTGATGAATTACAACACAGTACAGCTCGAAAACACCACTTATGACCAGAGATTTCACATACACTACACGAGAGCGCATGCGCGCTTACTTCCAAAACAGAACGGTTGCCAAGGAGATTGGTGCGTTCAAAAAAACGGAAATTGAAGATGAAGTTATGCATCAGAAAATGGTTTATCATTGTTTTATACATGGCAGCTCTTTAACAATTGAAATATATATATATACATATTCTACATTGTCAAGTGATTCTAATTTCTGCCTTATACAAACAGCCTATTTACATTTTAATTATTTTGAGTTTGGACTTTGCTGAGAGAGAGAGGTCTTGAGGGGGCCACAGATGAGAGTAACAATGAACACAAACACACACACACACATTATATATATATATATATATATATATATATATATATATATATATATATATATATATATATATATATGCCCCCGGTGCCTCCCCAGCTTCTAGCTCCCCCAACCTCTAGCTCCGCCCCTAAGTACTTGCAGCAATTTAAAACTACTTTCACCCCTGAATAAGACTGAATTTAATTAAATTGTATTGAGTTACTGATGGAGACATACACTTCTGGTCAATTTAAATGATCCAATGCCAACTTCAGCTTCAGCTACTTTCAACTTCAGCAGTAACACATGAACTGTCTCAACTGACAAGCATGAGGATGTAGGTGTGGCTTATATGTGCCAAACCATGAGACAGAGAATGATGTCCACAACTTTACAACAGCTGATTATCACAATCAGTGGACAATCATTTGGAGATGACAGCATCCACATTGATCAAAAGAGAACCTAAGCATTATCTTTTGATGAAATCATGATTACATTTACGCTACTTAGTCATTTATAAAAGTATTCATACCCCCAGACTCTACACCTGAAGCTATTCGTGGACATATCTAAAGAAATAAAATAACATTCAAATAAGAAGAAATGAATATAACAAATAAATGACACTAAACATGAGGAAGAAATTTCACTAGACAACCATAATGCTGAAAGAAAGGATAAAAAGAGAAGATTTTAGTGATCATTAAATCCTCTAATGGAAGGAAGCTATAAGATGACTGCCCTCATGAAACTTTAATCTGGACCCTCAAAAAGTCAACTGTCCACAATGATGAATAAACTAAGCTAAAAAAAAAAAAAAAGCTAACAAGCTAAAAAACCTATCTGATGTAAAACACAGGCAGTGTGGTCCTGAACCTTTTAGTTTAGTCATAGAGGCTCTTCACAGTGAGACACTGAGCCAGTAAGCGTGGCAGGCCAGCTGAAAAATTAGGTCTCCAGTTGAGTAATTCATGTTTTTAGTTGAGCCAGACAATGCTACAGTGAACAGCTCCCAGGAAAAATGTCTCTTTGTTCCACAGGAGAGTCAGTTACAATCAGAATCATGGGCATGGGAATGGAAAATGGGAAGATAAAAACCATATTTCATATGTTTGGCTTCTGTATGCTTGCACTGGGTTTAAGGCACTGCTGCCTTTCAAGCTAACCATGTTTTATGTTTGTGTTGTCGTACAGATCACGCTGGTTAATGCTGACGAACTAAGTCAAATAACCATGTCTTGGTAGAAGAATCTTTTCACATTATGCTGAAGTTGAAAAGGATTTATTTTTGGTTTATTTATCTGACAATGCTGTCAGTGTGCTGATATTAGAAACAGTACAAATATTATTTAAAATTTTTCATTTTATGTCAGAAGCAGACATATCTGTTAAAGGGAGAAATCAGAACATTTACATGCTGTTAGAAAGTTACAAACACACATGCATTGACTAGTCCTGTGTTTTTAAATTTTCATCGGATCCATTTCCAAAATATTTATATATTTTACTCTTTTAACAACATTCTAATTCTTTCATTTATTCAATGTGACCTAAAAAATGTTGGCAACGAGCAGATTTTAAACGTGAAAATCAAATTGATCAGGTTGGTTCTGAAGTGGTGCTGTCTTTGTTTAGTTGTTCAGTAATTAACAGGATGATCTCCAGAAATTCAGCGCAATGCTAAGTCCTAAAGGGTAAATAAAGTCATATATTTAACTGACATAATCTGCCAAAATAATTGTGTTAGGACAGATAAAATTAAATTAAGCTGTCTAATTTTCAACACATTTCACTATTTTTTATCTATTTTTAAGATGCAGGTTTGATAGCGTCTTAGCTAGTTTAGAATGATC
The DNA here is from genome assembly GCF_021462225.1 of Girardinichthys multiradiatus. Classification (NCBI taxonomy): domain Eukaryota; kingdom Metazoa; phylum Chordata; class Actinopteri; order Cyprinodontiformes; family Goodeidae; genus Girardinichthys; species Girardinichthys multiradiatus. Next base: position 550,979 of record NC_061800.1, read on the forward strand.
TCATGACTAACAGAAACATCACATCAGCACGGTTGAACAAATGAATGCTGCACTGAGTATGTTTCAGACCTTTTCATGTAAATGTGGAGACAGGCTGATGTGGGAATTGAATACATCCCTGGACAAGGGGTCCACCAGGCGTTCCCTGCAGACCCTCACTATGCGCTTGGGCCTGCCAAGTCTGTCCGGCTTTCTCCTCCTCCAGTGGATCCAACTCACCACCAGGTGATGATCAGTGGACAGCTCAGCCCCTCTCTTCCCCCGAGTGTCCAAAACATGCGGCTGAAGGTCTGACGATACGACAACAAAGTCGATCATTGACCTCCTCCCTGGGGTGTCCTGGTGCCAAGTGCACTGATGGACACCCTTATGTTTGAACATGGTGTTCATTATGGACAATCCGTGACTAGCACAGAAGTCCAATAACAAAACATCGCTCGAATTCCAATCAGGGAGGCCATTCCTCCCGATCACGCCTCTCCAGGTGTCACTGTCATTTCCCACGTGGGCGTTGACGTCCCCCAGCAGAATAATGGAGTCCCCGGGAGGGGCACTATCCAGCACCCCCGACAGGGACACCAAGAAGGCCGGGTACTCCGCACTACTGCCCGGCCCGTAGGCCGAGACGACAGTCAGAGACCTATCCCCAACCCGAAGGCGCAGGGATGCGACCCTCTCATCCACTGGGGTAAACCCCAACACAAGACGGCTGAGCTGGGTGGCAACAAGCAAACCCACACCAGCTCGCCGCCTCTCCCCGTGGGCCACTCCAGAGTAGAAGAGAGTCCAGCCCCTCTCGAGGAGATGGGTTCCAGACCCCATGCGATATCTCTCGACCTCCCGCAGATGCTCAGGCCCCTTCCCCCCCAGCGAGGTGACATTCCACGTCCCTAGAGCCAGCCTAAGCATCCGAAGATCAGGCCGCAGAGGTCTCCACCTTCGTCTGCCACCCAATCCTCTTTGCACCACTCCCTCACGGTTCCCCCTGCAGGTGGTGGGCCCACTGGGGGAAGGCCTCACATGTCTGGTTCGGGCTTGGCCCAGCCGGGTCCCGTTAGGAACAACCCGGCCATCAGGCGCTCTCCGGCGAGTCCTGACCCGAGGTCTGGCTCCAGGGTGGGACCCCGGCTCCGCTGTACCGGGCGACGTCACATGCCTCGATATATTAGTCCTCATGAAGGATTCTTGAAACTGTGCTTGTCTCCATTTAGTGCAGGATACTCCACTCATTATTTGACAAGGCCAAATGTTAAAAATTGTAAAATAGTGCAGATCCTTTTAATGCCAGGTGCTAAAATGAGCAGTGAAATGGTCCCTTGCTGCACTAAAAATCAGAAGCTAATTTTAGCATTGTTTTGTTTCATGATCTCAGAACCTTCAAATAATATTACTCGATTCCTATTAATAATAAAGGTTTAGTATTTTGTACACAAACTTCTAGAACATTAGAAAAAATGGCACGAACTCTGACTGCAGTTCAGCTGTCTGCTTCCTGGCAGTGTCATGACAGGTGAGGGTCTTTATAGGACCAACGTGCAAACAGGAGGGTGGGAGCTAAAAGGTGAGTTGAATATTTTATAATAACAGAACTTACAGCAAGGAACAGAGGCATGTAGACAGACATAGAACAGGGAGACAATGGCGACATGGAGCAGGGCACTGAACAGTACAAACCAGTGATGTGAATAGAAAACCAGGGAGACTAAATACTGAGGAAGGGAGGAGAATGGACCAATGGACTGGGAAAGCTAATCAAGGAGGGAATCGGGTGCAGCTGATAGAAGAGCGAATGCAGGAGAATTTAAGGAGAATGACCAATAAACACAGATGAGCATGGATAGCAGGGAGGTAACAGAAACCATCTGAGTGAACAGAAATAAGTAAACAAAGGGACTACCAACAGATCTACAGGAAAAATACAAACTATACATCTAACCAGGGAAGTAACAAACATCTAAACAACAGAATAAACCTAATAAACCTGAATGAACTGAAATAACGCAAGAAGGTAAACAGAACTCAAATCCAAAACCTAACACAGGCAGATTTTGACAGGCAAAGGGGAAATAAAACACTGTGGCTAAAATTGCACCAAACACATTTCCCAGTTAAAGGTGATATGGTGCATAATGATTCAGTGTTTAGTTAGATTGGGAAACAGAGTGATAATTGATTAATTCCACCAACCAACTGGTGGTATGTTTTAAGTACGCAGGTTTCCAATCTAAACTTTGACTTGTAGATAGAAAAGCTGAGTTTGATAAAAAGGACTATTTTTACTGCAGCAGGTCCTTTTATCTGCCATGATTCCTCCAAAACTGGCTGTCTGCATACAAACAAGATATCAACATTCTGGGGCAGGCAATGGGGGCTGGGGGGATTCACACTCTCTCCAGCAACACTCCACTGCATATATCAAGGCAACGTCAAAAATGACACCTGGAAGGAAAAACTCTTGCAATCACAGCCAGTCTGAAGTGGGGAGCTATTTAAGGATGCAGCAGGAAGAAAGGTGCAGATATATGTGGGTAGGAACAGCGATTGTGAGGTCATGTCAAGCTGAAACAGGACAACTTTCTGCTTCGCCTCTCAGCTGCACACAGAGAGGTAAGCTCAGAGTGAGACTGGCAGACGGTTGTGTGTGCTGAATCAAATGTGAGGCGGCTCGGAAGCCTTGGAGTTAGAGAGAGTTGTAATGGCAGCTTTGAGATAGGGCTGAAAAAATGAAAGTGCTCACAGTTGTGACATGTCGCTCCAGAGTATCCTGTTCCTGAACAGTCGCAGGAGAAGGAGCTCCACGTCTGGAAGCAACGGGCGTTGTGTTCGCAAAGGTTAGGCAGGCATCTGGGGGGAAAGGGAACAAGACCAGATCTTAGTGCAGCAAAACTAATTCCACACTTCACTTCAGAACGATTTCAGTTGCGCAAGAAAAATGCAGATATAAAAAAATACAATCCTAATGAGACCTTGTTTTTGTCTAATTAGTGCTAAAAATGAAAAGTAATCTTAATTATGATGCCATTAAAATGAAGAAGCTCCAATTATTGTTTTTAAAAGCTGCAGCCAGAAAAAGCTTGGTTTTATTGCTTATAATTAATTGATTATGAGATTAGTTGGTGATTAATTTTTTTGTCAGCTGACTAATTGAAAAATCTCCAGGATCCTCATAATATGCTTTGATCTTTATTTGTCGGGCTTTCATGCTGTTGGGGGATCAGAGCTAACTGATTACAATTAACCTGAAACTGAGTGTGTCAGATATTTGTTTTAGACAACACAATAAAGCACATTCTACTAACTCTTCCTGACAGGTAAGAAAAATCCATTTCATTTTCCTCTTTATTGTCTTCTTTGTTATTATGTATGTGAGCCTTGGAACTTGTCCAAAAGTTAATGTGATGATGATTCATGTTTTGGATGTTTAAATTAAAAATTGCAAATGACTCGAGAGTGTTGAGTTCTGCAGCCTCCTTGAAATTTGAAAAAGATGATTTCTCTCAGCACAAAAGAATCACTGTCACCTTCAAAGAATGCCTGTTAATGGGATTTTACCGCAGAAAAATTTACACCGCCATCTTCTGATTAATAGTCACTTCCTCAAGCCTCCTTCAGTTTCACATAATTGCCAGCCTTTCAAGCATGCATCTATAATTTCATACACTTTATCTCTCACCTATTAACTGCAGCACAGTGGGGCAGTCGCAACATGGATTGGGTTGCAACAATCGCTTTAATCACCATCATGCTATTTTCTGTTGGTATGTCCATGGCTGCCCTTACAGGACGTGAAATTACAGAAGGCAGCACACTTAAGCACATGCTAGCTGTAAACCGAGGTGTAATTAGACCCAGAGAAAAGGAGATTAGCTCTGATAAAAGTTAATTTTCCTCATTCACTCAGGGGTCATTAAGTAGGCCACAGAAGAGAAATGACAGCTAATATCAGGGATGTAATCACTCTCACATGTCATGTCCTCACAGTGGCACAGAAGGTTGCAGACATCAGCTATCAGAAAAAAAAAAAAACCTCTGGTTGGCTGTCTTTAGTCTGCCGCAAAGCTCACACACACACAGGCCTTTATTTGTACTCTCATTTGTTTGAAAAACTATTAACATTTCTTAAGATTAATCCCTCGTCAGCCTGAAGGTCTCTGTGCTGGGACCACCAGGCAGCATCTGTTATTAAAATGCAACCCGCTGCCATTTTGAAAATGTTGCTGAGATGGCATAATCACTGAAGAGGCCTCCTGGTGCTGCTGAGATTAAAATGGATGCAACATTTCTGGTGCAGTGGATTTGGTCAAAGTTTAAAACCATTTTTTTTTTTTTACTATTTCTTACATATTTCAAGGCCTTTCGTTACAAACTAGATACAGAACAATAATTTATTCAACATTCAGAACAACCTATATCTAAAAACAAAAGTTAGGAGATACACTGAGAGTCTTAGTGAGATAGAAACCTAAGGGTTAGAAGACACCGAAGAACATTTCATTATTAGAATATTTATCTTGTCTTCGTTGTGTGCGGAGGTTTGTAGTATTCTTTGTTTTAGGGGATTATTGAATCAATAATGTCAAAGTAGTAGATTGCATCATTTGAAATGGAAAGTTCTAAAGTGAAAAAAATCAACAGACACGCCCCTTGAAGTCGGAATTTTGACCTGAACATTCAGGTCTTGCAGAGGATCCTTGAGTTCAAAATCCAATATGGCTGCTGCCACAGTGAAGTACACTAGCTGCTCAGCTAATAATGTGTTCTGTTTAGTGTTTTTAAAGTTAAGACAAACTTTATTCAAAGGGCGATTTTAAACACAGATCGGTCATAACGCACCGTCAGCACTTATGCATTTTGATCCTTTTATTGATGGTATTTTAAAGGTACATGTTTGATTTTAAAGGAGTGGTAACAAGCTATAAGTTTCCTTTTAGCTCCAACCCCTAACGGCTAAGGTAGCACGTGACTTGCCACCATCTTATGAGACTGTAGGCTTTGTCGCCATTAAGTCAAAGATCATTTATTCAGAAAGGTTGTTAGTTTCTAATATAGGAAATAACATTCCATAAAAGTTTTTTACTAAATGTGATTAGTCCCGTAAGCCCTCACCTCCCGTGACGAGAGTGATGAAGATGATGAATTAGGCATGAATACAAGCATGGGTTCAAATAAATTTGTGTTTTCACTCTGTCTTCTGAGAGCCATTGATGACTTCAGGTGCTTGAGAGCACTTTCCTTCCTAAGAATGTGCTGCATCACCTCAAAAAACCTGTGCTCAGTGGCTTGCCTGGGGGGTCCCCCAACTGAGTGTTATTATCAGTTATAATGGACAGAGTAGCCACATGTTTTTCTTGTTCACAGTAGTTGGGTTAAAACTGAGTCCTTTTAGAATGTTTTCTTTCCTCAACTAACTCAAAGAGTGTTTGTGTTTCCTCCTCTCTCTAGTTGGGGTTCCTCTTAGAGCTCATGGCTGCAGTGATCACCTCAAATTTAGTGTTTATATACACAACTCAGTGAACAACCACCTTCAAATTTGTGACCAAGAAATGGTCGGAATAAGTACGGAACTGATTGTCTTTAGTTACATGAATATACTGAATTGTTTCAGATATTCGTCATAAAAAAGGGATAAAACATTATGGTGCTGAATGTGAACTTATCTTCACAACTTTATCTTAACATTTCTCTGAGAATATTCTTAAATAAGAAATCTGATTCAGTGATTAGTTGTTGCCTGGCATTTTCTAAATAATTCATCCAGAAACAGCTTTGTGTCACAGCAACATGTCGTAAATCAACTCGGGCACTGACACTTGACATATAGACCTACACTTGAAGTGAGAATCCGATGCTTTATAACTAACTTGATTTTAAATAGGACATTCATGTTCCAATGTGGCTGAGTTAAAACAATTCTGCAAAGACGAGAACAATATTCATTTATTTTCAATTTATTGGAAACACTTAGTGGCAGTGGTTGCAGCAACCAGTATTAGGTTGAGGGGGAGAACCATTTTAACATACAGTATGTTATGTATGGTCATATACAATAAATTCAAATATTATTGAAAAGTTCATTTATTTCAATAACTTAATTCACTGAGTGAAACACATTTTATAGGTTAATTACACACAGACTGATGTTTTCAAGCCTTTGTTTTTTGTTTGTGGAGGTTCCTCCAGCTATTTCACAGTGTTAGTATTTTGTTTCTTTCACACAGTATATCTGTTTGAGTACACTTTTTTCTATTATAATTTTGGGATGTTTGCTAATATGGGTGCACATATTTAGTAAACACTCTATGTCTGTGCAGGATATTAACTGTTTATTACTTTTGCTGAGGTTGAAGGAACTAGCTGGGGAGAGCAATTATGATGCAATACCAGGAAGTGGAGGAATCCATCAGGGTGAAGGGGGGGGGGGGGGGGGGGGGGGGTGGGACTCTGGAGAAGCTGACAAACTCTTAAAGCTCCACTGTTTAAAAGAGTTGTTGGTGTTAGGATATCTTAGTATTCATATTTGTGTTGTAATTATAATTTGTAGGTTTGAATTAGTTGTTTAGGTTTATTTATTGTTTTAGTTTTCTCTCCCCTGTATAAATTATTGTGTGTCTTGTGTGAGAAGTCAGTTCTTGTTTGTTATCCTTAGTTAGGTTTGTCTTAGTTGATATTTTCTTTTGGGCTCATTTTCCTGGATTTTGAGTAGTTTTGATGGATTTTTGTTAATATTTTTTGAGAAAAATAAATGGAGGATATTTTTTGTATGCCTTTATCCTTCACCTTACTACATGGACCCTGCCACTGTTAATGATGATTTTCCACATACAATTAATGAAAACATGACATTTAAGATTAGAATACTACATCAGATCAATAAAAAACATTTAATACAGAAATGTGGGCCTAATGAACAATGTACTAAATACCTGCTATTCTTAAAATGATTTTAATTTTAATTTTTTTAATGTACTTTTAATCTGACAAAGTATTCCCATTGAAAGGCATATTCTAATTTATTGAACAAAACTGTTTACACACACTACCGGCCAAAATGTTTAGATACACTTTCTCACTTAATGGTTCTCTTTATTTTCATGACTACTTACATTGTAGATTCTCACCAACTACGAATTAACACAAATGGAATTATATACTAAACAAAAAGTGTGAAATAACTAAACATTTTTTAATTTTAGATTCTTCAAATTAGCCACCCTTTGCTCTGAGTCCTGATTTGATCTCTTGGTATTCTCTTCATGTGCTTCATGAGGTGGTCACCTGAAATGGTTTTCCAGAGAGTCTTGAAAGATCTTCCCAGAGGGTCATTGAGAGACAGCCAAAGGTTAATTTTTCAGTTATTACAGCAAAAGGCTACCACTCTAAGGAATCTTAAATATAAAACATAATTAAAGTTATTTTACAATTTTTTGTTTGCTACATAATTCCATATGTGCTCATTAAAATTTTTGATGCCTTCATTGAGAATCTACGTACAATGTAAATAGTCATAAACATAAAGAAAACCATTAAATGAGAAGGTGGTTCTAAAATATTTGACTGGTAGTATATAAAGTATGTCTACAGCATACTAAAACGTCTTTGTATGGAGATGTTGCCATCAGTGATGTCAAATGGAGCACTGAGATCTAACAGGACAAGTGCAGGGAGGTTAAAGACAATGGCTGAGCCATTTGTAACTTCAGTTGGTTTATATGGTTTCAGAACTATGTCCAGGCTGGAAACTGACATCTCTGGTTGATGTTTAGAAAGTATTTTGTTAAGCATTTCAGAAATAAAAAGGAAGGTTGCAGTTCTAAATTGGCTACAAATGTAGATTCAGAATGGATCTAAAACCTGTAGAAGGACAAACTAATGAGAGGAAGTACTCGTACTCGTACTCGTCGTCTTCCGCTTATCCGGGACCGGGTCGCGGGGGCAGCAGACTCAGCAGAGACGCCCAGACAAACCTCTCTCCAGACACCTCCTCCAGTTCCTAAGGTCCATAAAAGTCCAACATGCACCGGGAACAGGTCCGACTTAGTGCGGGCAATGCGGACCAAACTCCTGCTCCGCTCGTACAGGGACCGGATGGCCCCTAATAAAGGGCCCCCGATTCCATACTCCTGGAGCACCCCCCCACAGGGCATCACGAGGGACACAGTCGAATGCCTTCTCCAGGTCCACAAAACACATGTGAACCGGTTGGGGAAACTCCCATGAACCCTCGAGCACCCTGTAGAGGGTATACAGCTGGTCCAGTGTTCCACGGCCAGGACGAAAACCACACTGCTCCTCCTGAAGCCGAGGTTCGACTATCGGTCGGACTCTCCTCTCCAATACCCTGGCGTAGGCCTTACCAGGGAGGCTGAGGAGTGTGATCCCCTTGTAGTTGGAGCACACCCTCCGGTCACCCTTCTTATGAAGGGGGACCACCACCCCAGTCTGCCAGTCCAGAGGCACTGTCCCCGACCGCCACGCAATGTTGAAGAGGCAACCATGACAGCCCTACAACATCCAGAGACTTGAGGTACTCAGGGCGGATCTCATCAACCCCCGAAGCCTTGCCACCACGGAGCTTTTTAACCACCTCGGTGACTTCAGCCTGGGTGATGAAAGAGTCCAACCCCGAGTCCCCAGCCTCTGTTTCCACCACGGAATGCATGATGGCAGGATTGAGGAGATCCTCGAAGTACTCCTTCCACCGCCCGATAATGTCCTCAGTCGAGGTCAGCAGTCTCCCGCCCCCACTATAAAAAGTGTTGGCGAAGCACTGCTTCCCCCCCCCTGAGGCGCCGGACGGTTTGCCAGAACCGCTTCGAGGCCAACCGGTAGGCCTTCTCCATGGCCTCACCGAACTCCTCCCAGGCCCGAGTTTTTGCCTCTGCCACAGCCCGGGCCGCAGCACGCTTGGCCTCACGGTACCCGTCAGCCGCCTCAGGAGTCCCACAAGCCAACCACAGCCGATAGGACTCCTTCTTCAGCTTGACAGCATCCCTTACTGCCGGTGTCCACCACCGGGTTCTAGGATTGCCGCCGCGACTGGCACCGCAGCTCCTCTCTTCACCCGAGTGTCCAAAACATGCGGCCGAAGGTCTGATGATATGACAACAAAGTCGATCATCGACCTCCTGCCTAGGGTGTCCTGGTGCCAAGTGCACTGATGGACACCCTTATGTTTGAACATGGTGTTCGTTATGGACAATCCGTGACTAGCACAGAAGTCCAATAACAAAACACCACTCGGATTCAGATCGGGGAGGCCATTCCTCCCGATCACGCCTCTCCAGGTGTCACTGTCGTTCCCCACGTGGACGTTGAAGTCCCCCAGCAGAATAATGGAGTCCTGGGGAGGGGCACTATCCAGCACCCCCGACAGGGACGCCAAGAAGGCCGGGTACTCTGCACTACCACTCGGCCCGTAGGCTGAAATGATAGTCAGAGACCTCTCCCCAATCCGAAGGCGCAGGGGTACGACCCTCTCATCCACCGGGGTAAACCCCTACACGAGACAGCTGAGCTGGGGGGCAACAAGCAAACCCACACCAGCCCGCTGCCTGTCCCCGAGGGCCACTCCAGAGTAGAAGAGAGTCCAACCCCTCTCAAGGAGATGGGTTCCAGAGCCCACGCTGTGCGTGGAGGCGAGCCCGACTATTTCTAGTCTATATCTCTCGACCTCCCGCACAAGCTCAGGCTCCTTCCCCCCCAGCGAGGTGACATTCCACGTCCCTAGAGCCAGCCTAAGCATCCGGGGATCGGGCCGCTGAGGTCTCCACCTTCGTCCGCCACCCAATCCTCTTTGCACCGGTCCCTCAAGGTTCCCCCTGCAGGTGGTGGGCCCACTGGGGGATGGCCTCGCGTCTCTCGTTCGGGCTTGGCCCGGCCGGGTCCCGCGAGGAGCAACCCGGCCACCAGGCGCTCTCCGACGAGTCCTGACCCCAGGCCTGGCTCCAGGGTGGGACCCCGGCTCCGCCGTACCGGGCAACGTCCCCTGTATTTACCTTATTTTGATTTTCGCTCTTTTTACAAGATGTAGTTGTCGACCAACAGTGAAAAAATCGTTGCCTGTCCACCTTTTTGAGAGTAAAACCACTCTCACCAGGGACTGAATCAAAAGTATAATTAACAGTGAATGCTTGGTGGAGAAAGCGGGTTGGGTGATACCAAGTTTTTGGGAGGAGGAGGGTGGTTTACATTACCAAATAATTATGTTATTTTGCTGATAAAAGAAAATCAACAAGTTATTTATGCATTATTTATTTATATATCAGAGTGATATGTTGTTATATTTGGTGGGGGGGGGGGGATGAAATGTAGTCCTAAATTGAGTGCATCATCTGCCAACCTGTTTGCCCTGTAGGCAAACTGCAGGGCAGTCCTTTCTTGTTTTCAGGCACTGAACGAGCCTATTTAAATCTTCCTTTGAGATCCCCAGTGCAGGGAGGGGATCTGAAGGCAGGGGGGTGGTTGGTTTATGGCAGGAATTTGTGTCTGAATGGGATATGGAGGAGTTGGCTTGAGGTGTGAAGTGCTGTTTTTCATACCCTTATTAGAAGCCATTTAGTTGATTAGCTAGGCGATGATTCTGCTCAGGGTAGAGGGAAGGGACCCTGTAGGCAGTCAGGTTTATCAAACCATTCCCAACAGCAGAAGCATTTCCATGTGAGAAGCTTTTCTTTAGCATTTCACTGTAGCTTCTCTTTACTGCTTTGATCTCCTTGGTCATTTTGTTCCTGGCCTGCTGATACACGGCTGTGAGCCTCTTCCTTATCCCTGTGCAGCTGTCTCAGATGAAAATTGAACCAAGGCTTATTGTTATTGTATGTGCAGAAGGCCTTGTCTCCATGCACGTCCTCACAGAAACTGATGTATAAATGTCTGCCTGTAGGTTGGAATAAAATGAACCAGAGAGTGGTCAGAAAGTCCAAAAGCAGCCCTGGTGATGCCCATGATATGCATCCTTTAATATTATGTAGCAGTGGTCCATAGTGTTTTTATCCCTGGTGGGACACTTAATGTGCTATCTGTATTTGGGAAGTTCATTGGAGAGGTTTTCACTGTTAAAATCATAAAGAACAATGATGAGAGAGTCTGGATGCTTTTTCTCCATGTCTGTTATTAGATCAGCCTGTCATTTTTCAGCATCTGAAGTGGAGCCTTGAGGTGGTATGTAAATGCCAAGCAGTACAAACGAACTCCCTCAGTGAATAAAGCAATTTTTAAAAAATTTATAAGAAAAGACTCCAGGTCCGGATTACGTCTTTTTTAACACTTTGATATCTCTGCACCAACCTTCCTTTATATAAAACCAGATTCCCCCACCTTGCTTTTTCCCCAATAAGTCCAAGTTGCTGTCCTCCAAACAGCTGAAAGCCTGGTCTCAGAATGGCGCAGTCCGGGATGTTCTCACACAGCCAGGTTTCGGTAAATCAGAGGGCTGAAGATCCCCAGAGGTCCAACTTTTTACAGGTGAAGAGAAGCAGTTTATCCATGTTGTTGGCCAGGGAACGCACATTTGCCAGGTGGATTGAAGGCAAGGTTGCACGTAGCGCCCACTGTCGGAGTTTCACAAACACACAGGCTCTCTTCGATCTCCAGCGGCATAGCCCAGAGATAGCCGCAGCTTCACTGGCCAGTCTCAATGAATGATGATGATCCTCAAGAGAGGATTTTAGAAGTTCCTCTCTGCTGAAAGAGGCCACATGATGGTGGCATAAAGCGCCACGAAAACACACAGAAAACGAGTAAAGCTCCAAGGCTCCCGTCAGCAGTGCCATGTTGTATTGGATAATATGGCTAGTTCCTTACTTTTGACTGGGCTCGGAATGTAGCCCACATTGGGAGTGATAGTAAGTTACAAACTATATCAGAAAAGGGTAAAACCATTATATTGTTTTGTTTGTTTTCTGTGAGCTTTTATTTGAACCACTGTGGGAAAAAATGTGGACATCCTCTCTTTAGCAACATCAAGTGCAGCATCCTCAGTTAAAATAAATTAAAATTAACTAAACACTTCGACAATGCATTAAAAAGCAGATGTCGGGAAGTGTTAAGGGATTCTTTACAAGTGTATTAAGCCCATGTTGTCTTTCCCAACTGTCTCTCACATGATATTAAGCCCTAACTAGTCATGGATTGTCCATAATGAACACCATGTTCAAGCATAAGGTTGTCCATCAGTGCACTTGGCACCAAGACACCCTAGGCAGGAGGTCGATGATCAACTTTGTTGTCATATCGTCAGACCTTCGGCCACATGTTTTCGACACTCGGTGAGAGAGGGGCTGAGCTGTCCACTGATCACCACCTGGTGGTGAGTTGGATCCGCTGGAAAGGGAGACAGCCAGACAGACTCGGCAGGACCAAGCACATAGAGAGGGTCTGCTGGGAATGTCTGGCAGAGCCCTCGGCCAGAAATGTATTCAACTCCCATCTCGGGGAGAGCTTTGACCAGATTCCGGGTGATGTTGGAGACATAGAGTCTGAGTAGACCATGTTCTCTGCATCTATTGTCAATGCTGCTGCCCGTAGCTGCAGCCGTAAGATCTGCGGTGCCTGTCGTGGTGGCAATTCCCGAATCTGGTGGTGGACACCGGCAGTAAGGGACGTTGTCAAGCTGAAGAAGGAGTCCTATTGGTTGTGGTTGGCACATGGGACTCCTGAGGCGGCTGATGGGTACCGTGAGGCCAAGCGTGCCACGGACCAGGCTGTGGCAGAGGCAAAAACCCAGGCCAGGGAGGAGTTCAGTGAGGCCATTGAGAAGGACTACCAGTTGGCTTCGAAGCGATCCTGGCAAACTGTCTGCCGCTTCAGGAGGAGGAAGCAGTGCTTCGCCAACACTGTTTACAGTGGGTTGGGAGGCTGCTGACCTCAACTGGGGACATTATCGGGTGGTGGAAGGGGTACTCTGAGGATCTCCTCAATCCTGCCATCATGCATTCCCTGGTGGAGACAGAGGCTGAGGACTCAGGGTTAGACTCTTTCATCACCCAGGCTGAAGTCACCAAGGTGGTTAAAAAGCTCCGCGGTGGCAAGGCTTCGGGGGTGGATGAGATCCGCCCTGAGTACCTCGAGTCTCTGGATGTTGTAGGGCTGTCATGATTGACATGCGTCTTCAACATTGCGTGGCGGTCGGGGACAGTGCCTCTGGAATGGCAGACTGGGGTGGTGGTCCCCCTTCATAAGAAGGGTGACCGGAGGGTGTGTTCCAATTACAGAGGGATCACACTCCTCAGCCTCCCTGGTAAGGCCTACGCCAGGGTATTAGAGAGGAGAGTCCGGCCGATAGTCAAACCTCAGCTTCAGGAGGAGCAGTGTGGTTTTTGTCCCGAAAAGGGTGGCTTGTCCTCTTCAACTTGCCTCTTAAGATTGGAGGGGAGTTCTGGCATCAAGTGGAGGAGTTCAAGTATCTCGGGGAGTTCAAGTATCTCGGGGTCTTGTTCACGAGTGAGGGAAGGATGGAGCAGGAGATCGACAGATGGATCGGTGCGGCTGCCGCAGTAATGGGGACACTGTGCCGGTCCGTTGAGGTGAAGAGAGAGCTGACAAGCATCTGAAATTAACTCCCTTAGACATAGGGTGAGGAGCTCGGAGCAGAACCGCTGCTCCTCCACATCGAGAGGAGCCAGTTGATGTGGCTCAGGCATCTAGATCGGATGCCTCCTGGACACCTGGAGGGGACTATGTCTCTCGGCTGGCCTGGGAACGCCTTGGACTTCCCCCGGAGGAGCGGAGGAGGTGTCTGTGTAGAGGGAAGTCTGGGGTTCTCTGCTGAGTCTGGACCCCCGCGACCCGGTCCCGGATAAAGCGGAGGATGACAAGTACGAGTATAATATTGATCCCTCCAATTCCAAAACAGTTTTTAATTAAGTTAATCTTCCTAGATTAAATTACCATCAGAAAAAGATTTTGGAGATACCTTCAGCAGCAAATTAATTCCAGTTACTCCAGCAAAAAGTATGTAAAGATCCCGGACCTGATGGCTTCCCTGCAGAATTCTACAATGAATTCGGGGCTTTGCTGGCCTCCACATTCCAATGGATCTTGTGCTGTGGGACAATGGGTCCTGCTATGGTTGACCCCGTCCTGCACCTCAATTTTTATACACTAGACATTTATGGCTTTGTAGTTGTGTTGGGGGAGACTGCTCGTAGCAAACAGTGGAGTCTTGTATACCCCAGCCACAACACAGTTTTAACGCACTTTAGACATCCACATCTGCATTCATGGCAGCATTTTACATTACCAAAGACACATATGCAAACAGCACGGAGGGGAGGCTGGGCTCAGGCTCAGGTGCTTTTGCTTCTGGCATGGTGCCTATGCTGGTGCTGCGGGAACTAAGAGTGTGGGTATGGCTTTGGGCCTGGTGGGGTGTAGCTTGTGTGGGGCTGGGTAGATGGAATGTCCCCTTCCTACCTTGGTCCCTTCACGTTCCAGCTGCTGCGATGTGTTGGGTGATCTGGGGGGTCTTCACTGGCTTAGTGCCATACTGTATTGCTACCTGGGCTGGGCATTGGTACAAATTGTGCGCTAGGGAGGGGATGGGTGTCCTGATTTAATAAAGTTTTTTGTAGAGCTAAACTGCCCCGGAACATATAGGTACCCATCTGCTCTATATGGTATGTCAAACACTTTTTAGAAGCCTGACATGTCTGTTTAAAATATCCTTTTTTATTGATCTTATATAATATTCTAATTTTCTGAGACAATGAATTTTGAGTTTTCATTATCTGTGCTCCATAGTCATCAAAATTACCAGCAATAAAGGCTTGAATTATTTCACTAAATGTGTATTGAATCATTGTATGAGTTGCACTTTCTGAAATGACAATGCCAAAAAATATTCAACGTTTTCATAAAACAAAATCTTTTTGAGCTGTACTTGTAAAGTGATGGTTATTGAGTGAACCATCTGAATAGCATAGATTGAGACTTTGATGATTGAGTCATTGATGTTTGAGTTGCAGTTGTGTTGTTTCTCAAACAGTGGTTCATGGTTCATATGTGTACTATAAATGGTGTGTGTGAGCTGAGGCTCTAATGTGGCAGAATTTTTTCATATATCAAAAAATGTCTGTGCTCATGAAAATGTATTGTATTTTGAAACTTTGAAAGGAGCATCCTTAAAGTGTGGATGCAATGATCTGAATGAGGAGAGTTTAATGCTCTTCTTGCCCTGCAATAACATGTTCAACAAAAGATTGTTAGATAGTCCAGACCGAGACATCGCAAGCACCAAAAATAAGTGGCAGGTTTTCTTCTCTGTTGTCAATTTGTAGTACCTAAAGGTTTAAAGATAAACAAAAAGAATCTCTTGCTGGAAGACTGGTTCAAAACCCTGAGCTTGAAGAAAAAGTTTAAATGAAAGCCTCAAGACACAGGGATCATTTAGATGAACGGGAAAACAAAGAGTGGATTTAAAGTGTCCTCATACATTAGGAACAAGTCGGTAACCATTTTTCTTTTTCATTAACCTGCTTTATGGGGAAGATGGTGTTTTGTCCTGTACTAGCTATATTTATCATCTTTTACTGTTGATTATTAAACAGGGGAGCAGCAGGATACAGCTAGACAACTGTGTGAAGCTGGACCCAGGCAAGGTTAATGTCTCTGCCCATATGGACAGAGAACCCAGGCCCACCTTTGATCAATGTAACAGGCAGGTGGAAGATAATGAGGCAGTCATTATAGCCAGCTGATTCAGCATCTGCAGGATATGAAAGGCAAAGTAAATGATAAGTTTGCCCAGAGAAGCAACCTCTGAGAATTCCTCAGTGCAGGACTCCAGCTTTGGTTTGAGAAACAGTGCTTCTCTGTTGTTAGTTGTGCAGGTCTGTTAAAGGAGGTGATTACTGTCTGACAGTTGTCAACACTAAACACTACTTTGTAGGTGAGAGTTTCTTGAATAAGTTAAAGTTAGTTGGTTACTCAATAATTACTCAGTACTAATAAGCATAGTCTCAATGAACTGTTAAGGTTTAACATTGTAATTTCTGATTCATCTCGACAGTTATTTGTGTAAAATGCAGTAAGGCAGATACTTCAAATATTGTGTTCTGTACTTTTCTTTAGATAATAGTAAATAGTTGAATTAGGATGCTTACCGGCCAGCATTGAAAACGGTAGTAATCTGAAAATTGGAATGCTGCAAATTTGATCCCAACTTCCCCCTGCCACATCCCATAGTGTCCGTGGGCAAGACAAAAGTTGATACTGGGTATTGGTGTGTCAATGTGTGATTGTAACTTGAAGTTTGAAGGTGCTTTGATAGGTTAGAAGAGTAGGATAGAAAATGATTTGCACGTTTACTCAATTTCCAAGTCCCTACAGTGATGTATGATCCATAGACTTTTTATATGTCATTATGAACTTGTTTACTGTCTAGTCTGAAGGCTGCACTAGACTAATTAGATATTTATTTTTGCTTCTAATATCCATGCATGTTTATTGCTCTGGTTGGAAAAGCCAGCATCATTGATAAAACACATCTTGCACATGCTTCCCAGAGTAAGTCCTCTAGCAGCTGTCATCAGGTCAATGAATGAAACTGTAATAGAGAGCTACTAGTTGTAGCTCTCTATTACATAGAGAGCTACAACTCTCTGGTTGACTGTCTGACTGCTCTGAAGAGCAGTCAGACAGTCAACCAGTCTTAGGACTGGTTGACTGTCTGTTGAATCTGATTATTTTAAACACAAAAGGAACATTTGTAAACCCCCAATAAACCTCCAGGAACTGAGCTTAAACCTCTTAGAATTAGTTCGAATTTAACTACAAACACTGGTAAAATTTTAGACATGGCATGTACAAAAAATTATTACAAGAATTTTGGAAAATAAGCCTATCTGAATGATCTCTTTAATATAACATCACCAAGTTTATTTTGTATGGTTCTAAGGTTAAGTTGGAAATAGTGAACACTTTAAATTCAGTCCTAAGCAAATAAGTAAATAGAGTCAGACTTTCTTAATGAAGATCTGAAGGAAACAACCTTGGACTTTGGTTCTCCAAGATCTGCCTTCAAACAAAGAATAATGGTGAAGAATGTTCGATTTGAACACTTCCAGAGTCTACCTGTTATTCTAATCTATGTTTTAGAATGCTGTAAATTCAAGTCAAGTTTATCTTTTCTCCTCAGTCCATGTTTGTGTATTTTATTAGTTGCAGGATTGATTTTTGTGATTCCAAATGTAACATTGTAGCTTTTAAGATATATTTGGTAGCAGTAGATCATTGTCTTCAGGAAAGAGAATTAAAGCCTTCTGGAACCTGTTAATTCAATTCAATTCAATTCAATTCAGTTTTATTTATATACCGCCAATTCACAATACATGTTGTCTCAAGGCACTTCACAACAGTCAGGTACATACGTTCCTACTAATCCTAACAATTGAACTTGTGTTACAATATATTAGATTTTTCATGTCTATTTATTGTTCAGAAATCTACTTTTTTCAGAAGCTTTCGTTGGTTCTCAATTTAACAACGGTTACCGTGGGCTTTTAAACAATTGTTGACTCAACTCTCTCTTTTCTGCTCTTATTATGGCTATGGATCTCCTGAATCCACTGAGAGAGAACAACTTCAGGTTGCTGGCGACAAATAACACCTTATTACACATTCAATTAGGCTGAGGAATAAGCTGCAGCAAAACTAAAGGAGCCAGTAGGAGAACCAATATTTTATTATCTTTATTGAATCTTATAAAAACAACATAGTGCAACTTGCCATGAACTTAAATGTTGTGATTTAAATGTTCAAGTATTGACTGAATTCCAATGATGATCCAAAACATGAATATTCTTTTGTTGTAGGAGGTGATGTGTAACCAAGAAATATTTCTCGCTCTAAAAGTATCAACTCTCAATGGAAACTCCTTTTCAATTATATGGATGGCAACATTCCATGCTAGTCCACCCTAGTAAAAAAATTCAGACAGATGCTCAGCGCCTCACTATCAGCTGAGCTAATCTGATCCCAGCCACATCTTGCAATGCAGTCTCTTTTCATGTACACAGTTTGTAAAGCTATATTATACATAGTTCATGCAGATTAATTTGCTAATTGAGCCTGAATTTTCTACTTAAAATGTAAACATTTTTCACCCTTTACAAGGGTTCCCAGTGAGACACAGGGCTGCTGCAGTTTAAACGTCTATTAGTTTCATGTCAAATGTAATAAGATGCACACCTTCCAAAAATGTTCCACTTTATATTTTTCCAAAGTGCCTTTGTGCTCTATTTGGTTAGCATTGATTTTTACCTTTAAACTCTTCCATGGAATCTCTATTTTTGCTGAATCACAATGGGAACAGACCTTACCTGAAAGTATTAAGGCCTAAGATGTTTTTCTGTTTTTTTTATGAGTTGTTGATGTGCTGCTGGAGTCATTTGGGAAGATTCACCACAGTCCCATGTTTACTCTATTTGTGGATAATGGGTCTGGAGTCCCAGGGCATTAGAAGTGGTGGTGTAATACTGTACCAACAGATAGATGTCTATGTTTTTTTTTAAATATGTGGTTGAATTTCTTTAGATTGGGGCATGATGCGCTGCTTCTTGGGATCTTTTAGCCTACTTAATGCAGTCGGGCAGGTCAAGCATTAATCACAACTGAGTGTGAACTGGGTGTGGCAAGAGAAACTCACCTCAGATTTTGAAAAATGTGGTTAATCTCAGTTAGACATGTATTTTTTAACCATGGGGGCAATTGTATTTTTACAAAGGGCGAGGTTAGTTAAGATAGCCTTTTGTCTTAATATATAAAATCACAATTTGAAAAAAGATGTTATTTACTCATGTTACCTTTGTCTGATATTACAATTTGATTGATGTTAAGCACTAAAGTTGACAAAAAAGCCAAAAACTGAAAGGAACATCTGTACTGCATTGTACAGACTGATAATTGTGGTCATTTAAAGACTTAAATGACCACAATTATGGACAAATAAAATAATGAATAAGAGAACTTATTTTATAAATAATTCTGTTATGTAGACATCAAACCAAGTAGTACAATTTACATGTTACACATTTCATTTCAACACTAATAACAGAGGCAGTAACTTTTAGGCAGAATTTATTCCAAGTGCACTGACCATTTTTTCTGGTGAATGCCTCAGGTGGAAAACTTGCATTCATACAGTACCAACAATATCATTCTCGGTCTGAAAACCTTAAGGAATGTTCTGGTTTCGTCTTAATCATTCATGAATTAACAATGTAAAGAAAATGTCTAAACTACCGGCAATCATTGTGGAACTTTTCCCTGCAATTTCTCTTTTATATATAAGTTTTTAGCTTTTCCCCGGGGCTACAGGTACAGTTCTTGCAAAGGATTAGTCATTCCAGTTTAGAGAAAGACTGTGCTGATACTCCAGAGCGATAATCCCATCAGAGTAAGTTTCAGGTAGAAGAACCCGATCTGACTATTTTTTTCTGCCATCCCATGGTACATCAGGTGTGATGTACAAGGCCAAAAACAACATCCGTCTTGTTTAGTTTGGGAAAATAAAACTCTCTATATCATTCTGTCTCTTCCTACAGTGCATCTCTTTACGAACTGACATGACAGACTGGCATTGCTGTTGTGTTTAAATATCTTCCGAATGTAAACAATCTGGTCTTAAATACAGGTAGTCTAAAATCTGACAATGGGGTAATTCTCACCTGGGCATGCACAAGGGAATGTGGCAGTTTGCATGTTTGCCTCGCTCCTATAAATGTTCCCCTCCGCATGCAGACATTTATGGAGCTCGTAGGTCTGCCAGAGCCCACAGCTGTGTAGGATAATGAGGGAGAGCATGCCACACAGGACAGTGGGGAACAGCTTGTTAGCATAGTCCTCTACCAGAGAAGGTGCAGCCGAGTTTCTGTTGCACTTTAATTGGAAGATCCAGTCAGCTTGTTTGTCTCTATAGGACAGAATGTCAGCGACTTCAGGCTTTGTAAAACAACACACTGCCTTCCACAAATTAACATTGGGGGCATGAATGACTCTGTGCTGCCATCTTGGATAATGTTTGACACTCAGCCATCAACTGAGAGGAAAAGTATATCTGTTCCCTCTGAGAACTGTTCTCACAATTAATTTAAGTCTGGAAAAAAAAAATTTACTACTTTACCTGTCTTTCATATTGCATGTGTCAAACTGAAGCTCATTATAATTTCCCAGCAATCCTTGCTGCACATGAGTGAGATTCACCAGGTGATTGTTGATGGATATGAGCTGCATGCACCCCTGGAAGGCAGGAGCTTGCATGTGACACTCTGTGGGTGGACAGCCTTGACGGAAGTGACACAAGAAACAACCTTTAGTTTTACTTTGCTTTAGTCACAGACAACTGTAAGTGACATTGTGGGAATTTCAAGAAAAAGACAACAAACAATGTGGGAGAACTCACTAACCTCCAAAGTAGAAGCTGCCTCTTGATTCCACCGATTCCCAAAGTTCAATGTTGGATGAAGGCTCGCCATCCAAACTCAGAGTGATCTGAAGATTCCTGCTGACAAGACTCACAGTGTGCCACAATCCATCGTTGACTCTGCGGCCTAAACAACAGTTCATAATTAGAAAAAAAGATAAAAGTTATTTCCCCCTGTTGTGTCACACCTTAATGTTTTAGATAATCAAACAAATGTTAATATCAGACAAAATAACCTAAGAAAATACTGAAAACAATTTTCACATCATTTTATTTATTAAAAGAGAAAAAAAGTTATCTAAACCAACCTAGCTATATGTGAAAAAGTAACTGCCCCCTACACCTGGCATGGCAACCCATGGTTTGCCAATGGCCACAACTTCCAAAAATGACTGAATAAAATAATTACTGGGCCAAAAAGTAGGTACAAATATAAATTAGTGTGCCATTAAATGAAACAATATAATAAAAAGAAGATATTTATTCAATAATTTATCAGACATAAATAAATATATATCCAGTACAGACCAAAAGTTTGGACAAACCTTCTCATTCAAAGAGTTTTCTTTATTTTCATGACTATGAATAATGTAACTTCACACTGAAGGCATCTAAACTATGAATTAACACATGTGGAATTATATACTGAACAAAAAAGTGTGAAACAACTGAAAATATGTCTTATATTCTAGGTTCTTCAAAGCAGCCACCTTTTGCTTTGATTACTGCTCCACACACTCTTGGCATTCTGTTGATGAGCTTCAAGAGGTAGTCACCTGAAATGGTTTCCACTTCACAGGTGTGCCCTGTCAGGTTTAATAAGAGGGATTTCAAGCCTTATAAAGAGGTTGGGACCATCAGTTGTGTTGTGCAAGAGGTGGATACAGTATACAGCTGATAGTCCTACTGAATAGACTGTTAGAATTTTTTATCATGGCAAGAAAAAAGCAGCTAAGTAAAGAAAAACGAGTGGCCATCATTACTTTAAGAAATGAAGGTCAGTCAGTCCGAACAATTGGGAAAACTTTGAAAGTGTCCCCAAGTGCAGTCGCAAGAACCATGAAACGCTACAAAGAAACTGGTTCACATGAGGACCGCCCCAGGAAAGGAAGACCAAGAGTCACCTCTGCTGTGGACGATAAGTTCATCCGAGTCACCAGCCTCAGAAATCGCAGGTTAACAGCAGCTCAGATTAGAGAACAGGTCAATGCCACACAGAGTTCTAGCAGCAGACACATCTCTAGAACAACTGTTAAGAGGAGACTGTGTGAATCAGGCCTTCATGGTAAAATAGCTGCTAGGAAACCACTGCTGAGGACAGGCAACAAGCAGAAGTTGAGCTGGACCACAGAGTGAAGGCAAAAGGGCCAACAAGTGCTAAGCATCTCTGGGAACTCCTTCACGACTGTTCGAAAACCATTTCAGGTGACTACCTCTTGAAGCTCATCAACAGAATACCAAGAGTGTGCGGAGCAGTAATCAAAGCAAAAGGTGGCTACTTTGAAGAACCTAGAATATAAGACATATTTTCAGTTGTTTCAGACTTTTTTGTTCAGTATATAATTCCACATGTGTTAATTCATAGTTTTGATGTCTTCAGTGTGAAGTTACAATAGTCATAGTCATGAAAATAAAGAAAACTCTTTGAATGAGAAGGTGTCTCCAAACCTTTGGTCTGTACTATATATATATATATATATATATATATATATATATACGTGTTTATATATTTATATATATATTTCTATTTTAGCCCACTTTTTTTATACAAACCACAAAATTTCAAATCATACATTTTTTTCTTTGACTCTATCGTTTTCCTTTGTTTATTTAATACAACTGAAATTCTTGCCATTTTATTTTTCCTACCCCTTTTATTTCACCATATTTATTACCAGTCAAATATATTTAAAACATGTTTTTTTTCTCAAAAATGTATTACATTTCAAATTATTTTACAGTCCTTTTATTTCTTCGACACCAATATATTTTTCCCTCTTATATATCCCTATGTATATTTTTTTCCCCTACGGATTTCCTTAGCCCTTTTATTTCCCTCTTTCTTTTTGACATTACTCTGTCTCTGAAAATGTTTTTTCCTTCTCAACATGCAGCTGACAATGTAAATACAAATGGGGCGGAACTGAGACAGACGGGGCGGTCTTTGGACCAGTGTCATCGCCTCAGCTTCTCTCCTATTGGTTGGGGTCAAGTCTCTAGGAAGTAGCTGCTGATCCTCTGCCTGGTTCTGCAAAGGACCTAGCAGAAATGGCTAACTTAACTTCTGTCATGTTGGTAAAGAAGTCAGAAGCATTGTGGATTTGGTGGTAGATAGTGCTGTTATTCAGGATAGTTTACTGTATCCTGTTGACTCTGAGAGAATACTTCAGTTTGCCAAAGTACTGATAGCTAGTCATGTTTACAGACACACTTCAAAATAAAAGCATGATTTAACGACGAACTGTTTTCACAATCTAACCAGAGGAAACATACTACAAGAACTTCGTCCAATTAGCAGCCCTCACAGATGGCATGCAGGTCATAACCCACAATGTAGCCCATCTGACATGCCGCAAAGGCGGATGGTGCTGCTGCTCACCATTCTTCTTGCCCTTAAGAGTGGTTTTTGCCTTGGAACTCTCTCATGGATGCCATTTTTGCCCAGTCTCTATCTTATTGCCAAAACTTGAACATTGACTTTAACTGACACATGTGAGCTCTGCAGAACTTCAGATGTTGCTCTGGATTATTTTGTTCATTGAGTTGTTGATGCTCAATTGGAGTACATTTTTAGGCCAGCCACTCTTGGCAAGTATGACCACTGTTCCATGTATTCTGCATTTTTGAATAATGGCTCTTACCATGCTTTACTGGAGTCTAAAAGCCTTAAAACCCTTTCCAGACTGACATACTTCAGTGACCTTGTTTCTCATCTATATCTTTAGATCAGTTCATGATGTATTGGTTTTTCAGATCTTTTACCCTACTTCATATTGTATCAGTGCTTCTATTTAGGTAATTTCTTGATCCTACAAGTCAGACAGTAATCAAACCCAGGTGTCCTTGGTGAAACTGAACCAAATACTCATGCTTTAACAAGAGGGAAAACTGCTTCACATTTCACAGAGGGTCAGGTTGGTTTAGATAACTTTTTCCCGCTTAAATCATCCCATGGAATCATTACTTGAAAACATATTTTTGCATTTAAAACTTTTTGATGATCTGAAACATTTGACAAAGGTTTGACAAAACATCAAACACTGGAAAAATCTGTAAGGCAGGAAATACTTTTCACAGCAACGTATTGGTGTAATAATACAAACACCAACTACTACTATATTTGTCATCTTCACGTACGTCTGGTGAGAAACTCTGGTATAGTGAAATTTTCTGTTGGTTGCAGCCATGTAAAATCATTTTGCATCTGTCTGTAAGAAGTCTTACCTTCCAACAAGCTCTTTTATGTTTGCAGGTGGTTTTTATACTTTTTCTTCAAAGGAAGCTAAAGTTTTGTTTTTCTCAGAGAGACTTAAGTTTAAAACAGTCATCTTTTGTTCGGCGCTCCTTTTTCTCAACACTTTGTGCCACATTTTTCCCGAAAATGTCTTGTACTCTCTTGGCTTTACTCTTTTATACATTCAGTGCCTCCAGTCCTGCAGCAAAACATTCCCACAGCATTCCGTACCTTTACTGTTGGTAACTTTAAGCGGACTGCTATGTCCATTATAGGGCTCAGTTTTTCACCAATAAACAAACTGTAGAACAGCGAGAATTAAAGTGGGCTGGGGGTCTGCCGACACATACAGACTTTGTTATCATAGTACTTTCCACAACTTCAACTACATATTTATTATGTTACACTGTCCTGAGACTTAAAAGCATAAGAACAAATTCTGTGACTATTACCTTTGAAAACAATTCTGTTCAGTTATGTTCATACACCTTGTCCTCAGGACTTATGACATGAGATAGGTAACTGCAGTCACACATTACAGAGCACTAAATGAGAAAAATAAGAAAGACTAGATTTTAAAACACGTCTACACCTCTGCACACTTGTACAAGATCAGAAAGTAATGGACATAACAAACTAATATTGTGAGACAGGTGGATAAAAATAAGAGGTGGAAGTACAGAAAGGTAAATTTATTAAGCTATTCCTGTTCTCAAACAGATTCACAAATTCTCAAACAGCACACAGATAAGGATTATATTTAAAGGGGAAGATCTGCTCAGAATATACACTTTTTATGGAAATTACAGCAAAATAAATAACCCAATTCACAAAAAGAAAGCACTGTTCGTGACAAACAGGTCTGCTGAAACCTGGTGCTAACAATAGAATAGCATCCTGCTAATGGAAGGTATTAAAGTATTGGTTCCAAGGTGAACAGTACCCATCCCTACCCACAATCACATCAACCAACAATTATTCACTTATTTTAACACATAGAAAAACAAAACAAAACATTGATGTCACAAAAATCCACTTTTTGGTGTGAATCGGACCATGCATATGTAATTTAGAGGCAAACGTATGGCCGTGGCGTGACATCAGAATTCACCACGCTGTCACAGCCACAGCCTCCAGCCAAACCAGTCAGTACTGGAGACTTTCGTAGACCATCATGTTATCTGTCACTTTGGACAGTTTCACATTGATTAGGTGAAGGACACCAAATATGGTCCATCAAAAGGAAACCATGACAATTCCTGTTCTCACGGGGCAGGGCTTCAATGAAGTCACCATCTGATCAGTGAATATTGTTCAGGGCTAGAGGCAGATGAATCTTAGAAGGTTTCAGGTCTCTGTGACTTTCCTTGTAGGAGCTACTGTATATCAATTTTGTCTTTCATGGCGAGATGTCATATTTTGAGGCTTAGCAACGCTCACACGCCTTCATGTATCAAAAAGCTTTTGATAGCTTTTGATCCCCAGTGCCTTAAGAGTATACTGAGTGATTTTCAAGACTCTAAGTCAAAAGCTGTAGGAGGGGTTTGCTCAAATATGCGGGCTAGAAAGGGCTAAACTGGGGTCAAAATGGCAACTTCAATCCAAAATGGCCAACTTCCTGTGGGGTTTGAACCAATGCTCCAAGAGACTTTTTTGTAGAGCCTTAGAAGTTACATATGTGTACCAAATTTCACAGTCCTCGGTGAAAGCATGGATTGGGGATGACTTTTTAAAATTTTCTACGGGTCGCTGATTAAGAATTAGGCCACGCCCACCAAATATCTCATCATATTTCTTTTGGGGACTGGACTAGGATCAATCATACAGAATTTGGTGCCCATCAGATGATCTATGTGGAAATTAGAGCCAAACGTATGGCCATGGCATGACGTCCAACTTTGCCGCACCACAACGGCCATGCCCTTTTATGAAAAGTCACTGTGCTTCAAACGAAGTTATACCCACTAGTTTTCAGTCACCTGACACAGTTTGCAGAGGATTGAGTGTAGATAGCCAGATAGCAACCTTTCCCAGTAAAAAACAGTGACTTCCTGGTCTGAGGGGGCGGGGCCTAGATGATGTCATCACATGACCCCCATAGGATCATCGGGAACCCAAAGGTCCTCCTTATTGCCAACTTTGGTGTGATTCGGCGTTTCTTTGGGAAAGTTATTGCATTTTTTCACTTTGGGCGCGAATGCCATTTTCATGCCCTGGCTACGTCCCCTAAACATGGCGAAAACTCACAAGTTTGATAACTTTTAACCCCCCATGCCTTAACTGCATATTGACCAGATATGAAGCCGATAACTCAAAATGACATTGATGATGACATTAAGGAACAATAATTTTCGTCGGGGGAAAACTTGGGGTAAAATTATGTGCATCGAGGGGCCGGGCAAAGTCCCCAAATTGCCCCGCAAAGACGCAACGGAATAATAAGAAACAAACAAACAAACAAACAAGAAACACTACGATTAAATCTTTGGGTCAGAATGACTCCCAAAGGAAAACCTTTTTCCTGTCTGGCTCTGTCTGGACTTTCTTGCAGGTGAGGGAGAGGATGATTCTGATCAAATGGGTCGACATGAGGCTGGTGTTGGCAGAAGATATCTTAGACTACTCACTGTAGCTGCACTTGATGTTGCTACTTGGGGTGGAGGAGGTTGCTTTGCTGCTTATTGAACAGATCTTTTCAGGTCTTGAAGCATCTCTATCAGGGAGTCCTTCTTTTTCTGCTGAGCTTCACCAAGCCCAGTCTTTGGCTGTTCCACCTTCTCATCTGCTTATGTCGACTGCTGAGTTTCCCATGCCGTGTCTGCTGAAGCTGCCACTTGCTCAATTTGCTGCTGGGATGGCAGCCCATTCCTTTGCTTTGCATCTGTCACGGGTTCTTCCTAGAAACTCATATGGTAGGCCTAGGCATCATCATCATGACTTCAAAATAAGAAAAAATCATGGAGGGCATGTCAGAGTCTGAACGCTGTGATTTTATTTGCATACCTCCCCAAAAACAATGGTGGTGCAAAATAGGAGGAAAAACTGGACAAAAAGTATACATTTAATAAGCGGCATTCAATATTTACAACTCTTTCTTTCTCCAGAGTAATCCTCTCAGTGCTACACATCAGTGTTACCTCCTCTGTAACCAGGCCAGACTGACTGCAGCAGGGACAGAGGCTCTTCTTACATAACCTTTGCCCCGCCCACAATCAGGTCAACCAACAATTATTCACTCATTTTACCAAAACATTGATGTCTCAAAAATCTACTAACATTCATTTCCTGATTTTATTTTACAGCCCTTATTTTCTTTCATTTACAATTATTTATAATTAAACCTGCTGGCAGAAGAATGCTCACATATAGGTACTGCTTAAGCACCAGCCGCCCAATCATAAGTATGTATGTTTAATGTGAATGTGTGAATTCTGACGTTCACGAGCACCTCGAACTACACAGAAGTAGAGATGAGTGTGTAAGTCGATCTGGCTGTGGCTATGATACAGAGGGAACTTGGCTGCTGCGTCGTACGTATTTGGTAAAGAGATCAAATGGATAGAAAAATTTAACACAACAGAAAACAAAATGCTCATCAACTGGTAGCCATAATGAATAATTTCACCTAAGATTTCTTCACTGATTGAACCTGCAGTCCTTTTTTCTTGTCTTTTATGAGACAGTTTTCACAGAGATGCATTTCTGGCTACTCATGACGAAGAGCAGTTCTCTGTCTATACAGAGGTTATTGGTTTGAAACACACACACACACACACACACACACACACACACACACACACACACACACACACACACACACACACACACACACACACATATTTTATTGTTCCCAGCTTTTATTGCAGCCAACTGTATCTTAGAGTGGCTGGTTTTTAGACAATAATCATGCATCATCTTGTTCTAATTACAGTTTGTCATACCATTTTGGTCAGACTATTCTGTGTGCACATTCATGCACTCATTCCACCCCCCAAACCAAGTTTGAAAGTTAACCTGACTTTTGTATCATTTTGATAAGCTGTTTCAATATGCTAAAACTATAAATGACTCCAACAATGACTGCACCGTAGTTGTGATTTTACAGTAACTGACTGTCAGTACATTTTAACCATAATTTTCACTTGAACATGCTTGAATACTTTATATGCAGCCATTTTCCCTCTAATTGTCAGTTCTTCTGTTTGTCCACACTGACAGTAAATAAACTTCCACTTTCTCTCCTCATTTTCCCTCCAGTGCTATCACTTGTCTTCTCAAACTTTATTGGATTATTATTTACCAGTTTAACAAAATTGGAGATTTAAATTAAAACTCACATGCAAATAAATACATGAACATATCTATTTAATACAACCTAATGGTTCTGTAATGGTTGGAAAGTCTTTGGAGGAAAATTCAGCTGTACAGGCCAAAGTGAATAATCTTTTTTTTTTTTTAACCGTGTCCTGTCCGGCAGAGTAGCGCTCAGAATTGTTGTCTGAGTGCCAAGAAAAAGCCCAACAGATTTACTTTCACAAGTGGAGCATTACAGCTAACACTTTAAAGCTCTGCTTGATATTCATAAAAAGAAGCATTATTAGAAACTGCTTTGGGATTATATCAATTGTTATGGACACGGAGACAGAAATGGAAAGGAAAAAAAAGAAGCACTAAAGAGAGAAAGGGGGGCAAAAAGGAAAAGGGGAGAGAAGGAGAATAGAAGGGAGGAAAGAAAGAAGGATGAAGAGAATACAAGATAACACCCTGCTTGCTCCTACACCTGCAGAAACGTTCGTATTACCAGCTTTTTTACCAAAAGGTGCACGGTACTTATGAATGCAAGATGTATTTAGTGGTAAATTCAGCATTTGTGTATCTGTTAACACCTGAATCTAAACACCCGTGGGTCTGAGTGTGATCGCACTTGTGTACAAGGTTTCTCCATAAAAAATATGCAATAGTGAGTGTGAGGAGCCACAGACCTGCCCCCCTGGACCTGGGACAGATAAAAAGGAGATCCAAAGGTCCACCAGAGCACAGGAACCCCAGGAGAACCACCGCCGGGACTATCGTAACCCCTCCGGGGAGGAGGAGGGGAGAATCCCAGGGGATCCACCCAGCAGCCACAGTGCAGAAGCCCCAGGGAGCTGCAGCGATGAATCCACAGGCCCTGCCGGCAGCCGTCTACGCCCGAGCAGATCCAGGCAGGGACCCAGAGACCTGAGACCCCGGGACATATCACTCCCCAAGCAGAGGCCCGACCGACCCCAGGGGGTCCAGGCCCCGGCAAGCAGCCACCGGGAATGAGCAAGCACACACCAAAGCACCCAGCCCCAGATACCGAGAACCACAAGTACACCAGCGGGCAGAGATACCAACCACCGGCAGGTAGTGTGGTGGGGAGGAAATAGGCCCCACATTCGATGGGGGCCTAAACTGATCCAGGAGAGGGAGCAGCCCAAGACCCAAACTGACAGAAAAAACAGGCACACACAATCACAATCACACATTCCCACCCTAATGCATACACATAAAAACACACCCACGCACCCAACATAAAGACAAACAACAATGGACGCTGTACACTCACTCACACTCCCCATACATACACTATACTCCCAGGTCCAGGTGCCGATACCCTATAGGGACAACCAGCCCCCAGACCCAGGAGATGGTCCCTTTCCCTCCGGGGGTGGAGACAGGCAGATTGTCCCAGCACCTGAAACGGGTCTGGGCTAGCCCAGGCTCGTGCCTGAACCTGAGCGACCCCGGCCCGGACCCCAACCCCAGTCCCAAACCACCCCCATCCTCATCCGGGGAGGGGACCATGTATAAAAGAGGTGCAAACAAGCCCACCAACCAGAGCTGCCACAGAATAAAATAGTCCCAACCCCCAATTAATTCCAATCCCAACCCCATGAGCCCTCCACCACCGTGAACTCGACATGAATCTCCCCACTGGACCACCCCCAAACAGGATACAGATATTGAACACATGCCCGTGAAACCAAACGTCATTAATCACCCCCCACAGCACATGGGCACACTCCCACAGGGGAGCTTCATCCCTGAAAAGCCGACGAAGCAACACCCACACTGCGCAAGCTCCACACACAGCACTGCTCCAAGCTCCCCTGCTGCGTCCCGCCCCACCACACAGCGTGCCGTGACAGCAAGGCAAGGGCCCCACGCACGCCGGCCCAGCCCCCACCCACAGGCATAACAGGGCAAACCCCGTCAAGCACCAAGCTCACAACGGAGCCCCCGAACCCCACACCAAGATGGGACAAACTCACCCAATAGGTCCCCGGCCAGCGGCAAGCAATCGGGCTGGCGTCCCCCACCCCACCCCCGCAACCACACCACATCACTGCCACTGAAATGATAGCCCAGGTAGAAACATTATCCAGCTCAGCTCTACCATTGCCGCTCAGCCGATCCAGATGCCGGTGACCCCACATCCAAGAAGTGGACACAACCCCCTCACCCACACATTGCAGTCCCCCACGCCACCCCTAGCCCACCACCCTGATCCGCCCCATACACAACAGCCAGCAGAGCAGCACACCGCCAAGCCTGCCCAACCATTCGGCCACCGTCCCATCAATCTGTGAGAGGGAAACACACACCAGCCCTCCAAAAATAATGCTGGCTGATCAATACTCCACACATGCCAAGAAGACTATTCCAAACATTTTGCATTTATGAGTTTAACTTGCATACTAAAAACATACATTTTTATATCTTGTAGGTGCTAGATTAAAATAAACAACACATTCTTAATTTAGCATCTAGCTGAAAACAAATAATCAAAAAATAAATTCATTTCAAAATGTACAGAAAACAAATTCAGGCAGAAAAGGGTTGAGAGCATTTCCCAAATTCTTTCACAAGAATTTGGAAAATGCTGCATTGCATATGAAGTGTTGCAAAACATATGAACTTATAACCGCATATCCACCACCTGCTCTGCAGAAGCATCATTGGAAACCTGAAAGCACTCTGTGCATTACTGATCATCAGGATCCTATCCATCATCATTACCAGGTATTCTTGAGTTGCTGAAGCTGTCACAATTTTTCCTATCTTATCATGTATGATATTGTCTCTTCAGGTAGGTAGTACTAAGTAGAAATAAAGTACATTTTGTGGAACATTAAACACTGTCACATCTTTAAAGCATGTGTAACGCTCACATTTTATGTCAAACCCCCACATAGACAAATAAAATATTAACTAGATATAAGAAATTTGATATGCATACACATACGTTCAATATATATAATAGAAAGAGATTAACACGTTACTAACATAACTACCACCAGTTAAACCTTGTGTTCGTATTTGCTCATCTTTATCTACATTCTATAGTATTTAAACAGTCATCAGTCAGTGTTATGATTCGGGAACGTATGCATGTCCTTTTCTACCCTGTCTCCCTGTCTCCCTGGCTGCAATCAGCAGATGAGATGCACCTGGTGGCTGCTGCAGTGCAGTGCAATCTGTGGCATTCCAAGCAACGGGTCTTCCCTGATATATACTGACTTTGACAAGCAGACAGTGCCAGATTTTTGAAAGCCATCATGTGAGTAGATATCCAGCGTTCTTTCCTGTCTGATCATTGTTTTTTGACCCTGCTTCCAGTATCTGGTTTATGCCTCAGCCTACCCTTGCCTGACGTCTCTGTTCCGATCGTTGACCCTGTCTGATTATTGAACCAGCCTAGCCCTTCGATTATTCAGCCTAAGGCCGCCCGCCTCTCTTGCCTGTCTGGAGTCCTAACCTGGAGGTTAGTTCCTATCCTAGCAGGAACCATCTGGAGTTCCGCTTCGTCAGCTGAGGAGTTGGATCAGTCAGAGATCCGACTGCAGCTTGCTGCTAGTTTTCACCTGCGCTGTGGAGATCACTGCCTGCCACCCACAGAGGTTTCCCCTCTGGGTTTTAAGTTCTACCCAAGACAAGAGCAGGTTAGTGACTTTTCAGATCCTTGCAAAATTTGAAGGAATTACAAGTCACTAATCCATCTTTCTGCCCCAGTGATTCCCGAAAGCTGTGTGGAGTTTAACCTGAGTGACGTTTTCCTGTGGCTGAATAAACCTTTTAATCTTTCAGTTCTGTGTCTGGCTGAATCTTGGGTCCGCCTGTTTCTGACTTGTAATAGAAAAATCTGGCCAGCACAGCACTGGCGCACCCACGTTGATGAGACCCTTTGCTGGCTTGGTTCCGGCTTGGAAGAAATAATTTCCACATTACGTTCTGACAATCTTGTCTCTGGGCCGCACCCGTCACAGAGTAACCACGCCCAAGAGACACGGACAACAGCAGAGGTAAGGGAGCCACGCCTATCTCCACCTGAGATGTTCAGTGGAGACCCTGACCAGTGTCGAGCCTTCCTAACTCAGTGTGAAATTCATTTTGAGCTTCTGCCGTCATCATTTCCGACTGGACGTTCCAAGATGGCTTTTCTCATTTCTCTGCTGGCAGGAAGGGCGAAGCAGTGGGGGACTGCTGAATGGCAGCACAGGTCTGCATCTTGTGCCTCTTATGAAGCTTTTTCCAAGAAACTTATTTAAGTTTTTAACCCTGTTCTTCCAAGTCGTGAAGCCGCAAAAGGCTTACTGTCCCTCAAGCAGGGTGATCAACCTGTCTCGTCCTATATAATTGACTTTCATTTGTTGGCCGCAGATAGCCGTTGGAATGAAGCAGCACAAATGGATGCATTTATGCAAGGATTGAACGCAGACATCAAGGATGAGTTAGTGACCCGTGACTACCCCTCCTCCCTGAAACAACTCAAGGACCTTGCTGCTCGCATTGATATTCGGCTGGCAGAGAGAAGGAGGGAGAAGCGACATAGGTGGGTCGCTCCTCATTAACTCAGGGTCCTGTACACCGGCATGAGAGAAGGAGCCGGTCACCTCTCACTGAGGAAAATGATGATTGTGAGCCCATGCAGTTGGGCAGAACCAAGATTACCACTGAGGAGAAAGATCGTTGGAGGAGATTCAAGCTCTGTTTTTATTGTGGAAATAAAGGACATGTAGCACTCAGGTGTCCATTAAAAAGACAGGCTCAGCAGAGGAAGGGAGGTCTCTACTGAGCCGAAGCCAGCTAACTGCCTCCTCCTTCTTGTTTCCTGCTTGTTTTCAAACCTCTTCCATGTCTCTCCAGGGGGCCGTGTTTATTGATTCAGGAGCAGACACTGAATTCATGGATGAAGCATTTGCCAATAAGAACGGCATAAGACTCATTCAGTCAGCTGACACACGTAATGTGCTAGCATTGGATGGTCACAGCATGAACAATTCACACCTCAGGATGGAGGAGATTACTTTAACGGTTGGAGGTAATCATCAAGAGAAAGTAACCTTCATGGTCATTAATTCACCTGAACTTCCTGTAGTCCTAGGGGCCTCCTGGCTGCAGAAACACAACCCTCACATTGATTGGAAGAGAAAGGAAGTTCTGGGTTGGTCTGATTCATGCTCCGCTGCCTGTCTTTTGTCTGCTGTTATGGAGGTCAATGTGGAGAATGAGGTCGAGGAGAGCCATCTGGATTTATACAAGGTACCGCAAGAATACCATGATCTAAAGGAAGTGTTTTAATTAATGCCACAGCTCTGCCACCCCATGATTGTGCTATTGATTTGCTTCCAGGCACATCACCCCCTAAAGGTAGGCTTTACTTGTTGTGTGGTCCAGAGCACAGGGCCATGAAGAAATATGGAGATGAGGCATTAAAGGCAGGGCACATTCAACCTTCTTCCTCTCCTGCAGGTGCTGGTTTCTTTCTTGTAGGGAAGAAGGATGGTTTGTTGAGATCATGCATTGATTATAGAGGCCTTAATGAGATAACAGTTAAAAATAGATATCCCTTACCACTCCTGAACACAGCTTTTGATCAGATCCAGGGAGCCAAGATATTTTCTAAGCTGGAACTGAGGAATGCGTATCATCTGGTCCAAATCAGAGAAGGGGATGAGTGGAAGACGGCTTTTAACAGGCCTACAGGCCATTATGAGTGCAAGGTTATGCCGATTGGGCTTACTAATGCTCCTGCTGTTTTTCAGTCATTAGTTAATGATGTTCTAAGAGACATGGTGGGGCAATTCGTGTTTGTTTATCCTGATGACATATTAATTTATTCTAAAGATCTGGATACCCACAGGAAACATGTCCGAGCTGTTCTCCTGCGTCTCCTTCAAAACCAGTTATCCGTCAAGTGAGAAAAATGTGAGTATCACATAACTACTACATCCTTTTTGGGCTTCATCATCTCCCCAGATCAGGTGATTGTTGACCCCTCCAAAGTAAGGGCCGTATTGGAATGGCCTGTTCCAACTGATCGCAAGCAGCTTCAAAGATTTCTGGGCTTCGCAAACTTCTATAGGAGATTTATTAGAAATTACAGCCTGGTTGCTACTCCCCTGAACGCTCTTACCGCTTCCAAGACGAGGTTTGTGTGGAATAAGGACGCAGAGAAGGCCTTCAACAGGTTGAAGAAACTCTTCACGTCAGCTCCAGTGCTACGGTCTCCTGTCCCAGAGAGACAGTTTATCGTGGAAGTGGATGCCTCAAGCACTGGTCGTTGTAGCCGTGTTAAGCCAGAGAGGTGAGGATGATCGTGTTCACCCATGTGCTTTCTTCTCAAGGACTCTGTCACAGGCTGGGCGGAATTATGACGTGGGAGACAGAGAGTTGCTGGCCGTCAAGTTGGCATTGACGGAGTAGAGACATTGGCTGGAGGGGACTAAGGAGCCGTTTTTGCTGTGGACTGACCATAAAAACTTGGAGTACCTGAAATCAGCAAAACGGCTGAACCCCAGGCAGGCAAGGTGGGCTCTGTGCTTTGGTCATTTTAATTTCTCCCTGTCTTACAGGCCAGGGAGTAAAAATGATTCAAGAGCCTGCAGAATCTCAGTCTGCGGGTGAAGAGGAGTTTATCCTTCCTGAGGCTGTCAGGTTGTCTGTTTCCCAAGTTGAGGTGGAAAGAGAGGTCCAGCAGGCCATTAGAGATCTGCCTATCCCACCATCATGCCCACCAGACCGCTGTTTTGTTCCTGAGCGCCTTGTGCCAAAGGTACTGGAGTCCCGTCATTGTTCTCGTCTCGTTTGTCATCCTGGAGTCAGCAGAACAATTCAGATGGTAGAAGCTCAGTTTTGGTGGCCATCGCTTGTGAAGGATATTAAAGACTATGTTTCTGCATGCACTCAATGTTGTCAAGCCAAGCCTTCTCGTCGCCCCCCTGCGGGGTTGTTGCACCCATTGCCCATTGCCTATGGTTGCACATTGCTATGGACTTTGTGACAGGTTTACCGGTGTCAAATGGTCACTCTGTACTACTAACCATAATTGACAGATTTTCCAAGATGGTTCATCTGGCGCCCCTGGAGAAGCTCCCCTCTGCAAAGGAGATGGGTGAGATATTGACCAAAGAAGTTTTCAGACTCTATGGAATTCCAACAGACATTGTTTCCAATAGAGGACGCCAGTTTGTGTCATGTTTTTGGAAGGAGTTCTGTTCTTTGTTGGGAATTTCTGTCAGTCTCTCTTCAGGTTTTCATCCTCAGTCTGATGGCCAAACTGAGAGGGCTAAGCAAGAAGTGGAAACCAAACTTCGCATTTTATGTGAGTCAGACCCGACCAAGTGGTCACAAGATTTGCCCTGGGTTGAATACGCCATGAACTCTATGCAATCAAGTGCCACTGGTTTGTCCCCTTTCCATATTGTGTTTGGTTTCCAGCCACCCATGTTTTCGGTTCAAGAGAGAAAGGCTAATGTCCCGTCCGCCCAAGCAGCTGCCCTAAGGTGCCAAAGATTATGGAGAAAGGCCAGGAGGTTGATGATCAGAATGTCACTGGTTCAGTCAAGAACGACCAACCGGAGACGGATTCCTGCCCCTAAGTACCAGGTGGGGCAGAAAATTTGGCTCTCCGCCAAAGACCTACCATTAAGGGTAGAGTCCCGGAAGTTGGCACCCCAATTTGTTGGACCATTCCCGATTTCCAAGATCGTCAACCCAGTCTCTGTGCAGCTGAGGTTACCCAGTTCCATGAGGGTTCACCCCATGTTCCACGTCCCTCAGGTCAAGCCCTTCGTGGTCCCCCAACTCGGGCCCACCTCCGGGCCCCCTCCAACCACCTGGGTCATTGATGGAGGCCCAGTGTTCACAGTCAAGTGCATTGTCAGGTCCAGGCGGAGAGGACGTGGATTGTAATACCTGGTTGACTGAGAGGGTTATGGGCGAGATCTTGGATTCCTATGAGATTCATCCTTGATAAAGATCTGAATGGCATTGAGTGTAAATACATAATATTTTCTCATAACCCTGTCCTGTCTGACCATTTCTTAATAACCTTTGAGTTTAATTTAACTGAGTACTCCACACCTGAAAGAAAATGTCATTATAGTAGATCATTATCAGGCGATGTTGTAAGAACCTTTAAAGAATCTGTTCCACTTTTAATTTCCTCATTGTCACTGAAAAGCACAGTGGAGGGCAATAATTCTGTTTCTTCCCCTTCACAAATTGATTCTTTTGTTCATAGTGTTTCTTCATCATTGCGTGATGCATTAGACAATGCAGCCCCCTTGAAAAAGAAGGTCATTATTTACAGAAGGCAGGCTCCCTGGTTTAATTCAGAGCTGCGTACCTTAAAGCACAATGTTAGAAAATTGGAGAGAAAATGGCGCTCTACACACCTAGAGGATTTCAACTTAATCTGGAAAAATAGCCTACTGTTGTATAAAAAGACATTTCGCCAAGCTAGAACAGCTTATTTCTCATCATTAATAGAAGAGAACAAGAATAATCCTAGGTTTCTCTTTAGTACAGTTGCTAAACTTACACAGAGTCATAGCTCTGTTGAGCCATCCATTCCCTTAGCTCTTAGCAGTAATGACTTTATGGGATTCTTCTTAAATAAAATTGATTCTATTAAAAAGAAAATCTTTGACATACTCCCGAAGATGATTACTTCATCCTCAGCAAGTGAGACAACATTGTAAGTAACTGTAGAACCTGATCTGTGTTTGGACTGTTTTGATCCTGTGAAGCTTCCTGAGTTATCAGAAATATTAGCTTCATCTAAACCTTCAACTTGTATGTTAGACCCAATCCCAACCAAATTATTTAAGGAAATGTTCCCTCTGATTACCAGCCACATTTTAGATATGATTAATCTATTTTTAGTAAATGGATATGTACTACCGGCTTTTAATTTAGCTGTAATTAAACCTTTACTTAAGAAACGTTCGCTTGATCGAGATGAATTGAAAAACAATTCTTGAGAAAATTGTTGCTAATCAAATGTGTGAACATTTATACAGCAATGACCTGTTTGAAGAGTTTCAGTCAGGTTTCAGAGCTCATCATAGCACTGAAAGAGCTCTGCTGAAAGTCACTAATGATATTCTTATGGCCTCAGATAATGGACTTGTGTCTGTTCTGGTTCTGTTAGATCTCAGTGCTGCATTTGATACAGTCGACCATAATATTCTCTTAAAAAGGCTGGAATATGCTGTAGGGATCAGGGGAACAGCGCTAGGCTGGTTTTAATCTTATCTGTCTGACAGATTCCAGTTTGTTCATGTAAATGATAAATCATCTTTACACTCCAGGGTTAATTGTGGAGTACCACAGGGTTCAGTACTTGGGCCAATTCTCTTTACTATATATATGCTTCCAATAGGTCAAATTATTTGGCAGCATGGGATAAATTTTCACTGTTACGCTGATGATACTCATCTTTACTTATCCATAAATCCTGATGAGCCCAACCAGTTAGATAGACTACAAGCATGTTTTGAAAATATAAAAACTTGGATGACGTTAAATATTTTGCTTCTAAATTCAGACAAGACAGAAGTTGTCGTCTTTGGACCGGAGTCTTTAAAAAAGAAATTGCTTAGTCAATCACTTAACCTGGATGGCATTAAATTGACCTCTGATAATAAAGTAAAAAACCTTGGTGTTATTTTTGACCAAGACATGTCATTTAAATCCCATATTAAACAGGTTTCTAAGATTTCCTTCTTTCATCTCCGGAACATTGCCAAAATTAGAAATATCCTATCTAGGAGTGACGCTGAAAAACTAGTCCATGCATTTGTTACTTCAAGGCTGGACTATTGTAATTCGTTACTATCAGGATGTCCACAAAATGCAGTTAAAAGCCTTCAGCTGATTCAAAGTGCTGCAGCAAGAGTTCTGATGAAAATTAAAAAGAGAGATCATATTTCTCCTATTTTAGCTTCCCTTCATTGGCTCCCATTTAAGTCCAGAATAGAATTTAAAATTCTCCTCCTCACATATAAAGCCCTTAATGATCTAGCTCCATCATACATCAGAGATCTGATTGGTCCATATGTTCCTAACAGAGCACTTTGTTCTCAGACTGCAGGTTTACCGGTGGTTCCTAGAGTCTCTAGAAGTAGAATGGGAGGCAGATCCTTTAGTTATAAGACTCCTCTCCTGTGGAACCAGCTCCCAGCTTTAGTCCGTGAAGCAGACACCCTGTCTACTTTTAAGGCTAGGCTTAAAACTTTCTTTTTTGATAAAGCTTATAGTTAAGAGTGGCTTAGTTTATCCTGAGCTATCTTCCTTATTTTTTACCTCCGTCTTCTTCCCTCCCTGTCGGTTGGAGTAAGGGGAAGTCAGGTTTAGCCTAAGCCGGCTCAGTTATGGTTGAGGTGCAAACACACCCTCCATTTCTGCTACCTGTATGACCCCTTCTCTTTTCCAATGGTTATAATCAGTCTGACAGAGAGAGGTATCCCAATCCTTGTGGTTTTTAGTATAACAATGACCATCAGTGGGACCCTTTGTGAGGTTCCTTGAGACAACATTGTTGTAAATAAGCGCCGCTTGACTAAATAATCTGAACTGAAACTATCTGTGTAGTTATGTTGCTATAGGCTTAGGCTGCTGGAGGACATAATGACCACTTTCACCCTCTTCGCTACATTCTCACACTACTCTCCAATTTTGCATTGTTTGCTGTTATTTCAGCTTTTAACCTTGTTCTCTCTTTTCTCTTTCTAGAAGCTACTCCTGGCCTGACTGTGTGTCTACCTGTGACACCTTTCTGGAGAGGGGAATAATCCGAGCTTCTGCTGGCAACAACTTAATGCTCACCCTCAACCGATGATCCACATAGCCCTGTCTTTTAGTGTTTAACCCTTTCTCTCTCCTAGACATGGTGATTGACTGAGCTTTTACTGTGACTAACTGTGTGCTCTCTTTCAGACTCTAACCTTGAAAACTGGCTCAGAGTTTATCTGTTCTTTCTTTCTAGGTGAAACGACTAAAGGAGCTACATCCATTAACATTTACTTTTCCTTCCCATAGAAAGTACTTCTGGATCAGTGCTTCTGTGTTCTTTTTGTGTCTCTGCTCTGTTCTCTCAAACCCCCAGTCGGTCGTGACAGATGGCCGCTCACACTGAGCCTGGTTCTGCTGGAGGTTTCTTCCTGTTAAAAGGGAGTTTTTCCTCTCCACTGTCGCTACATGCATGCTCAGTATGAGGGATTGCTGCAAAGTCAACTCCAGTGACTGTCCACTGTCTCTACATGCTCATCCGGGAGGAGGGAATGCTGCAAGTCACTGACTGGATGCAATCTGCTGGGTTTCCTTAGATAGAAAAACCTTTTATCCAATTTGAATAAAAAGCTAACTCCGACTGCACTGTTCAATTGTTAGGATTAATTGGAATGTATGAACCTGACTGTTGTGAAGTGCCTTGAGACATGTGTTGTGAATTGGCACTATATAGATAAAAACTGAATTGAATTGAATTCGTGAGTTTCATCGTCTCCATCCTGATCAGCCTCGTGTTCCGTCGGGAGCCGGACCTTAGAAGTGGGGTACTGTTATGATTCTGGCACGTCTGCATGTCCTTCTCTACCCTGTCTCCCTGGCTGCAATCAGCAGATGAGATTCACCTGGTGACTGCTGCAGCTTGCTGCTAGTTTTCATCTGCGCTGTGAAGATCACTGCCTGCCACCCACAGAGGTTTCCCCTCTGGGTTTTAAGTTCTACCCAAGACAAGAGCAGGTTAGTGACTTTTCAGATCCTTGCAATATCTGAAGGAATTACAAGTCACTAATCCATCTGTCTGCCTCCATCACAGGACAACACAGACACACACAGGACAAACAACAACGAACACATTCATTTGCACCTAAGGGAAATTTAGAGAAACTAATTAACCTTACAGTCATGTTTCTGGACTGTCAGAGGAAGCTGGAATACCCAAGAGAACCCACGCATGTACGGGGAGAACATGCAAACTCCATGCAGAAAAACCGCCGGCCAGGAGTGGAACCCAGGACCTTCTTGCTGCAAAGCAACAGTGCTACCAACTGTGCCACCATGCAGCCCTATATTTAAACAGTTTTCTTCTTATTCTCACTCAGTCAGAAAGCATTTTCTAAATCTACGTGTAAAACTGTTGTCAAGTCTAAACAGTGAGCATAATCCAGTGCATGCTATAAATTGCAACCCATTTAGCAATTTGCAGTTAAAAAGTAAATGCAAGAGAATGTCAGGTATCTAAATGAACAAAAAAAAGGTGCTTTATTTTGATAAGCTGGAAGTGTATCTATAAGGATGTAACATCTAACAATGAGACACTACGATGTTAGAGGTAAGTTAGGGCC
The DNA here is from genome assembly GCF_021462225.1 of Girardinichthys multiradiatus. Taxonomy (NCBI): domain Eukaryota; kingdom Metazoa; phylum Chordata; class Actinopteri; order Cyprinodontiformes; family Goodeidae; genus Girardinichthys; species Girardinichthys multiradiatus. The sequence goes on from NC_061800.1 coordinate 591,513, forward strand.
GGAGTCTTCATAACATGAGCCTGAGTCAAGTCTGAATTGTTTGCGACTTAAGTGTTATTTGACTCCCAATCTGTGACTGGAGTCACCATCTGTATGCTATGTATCTTTATGCTACAGTGTCAGTTGCATAGGAAAATCCTACAGTTAAAGCGGAGGACCTTTCTACCCAACTGAAAGGCAAGGCAGATTTCCAATACTGTGGGATTGTGGGAGTAAGCTAGCAGTGTCATCTCCTCATTAATTGTTGTGGCATTAGATAAACTATAAAGAGTTAAAGAGCAGTGCTTTGCATAAATCTGAAATGTTTTCATGACATACATCATATAACAACCCCGATGATTTAAAAACCTAATCTTCATTTTCATATTGCTGCAGCTTTGAGGAACAGAGTTCCACAGCAACAGCTGGGCCTCTGTTCTGATCCAATTACTATTTTAATGTTTTTTCTCCAGTGTGGTCCGCAAGCTCAACAGGGACAGGCGATTATGCCAAATGCACCCTGGGAGTTGTTTTCAGTTAGTCTAAAATAACATCTGGCCAGGCTCTTAGGGAACTTGAGAATTTCCAGTGATGCCTGTCGCTAACGGCAAAGGCTTTTATCCTGGAAGACTGCGAGCGCCACAGGCATTTCCTCCTATCTCCATTTACTGTTTCAGCGAATAAGCCATGCAGCCATGACAGACTGCCGGAGAGCATTTAAACTGGGCTTCCTGTCATCCTTTCAGGTCATATATATATTTCATCTGCTGCTGGCCAGCCCTAAAGGGTCAGTGTAAGACACACAGATCTAATCAAATTGGTTCTCCCCTACTAAGGGAAGAATCCACCATTTGGGCTTTTTATTATCTCTTAATCTCTTAGCCTTCCTTCTGTCCAGACACAATATTATATCAGTTTTGTATTGTTAAAGGAGGGCGGAGGATGTCCTTGACAACAGATGCTGAAAAAAGTGAAGGAAACTTTAGCTCATTTTTGATATCTTTCTATGTGTCTCCTGATTTAACTTAAAGATGCTTTCTTTTGTGTAAATAATTTCTTACATGAAGACTTCAGAATTTTTTTGTGAAATTACTGCCTTTGTGCCTTCATATACCACGGAGCCAAGTTCTTCTGCCATCATGATCAAACTGAAGATTTAATTTTAGAAAAGAACATACATGAAATGTAAGAGCGCTGTGAGCCCTGGGGCTCAGTTTAATGATCTCGACTGATATTGCTGTTTTCGCTACAGTTGTAAAAGGAAAGGTGGGGAGAAAGCTGAGAATAACATTTTTCACATCTCCATTTCCCCTTTCTAGTACTATCACTACTTCACAGATCAGATGGAAAAACATTGTCACTAATTTTAGAAGCTCCAAGCAGTAACTAGAAGTTGTTATTTTAACTTTGGATGACACCAAGCCAACAGCCTGCTCATCTTTATTGAGCGTTTATGCACTACTGGATTCTGGTTGTGAGCCTGGTTTTCGCTGTTGCATAGCTCAATTAGGTTATGTTTCAGGACGTCCATCATGCAGAGAAGACTTCCAGCTGCAGTGAGTCCTGCACATGTTTCTCACAGCAGCATATCATCAATATCCTGCTGTAATTAAGGAATTTACCCCCCATGTCTGTGCAGCACGTTCTCACAGAATCAGGCTGATTCTCAGACTAGATTCAGGGGATTTTCTCTGTGTGTTTGATATTATAATCTGCCTCTTAGCTGCATGGGTTTGTAACCAAGAAGGTCTCACGGCTTTAGTTCAATATTAATTTCAGCTGTGACCTCCAAAAATGTACCAAAGGAATCCTAATAAAATAATTGACAAAATACATGTGCAGCAGTTCATATCAAACTGATATCAGATTAGTTTTTTTTAATTCATTGACAGTGAAACTTTGACTTAGTATAAGGACTCTGGCTCCTCATATGCTGCAGCTTTGAGGTGCACGTGTCCCACTGTAGGAAGGAAATCTAATGCAGCTTCAGGTAAATTATATAAAAAACCTGTGTTCCTCAGATGTGTGCCCATCTAGATTTCCCTACAGCCCAGGACCTACAGAAAGTTAGACTAAATAATCCACTTATCTATGTTATCTGCAGCATGCCCCAGACAGAAGATTGGATGGCACGTTTTTCCTTGTAATTGTGAGAAAATCTTTTCTTTTTTTAGATTATTGAGGGCAGAGATGATATTGGGCTCCAGGTGAAATTTCATAAAACACTCTATTGTCCCCAGATTTTGAATCAGGGTGTCTCTCTTCATCTGCTGCAGTAATATGAAGCTCACAGTCAAGCACCAGTAAAACAGAACTTTGTCATGATTACAACATGTTCATGTGGATGTTCATGCATTCCTCACTGCTGGGACTGAAATTGAAACTGAAGCTTGATTTCATGTCTTAAGAATGAATCTGAATATACCGACTATATACAAACAGCTGTATGGTTATGATAAATTATTTTCTCCAAAAAATTACAAGATAGATGAAGCTTTTATTTTAGCTGATTATGATAAGTGTTGGGTTGGGTTAAACAGTGGTAGTACAAAAGCCAACTTTCAAATGAGTGGAATTTCATTTGTGACTAGAATGAGATTGAAAAGGTGGGTCAGATGAGGAGCTGTAAATTCGGCTGCTATTTTTAGGAAGTAAGGCTCTAGATTATCAGGTCCTGGAGCTGTTTAATTTTTTACAGGTTTGAAGTCTTTGTGGACCTCAGCAACTGTAAGGGAGTGAAACTTAAGGTTTGATTTATAGAAATAAGGGGATCAACACTTAAATTTGTAGGATTTTTGTTAATACTGTCAAATGAATTAAACAAGGACCCAGACGCTACAAAATGCTGGTTAAAGCAATCCAGCATCTCTGCTCTGTCGAAAAGTTTTTGAGTGTTGGTTACAATGCAAGGTGGAAGCTCCGGAGATTTACTAATTTCATGTATGGACCTAATTATCTTCCAAAACTTAATTGGATTATTAAGGTTCTCAGTGGTTTGAGTGAGAAAGTGGTTTGCTTTAGCATTTCTGAAGGCAACTGTACAATAATTGCATAATTGTCTAAATTTGAGCCGTGGATGCAGAGCAGGAGCTAAGAGAAGAGAGAGAAGGAGGAAGTTCAAACCATCTCTTCCGTCGATTATGATGGGCAATGTGAGATTGTTGGGAAACAAGTTGGATGAACTCCAAGCCCTACAAAGGACCCAGCCAGAGTACTGGGCATGCAGTATCATGTGTTTTACTGAGACATGGCTGCAGGATCATATCCCAGACTCCAGCGTCTCTCTGCCGGGCTTTTTAACCATACGAGCAGACAGAGATTTAAAGAGGAGCGGCAAATGTAAAGGAGGTGGACTAGTAGTACTTGTGAACAAAAGATGGTGTAATCCAGGACATGTTACTGTGTCGTCTCTGCAGTCCAGATATTGAACTGTTGGCAATAGGTTTTCGTCCATATTATTTACCCAGAGAGTTCACCAGTGTTATTTTGGCAACAGTATATGTTCCACCTTCCGCTGATGCAGACACTGCATGTGATGCCATCAGCTCAGTTGTTGCTAAGCTACAGACACAAAACCCCAATGCTTTCGTGGCAATTTCTGGTTATTTTAACCATGCTTCACTCTCTGCTACACTTCCAACGTTTCAACAGTTTGTCAGCTGCTCTACCAGAGAAAACAAAACATTGGATTTGTTTTATGCAAATGTCAAGGACTCATACATCTCTACAACAAGACCTCCTCTAGGCAAATCAGATCACAATCTTGTTTTTCTCTGCTCGAAAAATACGCTCCTTGTTCAGAGGCAACCTGTAATAAAGAGGACTGTGAGAAAATGGTCACAGGAAGCTGAAGAAGCTCTGCAAGGTTGCTTTGAGGCTACAGACAGGGACGCACTGTGCCAGCCACATGGAGAGGACATCAATGCCATGACTGAGTGTGTAACTGACTATATAAACTTCTGTGTGGATAACATCATCCCCACCAGAACCGTGAGATGCTTCCCCAATAACAAACCTTGGATCACCAGTGACCTGAAGGACCTGCTTAACAAGAAAAAAAGAGCCTTCAGAGAGGGAGACAGAGACTTATTGAGGAGTTTCCAGAAGCAACTTAAAGTCAAGATAAGAGACAGCAAGGAGGTGTACAAGAAGAAGCTGGAGAGCAAGCTCCAGCAAAAAAAATATCAGAGATGTGTGGTCAGGGATGAAGTAGATCACAGGCTTCAAGCAGAAGGATGATCAGACCGATGGAGGTCTGGACAGAGCCAATGAACTGAACACATTCTTCAATAGGTTCAGTTCAGAAACAAGCTTCGCATCCTCCTCTCCTGCTCACAGCCAAATAGACATCCCATCCTCCTTTGACCCACAGGACCCACAGCTGTCCAGTAACACCTCAAATTTTTTATCTTCCACCTCAGCCATAGACCCTTCTTCCACCACATGTTTGCCTTCAACCATATCAAAAGATGCTGATGCTTCCTTTGCTTCCCCCTTCCACCTGTGTGTCTCAAGAAGTCAGGTGAAGATGCAACTGGAGAGATTGAATCAGAATAAGGCTGCAGGTCCAGATCATGTCAGCCCTAGAGTCCTGAAGGCCTGTGCAGAGCAGCTCTGTGGGATTCTGCAGCACCTCTTCAACCTTAGCCTGGCCCAGAAGAAGGTTCCGGTGTTGTGGAAGACCTCCTGTCTTGTTCCAGTACCAAAGAAAACTCACCCATCAGTCCTCAATGACTATAGACCTGTTGCCCTGACATCTCACATCATGAAGGTCCTAGAGAGACTCCTGTTGGCCCACCTGAGTAAGCAAACAGTAAACCATCAGGACCCCCTTCAGTTTGCTTATCGCTGTGGAGTTGGAGTTGAAGATGCCATCATACTCCTGCTTCAACAAACCCACTGTCATCTGGACAAAGCCAGCAGCACTGTGAGGATCATGTTCTTTGATTTCTCCAGTGCATTTAATACAATCCAACCTGATTTGCTTTGTCAGAAACTCCAGAAGACTCAGGTGGAGGCCTCAACAATCTCCTGGATCAAAGACTACCTGACAAACAGACCACAGTTTGTGAGACTGAAGGGTTGTGAGTCTAACCAGGTAGTCAGCAGCACGGGAGCACCACAGGGAACTGTATTCTCACCATTCCTTTTCACTCTGTACACCTCAGACTTCCAGTACAAGACAGACTCCTGTCATCTGCAGAAATACTCAGATGATTCTGCTGTCGTGGGGTGGATCAGAGATGGACAAGAAGCTGAGTACAGGAAGGTGGTGGACTGCTTTGTGGCATGGTGTGGAAACAATTATCTCATTTTGAACGTGACTAAAACAAAGGAGATGATTGTAGATTTTAAGAGAAACAGGAATAAGTCAAAACCTCGGTGTTCACCAGGACAAGAGACTGGAGTGGAGATGCAACTGTGAAGCCGTCTACAAGAAGGATCAGAGCAGACTGTACTCGTTGAGGAGGCCTTGGACCTTCAGTGTTTGCAGCCAGATGCTGCAGATCTTTTATAAGTCTGTTGTGGAGAGTGTGATCTCTTCTCCATCATCTGCTGGGGAAGCAGCATCAGAGCCAGGAACTTAAAAAAGCTCAACAAGCTGATAAAGAAGGCTGGTTCTGTTCTGATAACTCCTCTGGAACCTCTGGAGATCATTGTGGAAAGACAGATTCTTCATAAAATGAAGAACATTATGGAGAACCCTGAGCATCCTCTTCATGAGACTGTCCTACAACAACAGTGTCTTCAGTCAGAGGCTTCTTCAGATCTGCTGTAAGACGGAGCGCTACAGGAGATCCTTCCTGCCCACAGCCATCAGCATCTACAACGACTCTTTGAAGAAACCTTCATAATATGAGCTACAACAACATTTAATTTCCCTTTGGGATTAATAAAGTATTTTTAAATTGAATTGAATTTAATTTATGTGGGACATTGCTTAGAATCAAGTCAATTAAAGTAGATTTTTCAGGATTTTTGGGATTTGATCTGGAGGGACTGTCCACAATTTGAAAAAGATTTAGCGCATCACAGTGGTCTTTGAACTCATGTTTTACTGGTTGCAATCAGTTCAAATTGAAGTCCCCAGCAACAACAATTTCATTGTATTTCAGCTCTGACAGGAGCTGTATTAAAGAAGTAAAAGCACCGCTGGGAGCTGATGGCATCCTGTAACAGCCAACAACAGTTAGATGAAGATTTTTTGATATTTCTAAATCCCATGCTAAACATTCATACTGCTGAACTACAGATTTAGAGACCAAGACACTCACATGAAACCTATTTTGTATAAAAATTGCAACTGCACTTGCAATTGCACCTCCACACCCCTGGGCTGATCTGCCCTAAAAACATTATAACCCTCAAAATGAATGTCCTTGTCAGCAACAGATTTCTTAAGCCAAGTTAGAGATAGAACCATTATATATCCACATTAGTAGAATGAGCCCAGATTCGGATGAAATCCATTTTGTTAACCAAACTTCACACATTGACATGAAGAAAGCCAGGATCAGATCTTTAAAATGGTGATTTTGAAAAGGTAGACAGGAATTACGGAATCCATAATATAATCCAATGATGCTGCACAAAAATAGCCCAACAACTGCAGCTAGAGGGAGAGCAATATTACCTGGTGCCATTATATATTCAAAACTGCCAAGGGAAAGCAATAAGAATCCATTCTTAGTTATGGATTTGGTCAGCTGGTCTCTCAATGCAATTGATCAAATTTTCTTGAGAAGACAGGGTGAAGGAGAACCCAACTTGTCCGGACGGAACGTTTTCTCTGGATACACAATGGACTCCTGGCAGAAGTGGAGTATTGTGTGTTTGTCGATAATGTCAGTCGAGGATGTGGAAGATGTGTATATAATTGGATGTTTGAAATCAGGATTTCTGCTTTTTGGAGTCAGCGGTTACCTGGCATATCGAGAAATTCGGAGAATGTCAGCAGCTGTTCTGGCCTTTGTAAGGCTGCCTGGCATGTGTGATGGGATCTTCAGAGCGATCAACACTCAGACTGAGATGTTACGTGAGCTGAATCGCAGACTGGATGTGATCCTTACACAGGATCGCAGGCAGGTTGCGGTTCCTGGACTCAGGGGTGAAATGGGATAAATCTTGGAGAAAGTTGTTCGCTCGGATCCGGCAGAAAGACCAGGAATTTGGCTGTTTGGATTCGCCTTTGAGAAGCACCAATGAGACTCTCAAGGCTGACGGAAAATTAAGAGTCAGCCTAACCCAAATAATTATTGTTTTTCTGAATCTGGCTTCCCTGCATGGCCTTGATGGCTGGCTATCTTCAACTTCTCCTGGAAGTTATGTAAACATGACGCTCTGCTCCATCTGCCCCCTCCCTTCCCTGAGGACATCTGTGGAGCTGCTCAGAACTTTGTGGCCGTTTGATGAACATTCCAATGTACCATCAAGGACAATGGCCTCTGTGACAGTGCTTCATGGACTTACTTGCACACACTCACTTGCACACACACATGTTCAAGATAAACATTTGCACCCCCTCACACCACCTTCACCGTTCCCGGCATGATGTTGTTTTGTCAACTTGTTGCTTCTTTGTCCTGAGGTTTTTTTACAATCTCAAACTGTATCCTGCTAAGGATAAAGTGTGAAATATGATTTTTTCCCTCTACTTACCTAATGTGGCCTCTTTTCTCATCTAACAAGGGCAGCGCCTGTGAGTGGGCAGCAAAGCCTCGGTGACCCGTCCCCCCCTTGTCTTGTGTCATGATGTATGTTTGGATGGGTTGTACTGGAATTCTAATCTCCACTTGGGGATCAATAAAGTATCTTTGAATTTGAATTTAATTGAGAAAGAATTCCAGCTCCAGGGTAGCCCGTAGATTCAGTCCAGGTTTTGACGCTGCTACTCAGCGAGGACGTCAGAGAAAACAGGTAGAGCAGCCTGTAAACGATGCATGGATGCTATCATGAGGAAATCCAGCCCATCAGCAGAAAAACAACTTCCCATCACGCCGTGCCAGGAGAACAGATCAAACGATGCTGGCAGCAGAAATAAGGATCTGAGGCATCTAGGCACTCCAAAGTCCATAAGAAGTGCTTTCTTAGTCCCTTGAAATCACGTGATCAAGATCGCGACCCGACACAGTGTATGCTAAGCCGAGTTACCACTATAGCTTAATGCAGAAACACTGACCAGTGTTGATTAAGGGGCAAACTGTCGAGGAATTCAATGATGACACACTTTATAAAAAAAGCTCTTCAATAACTCATGGCCGGTAAAACCGTAGCGTAGAACAGGAATACAAATTACGTTTTTGCTCAAACATCACAAGCATACAGACATCGTGCTGCCATCTTGGTATGTTTATCTGTAGGTACTCTGGTACATTCCAAAAATATGACTGTTAGGTTAATTGGTTTCTTTAAATTGTCCCTTAGGTATAAGTGTGTGCAGAGTTGTTTGTCCTGTGTGTCTGTGTCCAGGGTGCAGCCTGCCTCTTGCTAAATGACAACATGAACCAGTGACCCTGAGAATGATAATGTTAATATTACAGGTTGGAAAATATTTTCAACAAGCATTATAAAGGAGAGGGGTTTAACTAGAAAACATTAGTAGGTCTGCAACAGTCACAACAGACTGCACCTGCCAAAAAAGCCTTATTTTTCTACATGCCTAGGTTAATGTGTAAGCCAGTATTTGGTTACCTGAAAGGCTCATTAGTTCCTCTCATTTTATGATACAGCTACTTTCCATGCTCATAATGAGCATGGAAAGTAAAAAGAGCATTCTTCAGCCTTTCCTAGTGTCTCGGCCACAACGCAATAAGGATTTATCTGTGAGCTACAAACACACTTTGCATATTCTCACCATATCACGCAGAGGCAAACAAAACAAAGATTCAAACTAAAGTAACAACAGATCCTTAACCATACGTGATGCAGCACTTGTTTTACTGACTTCATTGTAGGTTTTTAGCTTATTCAGATTATTTAAATAGAAACCCAAACTAAATATACTGTATTTACAAGACTAATTAATTAAAACCATGTAACACAAGTTTTAAAAAAATCAACCCCAGCAATATATTAAAGTAATGCACACATTATTGAATTAATAATTATTTGACATTACATCTATTAGTAAAATACACCTGCCTGACATTAGTCTTTAGGTGCTGAAAGTATATTTTGGCTTCACTTTAGTAGATTGTACAGTTATTTTAGTAGGACTGGAAATATAGCAGTTTACCTATCTGTAACACAGTCCTTTCACCCACAACTACTACTTTACTTAAATGTTTCACTGTTGCATGCTCATTGACATCTACAAGGGTACTACAGTCAACTGAATCAGAAATTGTGTATTCAATTTTTTCTATATAAAGTATTATGCACTGAACAAGCCTTTAGTCCATTCTGATTTAGACCAATTTCGGCTTTCAATGGTGTAAACTTTGTTTCCATTCAATTATTGAATGTAATAAACTGGATATAAAGAAACAATCTGTGGTGTCTTGAGATAATATCTTTGAATCCAACAGAATTACAGAATAACTCTACTTTATGACTCAAACCGTATATTCCTAAGATTTAGCCAAATGTTTCCTATTTTACCATATTCGATTTTTTTCAACCATGAGACAGCAGTGTCGAGGACTGAAGCCTCTATGTACATGGGTCACACTGCTACACCACCTGCGCCCTGAGACCAACGTTTTTTTTTTATGCATTTGGAGGACAAATCAAGTTTAATAACTTTAATAACAATTTTAATAACCTTTTAAAAGTGATTCTCAGTAAATATTAAAAAACTTTAAGTTTAGGTTAACTTTAAGTGCACAATTGACATACACTGATGGTGGAAAGAAAGTACACATTCTTTTCATTTTACAGGTCTACATATCAGAACATAATCAAAATGATCTGCCATCACCAGGTTCTAAAATTATATAAATAGCCCTCTAATATTTCCATCCACACAACAGATTCCACACACATTATTTGTAAAATAAAGATGACACCAAAAAGGAAAACCTCTGCCTAAAAACTAAGTACACTATTGCAGCTTCAGTTTTCAGATGGTCAAATAGCTGGTGTGGAGCATACAAGCTACACTGCCAAGGTGGAAAGATATTAACAGTGATTCCAGAGAAGCATCTGTCATTGCCTTTCAGTCTTAGGAGTGTGAAGAGGCAATTTCTAAACAATTTAAGTCTGTTGTTCTGCAGTGAAAATGTTTTTTCACAAATGAAAAAAGTTAAAACAGTTGCCAATTTGGTCAGGAATTGACAGTTCACAAAATGTATGTCATGGTCAAAAAATCTAGCAGTTCTAACTCAGACACTACAGGCCTCTGTTAGCATGCCCATCAGTGCTTTAACATTTACCATGTATGATTAAAAAACTGAACAAGTATGGCTTGGTTGGAAGGATTGCCAGAAGAAAACCTTTTGTCTCTAAATGAACATGGCAACATTACCTTGGTTTGCAAAATTGCATCTGGAACAATGAACTCTGGACAGGTGAGAGCACCCTCAATAAACTGAAGCAACATTCAAAAGAGGAGTGAAAAAAAAATCTTTTTAGCTTTAGGTGATTTTTAGAAATGGTTGGTTGTTCACACTTACCAGCAGAAACCTCTGATCTCTGTCGTCCTGTGCTACGGAGGGTCAAATGAAGCCAGCTGTTGCTGATCTGCAGCTCTAGTTTCTGTGGACTTGGGTTGAGTTGAACAGAGAGCAGAAGTCCGTCGGGGTTCCAGGTTCTGAACTGGAAGCGAACAGTGAATTCCCCTGTTGGGGGACCAGCAGATGGGAGCGACAGGAAGCTGCTGCTCGAGCTCAGTAAGGTGCAGGCCACCAGCTGGGGCGGCGAACATGAGAAGGTCACATTGCCCTGCAGAAAAAAGAGATTTACATGAATCTTTAGCAACGTGTCAGCTGAGGACCAAGGCTGCAAATGTGATGTAAAACTATGACCTTTTATTAATTATATGCAAAATCTTTTCCAGCTCTAATTAGTTGGAATCAGTGTAACATTATAATCTTAGAAAATGTATGCCACAAAATGCTATTTAGGAATAAAACCAATAACAAATGAGAACCAAAACTAAATATATTGATTATTTGATATTTCTGGTCAAGACCTTAAAAAAATATGGGAGTAAATCTGCAAATAGTTGTTCTGACCCATATTTTCAAAGTATGAATCAATAAATAAAACATTGTTTTAATAAAAACATTCAGATTTGTGTATAACATTACCCTAACGTCTAACAATATTAAACTGTTAGCAAACAATCATCAGCAGAGTGCAAAAATGTAAATGCAAATGAGGCTGTTAGTTTTTATTCAGCGCCATCCTTATGTGGACACTGAATTGTCCACTTGTGAAATCAAAAACATCCCTCTGGGCTGCAGCTTTTGATCCAATCCAAGTATACATATAATCTTAATAGTGTGTCGGCTGCAGTCAAAATCCAACCAGTCATGACTGCTGAGGTCAGACTCCTATCAGTCCCAGAGCCTGCAGGGCAGCACACAGCAATCACAACTCTCAGACTCTCAATGTGATTCCCTCCCATCAGCCCCGGGGAGATGGTCCCATTGAAATTCCATTACAGCTTCCATCATTCCCGTCTCCTCCACCTCTGCCTCTGTAGTCAGCAAAGGCCTTTAATGCAACAGTTAAAGGCGGTGGGTGTCTCAGATGAGATGTGGCTTGTAGCTTTTCGACCAACCCTTCTGATTGGTGTGGGAGGAGACTCTCAAAATGCACTCAGACTTAATCACAGAGTAGCCAGGTTCACATTGGATGTAATGATTGTTTACTCTCCCTCTGACAATCTTTATTCAACGATTGGATAATCATAAATCATCAGCAAAGGGGGGAAAGTGAAAGCAACAGCACAAGAGCCCAAGTATAGTGCCACCATCAGGCCAGCATTTGAATTGTCTAGAGAAAAAAAAACAAAAAAACATTTCTCTTAGTCTTTGTGTTTGGTGTTAAATGTAAATACATTTAAAGTGCTGAGGAGAAGAAGGTGAACATTAGGCCTGATGAATGTATCCATTACACCGTGTGTAGGTCACCATGTTTCTTTTCATTTCTACTCTTTTTTTTAATTTATAGTATTTTTAAAAAGAAATTCCCACTCTCTATTGTAATTCTGGATGTAGGAGCAGTTCTGCCATCACAACAAAGAAAAAAGCCATAATCTTATAGATTTTCTTCATAGAAATTTAAGGCATACTCTATAGTTACTCATAGAGGAATAATTTGCTTGAGCACCTTCCAGTCTCAAAGAGAAGTGGAGGAAAGAGAGGTGGAGTCAAGTTAAGCAGCTAACGCGACTCCTTAGTATTGGTGTTTAAAAAAACCTGCTGATCCATACTTGTTTTGTCACAAACATTTTAGTATGACCTTGTGTTAAAGTATTTCGCTTTGGTTCCTTCATCTTTTAAAATGCATATATTGCTTTTAGTTACCACAGTTCATGTGCTTCATCAGACGATGGTAGTTTGTGTTGGTAGTTGTAAAATTCCTCGCTAACAGTTTTCTTCAGAAAAGCTCAAAAATGAAAATAATAAAGATTGTACATTTACTGCAGAAGAGGCTGTGGGAAGACTTCTGGCAGTCTAAAGGATTATTGATGTGAGAGGCATTAAAATGTCATGTTGATTCTTAGGCCTAACTGCTGTTAAACAATTTTTCATTCCAGTTTGTCTCTGTTTAACATGACAGATTTCTAATGTCTGTTTACAAATCATTCAATCTTCTAGAGGTAACAGGGTTTGAGCTAAGAGTGAATGAAATTAGAGAAAACAAAGGAAAACATGAAAATGAGATGCTAGGCATGAAAAGGTTCAGTGTTAGAAGCACTACTGCAAAGTAGCTTTTAATGCACTTTATTACTGTGAGATTTTGATCACTTGTAAATCTGTGAGTTTATTCATTTTTCTCTTTACGGTTTCTTGGAGGTTTGTCCTTCATTCTTGTATTTCTTTTTATTTTAGTGGACCTTTATGAAGCACTGCGGCTACTAGTGGTGTGACCAACACTGGCAACATTTATCATGTGACACTTTTCTTAACTCACTGCACTGGCTCCATAATTGTAAACACATAGATTTTAAAATTCTTCTATTGGCCTATAAAGCACTTTGGAGGAAAGCTGTGGGTAAAACATCGAGACAGCAGGAAGAAGAGCTTAGTTGCTGTACGATTTCTTCTAAGTGTTTGCAGTTTATTTGGTGAAATTGGGAAATTTTGTCGAAATCAGTTCTAGTTGGAGACAACATTGGTACTGGAGTTGATGTAGATGTGCTGACTGCCTCTCTGATCTTTTGGGTTTTTTCAGTGAAGAAGTTAACAAATTCATTGCAGGTCCTGGTAGAGTGGAGTTCAGATGCTACAGTTACAGGAGGGTTTGTTAACCTGTCAACCGTGGCAAATAATGCTGGAGCATTGTTAATGTTTTTACTGATGATCTCAGAAAAGAAAGATTCTCTTTCATTTTTCAGCTGTAGGTTATATCTGTATAGTCTCTCTTTATAGATAATATAGTGAACCTGGAGTCCAGTCTTTCTCCACCTGCGTTCAGCTTTTCGACACTCCTTTTTTTCACTTCTGACTGGTGGAGCACTTCTCCATGGAGACACTTTCTTCCCAGAAACAACTTTCACTTTAATTGAAGCAATTGAATCAATGATGTCTGAGATTTTAGAATGAAAGTTATCTACCAGCTCATCTACAGTGTTACAGGGCAAAGTGGAGGTAGAAGAGTAAATCTGGTTAAAGGTTTCAGCAGCACCGTCCTTAAAGATGCGTTTTCTTATCATGTCTCTTTGGCAAACTGAGTCATTGCAGATGATGCTTTCAAAAATAACTGAAAAGTGGTCAGATAGAGCAACATCAGTTACAGACACCTTGGAAATGTTTAGACCCTTAGTGATGATCAAGTCCAAAATATGTCCCTGTTTGTGCGTTTGCTGTTTAACATGTTGAGTCAAACCAACATTTCTAAGAGTGTCACATAGATCTATTGGACTTCTGTCTTCAGGATTGTCCATGTGAATGTTGAAGTCTCCCACAATAATTAAACAGTCATAATAAACACATAACACAGATAAAATAGGATTAAATACACGATAAAAGACAACTGTGACACAAAATAAGCAAATTTCGATGTTAAATTTTGCAAGCCCAGAGTCGCCATATAACGTCAAAGGGGAAGTTTCTGGTCATTCATCGTGTGAACGTCAATGGTAAACTGTTCAGGTAAAAGCCAAGTTGCGTTAAAAACAGTGTTAAAAAGGTGAAATGGTCCATTGCCGGTGGTGGCAGCAATACTACCACAGCAGCCATTACTCTGCACTATTTTCCTGAGGCGAAGAGAATCAGAGCTGGAAAACTGACAAGGGACAGGTGAGCTGGTCCCACCAAGCACAGCTGGTTGTGTTGTGGAGGACTTCTTGTTAAACTGCTTCGAACAAGAAACCTCTGAATTCCTAAGAGAAATTATGTCAGAGATCGGGATATCTCCCAGATGAAGGAGAATGTTGTAGCAAAGTCTATAGCCTCGCCTTTCAGAGCATCTGATGGGAAAAGATCACCAAAGAAAAGGTTGTTGCTGCTGCTGCTAAACGGATCAAGGCTCAGCAGGTAGGAACACTTCCTTGTCACAAAAGTACATTTAGATATCTGCAGTTATTGTGAACAATTTAAAATACGAACTTTTTATTTTATTATTAATAATACAACATTTTTATTGTTAAAACAAGATAAATCACACACACACAATATATTTATATAACTGTTACTCTAAATATTCTAATATAAAGTTTAAAAAAGTGACACCAGGTAGTGTCTTCAGGGCTTGAATCATCCCGCGTGTCTGCTGCTACTGCTCCACGATGCTCACTTCAGTGCTGTATTTACTGTAACCCTGGATTTACACGGTATCTGCTCCAGTCCAGTCTGGTCCGCTCCGCTGTGAAGCCCGGAGGAGCTCCAAGAACCATACGCAGATCACGCAATAAAAGCCAGTGATAAA
The DNA here is from genome assembly GCF_021462225.1 of Girardinichthys multiradiatus. Classification (NCBI taxonomy): domain Eukaryota; kingdom Metazoa; phylum Chordata; class Actinopteri; order Cyprinodontiformes; family Goodeidae; genus Girardinichthys; species Girardinichthys multiradiatus. The sequence goes on from NC_061800.1 coordinate 606,531, forward strand.
TGCGGCAGCAAGTCCGAAAGAACTCATTCTGTGGAAGTTAAACCAGTAAAAGTGCTTCATTTTTCATTTTATGCATCCAGATATTTTCATGTGTTTTGTTCTACAATGGGTGAGTTCACTGAGTGTAGAGAAGCTGTATTTGTTGCTCACTTGGGTGGATTTAATGTTTAATTGCTCGGTTTATAATACCTTAGTAAACCCAGTAACTGATCTAATGTTAACAACTGTACACGTGTATATATAAATATATGTGTGTATTTATTAATATAGCGAGATCTGGTCTGTCTTTAGTGAATTATTTTGAAAATCCGGATGTTGTGCTCGTTTTGTTTCTTGTTGGTGTGCATACGGTATGATTCATGCATGATTCATACTCCAGCCGTGTTCCGGCATTCTGCAAAAATAGACTCCGGTGGAATTAGATGGCCGTCGCAGCACTGGTGCTCTGCCATCTGATGACAGCGGACTTTCTTCTCCTGACTGTTGCGTCTCCCTGTGATAGTGACTGAAATATATCTAAAGAAATATCATATTCTTTGTTGCTGTCTGTGTTGCTGCCATTGTAGCAGCAGTCAGTTTACCTGCAGGGGTTTCCCTTTGACGTCATAAAAGAGCGCAACAAAATCGCAAAGGAGCAGTCTGGAAATGCCTTTTTAGTGAAATTTATGAACCTATATCTCAACAACTGTTCATTTCAGCAGCATGTATTTTCTTTTTGAAATATTTCATTCATATTTTCTTTCCATTAATGTAATTGAATTTATCATAAAAATTTAATGTCACATGCACTTTAAGAATCATGAAGGCCAGACAAGTCAACGAGCTAAAATCTGCTTTTGTAAGCAAAAGTTTTAGAAGTGTTTATCTCATACGGGGCTATCAAGTTCAGGCAAACAGAAAATAGCTTTTTCTTTTCCTGCTGGGTGTCCTTAAACTCTAAGAGTACAAATGACGTTAATCTGCATGTGCAAGGCTGTTCTATCATGGGCATTTATAGAGATTACAATCTGCATTAATTTGACTTTTCTGACCCAAACCACAAAACCCTTGGACTTTTAAGATGATCCTTTCTTTATTTTTTTTTTTTACTCTATTTATTACTCCTACTACTACTTCTATAAATAATAATACTAATAATAATTATAATAATGATAATACTGAACTTGTTAGTGTACATACCCAAAAACAGGGCCTGAAGTGCCCACAGGTTTTACAGCCACTGTATATGAATTTTCACCACAATGTTTGGGTTAATCTCTGAATGTTCTTTTCAGAACCTATTTCCGGTCTGTGGTGTAGACCAACACACATTCCTGAAACAGCATCCTGTGAAATGATACGAAAGTGCTATATATGATTACAAAAATAAATCGTTAACAGATTTTTTTTCTCCAGTTAAATCGCCCACTCTGCAGCTCGCCTACACAAGCTTATTCTCTATCTGTGCTCTATCTCTCTATCATTCCATTGCTTTCCCATTCTTGAAGAGATGCACTCTGCTGTGAGATAAGCTTCACATAGCAAAGTGATATTTCACATTTCTATCTTTATAAAGGCAGTTATGATTCCTTTGAAGAGTAGCAACAATCAGAGATAAAGTTGACAGTATGCTCAAAAACATCATTTGCAAATCTAACCTGAAGTCTGATGTTTGATCATCAACAAAGCCATAACAGCTCCATAAATTGGTCTGAATTTAGTTACAGAACTTGACTTTCAGTATTTTACTTCCAAAAGAGGAAACTTTTCAAAGAGAGGAGTTTTAAAATGATTTGTGATTATGTAAACTAAAGTGTAACTCACCACACTGTGAATCTGTAGCTTGCGTCTCTTTGCCAGGTCTATGATGTTGATTCCATTATAGTAGAGGTTCTCAATGCAGCCATGGAAGTTCTTCCTTAGGAAGGTGCCAGGTTTTCCAGGCAGAGGTATGCCTCCGAAACTCAGCTGTGATGAGGAGACAACAAAAGATAAATTATCCTTAGAAGCACAAACTAATGGGCTCACACATGCTTGTTTTTTGACAATGAAATGAAACTCGCTCTCTGCTCTGCATTGTGTGTGATGTACAGGTGACATGAGTGTAACCTGAATGCCGAACACACACATTCTTACCAGGTTGTGCTTGAACAACTGAGCCAGTTATTCAGCAAGTGAGAAAATATCACCTTCTCACCACAGCATCTGAAGGATACGCTGTGCACTGCTGCTCTGAACCTGATTTCATGGTTCAGTGTGCATAGGCAGGTCAAACTACAGACAGAATACATACTTTCACACATCAGGCATGATTCCACATCTCTGTGCTACAGTGTTAAAGAAACGCCTCTGCTTTTTCAACCCCTGTATTCTCAGTAGGAAATATTCTAACATGGAGGAATTGAACTGGCCTGAAAGGAAACCTGACTTCAGCCCAGAATCAGGGCCTGAGCAGGCAGACTGGTAACAAAGCCCAACAATAGAAACAGCTTGTTTTACACATTTTTTAAACAATCTGTTTAACAAGGAACTCGAATAGTTAAAATCACACCAGAATAATTACACAAAGCTTAATTAATTAACTATAATAATAACTATTAATTCTGGAATTATTTTTCATAATTAGTGAAGGCCTTACATTTCAATGCTAATGGTTTTAAATAAAATTCAAAAAAGCTTCAATTAATTGAAAATTGCAGAAATCCTGCTTAGTAGTAACTATTCACAGTAATCCATACAACTAAAGTCTACTTGTTATTAACGAGTGATTGTGTTATTCAACAGGATTATTCCACCTTTATTCTTTTGTTTGAAATTTCTCATAGTTGTAGTTGGGTATTACAGTGCCATTGTTCTTGTTCTGATCAAGCTGTTCTTTACACTTTAAATGTGACATGGGAGGCTTTGAATTCTTCTTGGTTTTTTTTACAGATCTCATTCTAATATAACAGCGGTACCTGGTACTCTCAAGATTCCCCCACTTTGGTTTTTGTTGCTTCCAAACAGCTGTGGAGCTCTTACTGACAGACTATGGGTGCATTTTACCAGCCAGAAATGTCAAACACAGAAAGTGACTTCAAGCACTGAAGCAAAAGGGTTTCTGTTTACAAGGTCAGAATACAATGGAACAGTCCTTGGATGATGCCAGTATTGTTCAATAACAGCAAAATGTCTTTTTCTAATTTTCAATTTAAAAGGAGTGCTTCCAGCAGTTACACGGAGCACACTTTGTTTACTCCACTGCTGCAAGGCTCCCCTCTGATGCTGCTCATCAGTGTTCTATTCATGATAAGGTTGCCTGCGCCTCTGTAGAGCAATATTTACACAGCTGTTCTATCTTCTGATCAGGTTATTCACTTTGGCTGAGAACTCACCTCATAGTCCACCTCCAGAGACAGTCCTTCCCCACTGGTTTGGAAGTGCTGTGTGTGGGAGTCCACAGTGAGGTTGACCTGCCTGTTGAAGCGCTCGATGTGAGCAGAGTGCCAGTGTTGGTCATCCAGCAGGCTGCCCACAGTAACTGGAACACGACGGCTGCTGAACCTCGACCTGCTATCATCTGAGCAAAAAGGAAGAGAGCAGCAGGAGCTCAGTGAGTTATCAAACATGTTATGATGGGTCTGGTGGGAGAACAGTTTCATCTTATTCAGAATTCCCACTGAATATGGAAAAATGTGATTTAATGAGTATTATTAAAATGTTTTTTTGCTTATTGCATATGTTTTTTGAATAAGTGAATAAAATCATTATTTCAGCCAAATAGTATAAGCAACAGATATTAAACATATCAGTAAAAATACGTAAGTATTCATACCCCTTGAACTTGCCACATATTGTCCCATTACAATCACAAACATCAAAATATTTTATTGGAATTTTATATGAAAGATCAGCACAAAGTGCCATACTATTATGAAGTGGAAAGAAAATTATACATGATTTCTTTTTTTTACAAATAAAAAACTGAAAAGGGCATCATGCAAATGTATTCAGCCCCCCTGAGTCAATACTTTGTGAAACCACCTTTTCAGCTGTAAGTCTTTTAGGGTACGTCTCTACCAGCTTTGCACATCCAGTGACTGACATTTTTGCCCATTCTTTGTAAAACAGCTCCAGGTCGGTCAGATTAGATGGAGAGTGTTTGTAAACTACAGTTTTCAGAACTATCCACAGATTCTCAATTGAGTTTAGGTCTTTTTAGCCAAAAACATCCTCATTGATGTTCATGTTTGTTTTTGTTCACATTTAGCGCTCTCATGAATGAATTAACTCTTTAATGTCTGTGATTTTTTACTTTATATTTTCTGGTATCAAATGACATCTTGATCTCTTGTAATGTACATAGTGGTTGTATTGTGCCAAAAATTGGCATAAAACAACCTCAGTCCACTTCATGTGAAGCTCTCTCAAAATCTTGAATGGATTTTGCTTGACAATCCTCCCAAGGTGGCTGTTATCCCCGTTGAACCTTTTCTTACCACATTTCTCTTTCCACTTAACTTTCTGTGAATATGCTATACTTTTTTACCATATTCTGGGTATTTTGGGTTTTCATTATCTGAAAGCCATAACCACCAAATTACAAGAAATAAAGAGTTGAAATATTTCTCTATCAATCAATACAGTGTATGAGTTTCGCTTTCTGAAATGAGTGACAAAAAATAATAATAAAATGATATCTTTTTCGCAATAGTCTAATAAGCTGTGCTTGTATAGCATTTGAGATTTCTTCAGTTAATACCAGTAAAACAATTTTTTTCAGTTGCCTTAAACAAACTGTTGTTTTTTTGCTTGTTAAAAAACTGTTTAGCTCTGCATTCCTGTATTAAGATTGAACAGTTTGAACAAATATCTTTGGTCTTCTTCTATCTGTTGAATAAAAACCACAAATAAAACATCAACTCAATCATAGAGCAATTCCTGGAAAATACAGCTCTCAAATCCTCTCAATCACTTCCAATCTCTAGCTCAATCTCAGGCAATAATTCTCACAATCACCACAAGGAACAAAAGGAAAGAAAACAAGGGATTTTCATGAGAGATATTAGGAAGGTGCAGTTCACCTAAGTTGAGATAAAGATCCAGCCTTCCTCGGTGCAACTCCAGTGTGATGTAGTCTCCTCTTTGCCCCTCACCGTGCAGTAGGACACCCTCAGCCTGGTAGCTCTTAAAGCGCAGAGAAATAACATCCTTCACTGTTGACATGGATTTCTGGTTGAACCGATACAGCAGTGAGCTTCTGCCATCAAAATCAGCCACATACGATTCTGTGGAAAAATAAGAACCAGTGTGGTAGGGTGTTTTCTGTTAACTGGAAAAATAGGGTTAGGGTTACGGAAACAAAACTGGAGTATTGTACACCAATGACTACAAATGACTACAAATGTGAAAGTTAAATTTTATTGATCTGATTTTAATTATTTTGTTTTCATTTCCTGTCATGTCTACATCTTTGAAGGAGTAGTCAGCTGCCAACTGGGAGGCTATCAGCAAGATTCACCACAGCAAGACCCTAAACACCAGGCTGCCTAGCTGTGTGAATTACAATGTGAGTGTGTGTATTAGTGGTCAGAAATACTAGAACGATCAACATAAATGGCATCAATTTACTGCAGGAAGCAATTGAAATGTAATTTCTTCTTGCTTTTACATAAACGGTCCTACTCGCTCATACACTCCGCTTGCACATACACCATCAGTATAATAAGAAATGTGAAATACTATGACAGTGTATATGAAAGCAAGACACAGAAGGCAGATCTAATGATGCAGTGGTATTTCTCCATTTTTGAAACAGTTTTGTCCCACTATTTGTTCATTCCTGGACTGGGTTTACAAAGCAGGTTGCACTAAATACACATAGGAGCAATCCAACCCATCAAGTGCAATAAATGAAAGCAATTTGCTCCTTTTTTCTTTAATCAGGTCCCAGATGTTCTTTTCTTAGCCAGAAGCAATGGATCCAGAAGTGATGGGAGAAATGTTTCACTTTTTGATTACTTCTTTGATTAATTCCGCCATGACATTTTTGCATTTTCTGAATTTTATGTTTGCATAACATTGACTGTGTTGCTGTAAATGGAATCAACTTTGGCTAGGTTGAGTATGGGGTGAATTTTAATTGGTCAAAATGTTTTGAAAACTGCTGACTCCCACTTTTTTGTCAATATATTGTTCTAAAATAAAAAAAAGATTATTCATTTTGTTTTCATTCCCTGATGAATTTGAAATTTCTTCAAATGTCCTTTTAATTGGTTTTCACTAGGTATATATATATATATATATATATTTTATGTACTGTAAGTATTCAAATTATAATATATAATAATAAAAATACTGGAAAAAATACTGTTGCTCTTAAAAGAATTGTCATGACTATAAATACATTTACTATAAAGTTTATCAAATTCCTCTAAATAAAAAAATATTTAGGTAGCCCTCACTAGAGGGAGTAGTGTAGTAGTTTTGCTTTTGGAGAATGGGGAATTATTTGCTTTGGCTATTATTTGTAGAATTATAGATAAACATGGACAGCTTTTCCCTTTAAATATATGCATTAAGCCTTATTTAAAATGTGGGTCAACTGCATCAGAGCAGAGACATTCTGTTTGCTCTGTGAAACAACATTTTTAGAAAATCTACCTTTAAACACAAATGGAAGCTTGCAAGCATTTACCACGTGCTACCAGCCTGTCTCTATACTTCTAAGCATTTGGACAGAGTTCAGTGTTTATTCTCATCTGACCTGAGCAGGTCCCTTTCACATTTTTGCTGTATTTTCTTCATGGTTTGTTTTGCAAAATGCAAATAGTTTTCTTTCAAAAAAGCATTTTTCTTGCCACATATCTGCTGCAGAGCACTTCAAACAGATTCTCCCACCTGAGCTGCGGATCTTTACATCTCCTTCAAAGTAACTCAAGACCTTGTGGCTGCTCCTCTGATAAAAGTTATCCTTACCTGTCCTGTCAGTTTAGGTGGATGGCCATGTCTTGGTAGGCTTGCAGCAAGGATCGTTTGGTTACAGCTAACAAGGTATACCAAAGATTTAAAAAGCTATAATTTTCAAGCCATTAAAATGTCCATCATACCCCTCCTACTGTTTAAGGTTGCCCAGTGAAGGAGTTGGAAGAAGGACATTTCAATTAACTGCTTCTGCTAAATTTAACTCTTGAATGTTATTCCCAGAGATTTTGCTGTAGTCTTCCACCTCTTTGTAAATCTATTAAAATGATCCAATGTTTTAGCTAAAACTGACTTAAACCCTATTGGAATACTTGTGAAGTAACATAAAGTAATATTTAAATCTTAATATTTCCAAATTTCTTAATTTAATTTAATTTACTGTCATAAGCATAAAAGAGGGCTAACTATCAACACTTTTTTTAATAAAGAATACATGTCATAGACAACGTTATATCTGTAATAATAATATTTAAGCAGGAGAAATGTTTTAATTTTTCTCTTCAGTTTTAATAGTAATTTGATCATATTATATATTGTTGTTTTAAAGGCTTGTCTAAATACAATGATGCTGTGGTATTTTCAGTCCAGGTTATCATTGTTGATACCATGATAATATCATCGGCACTAGAACTTGTTTTTTGTATTTACGAACCACAGGACATGTCATTCTCTCATAGTAAGGTTAAAGCAGAGAAAAGCTCTGCTTGGACCAGCGGCGCTGGAAGAAACTCGGACAAAATTGCACTCAAGAGAGTGGCCTCGATGCTCTGCTGTACCATGTGGCGCTTGGCTATCATAAAACTCCTGACTGTGGTTTGTTCTGATACTGTTCCACAGTGCAGTAATTCTCTGGCTCATCTAGTTAGTGCCGCCTCACAATGCGTGGGTGAGGTGTGCCAGTAAATCCCCATTAAATGTCTTATTGAGGACTGCTCAGAATATAAATGGAAGTGCGCTTGTCCTTTATCAATGTGCACAGCCACACAAGTCTGCTTTTTGCTTCATCACAGTCAGAAGTTTAGGGCTATCTTAATGAATCCTTCGACAATATAAAATAATATTCTGATAAATAAGTGTTACATATATTATTTAAAGAATTACAGCAACTTTCCTTATTTTAAGATAGTTGTATGAAGCAAAGTATTAAGGGTAACACATAGAAGCATGTGAAGCACTTAGAAACACATACACAGATTGCTTTCAGTGCAAACCCTTGCTGTCTGGGCATGAGTCATTACAGGCAGGTGCACAAGAAAAGCAGCTATTTGCATATTTGCTTCAAGGAGCAGCAAGCCGCTGCTACTGTACTGTTACTGCTGCTTCTTCTTCCTGTGTGGCACCTCTGGTGTATGTAACAGTTCAAAATTACATTCATCAACTCACTGAGGGTGGCTAGAGTGTGGAACTTCTATTTGTGGATTTTACTGTCTTTAACACAGCATGTACTTGCAGGACAGTGTGAAAACATCTAAAGATACAATAAAGAGATCATAGTATGGTCTAACTGGTTTAATCTGCATTTGTTTTAGTTTTTGTGCACAAACAGGCGTAAATGAAAAAGCTACAACAGAGTACGTTTTCTCCGACAAAATGTACGATACATTCTGAAATGCCCCATTCATGGCCCTACATATCCATGGTGGCGCTCAATAAACAGATAGCATTAGTGTCAGAAAGCCCTAATGCTATATGCATGGTTTGATATAGCAGCCAGTTAAATACTTTTACGAAATGTTACATAAACCAAAAAAGCTATAAATAATACTTCTGTCACCAGAGTGTCATCAGATTTTCCAATATCAGCAGCTTTCACGTCATTTATGCAGCTTGTGCACCACTGCTACAGCCATCCGGGAGAGGCTCGGAGTAGAGCCGCTGCTTCTCGACATCGAGAGGAGCCAGTTGAGGTGGCTCGGGCATCTATACCGGATGCCTCCTGGACGCCTTCCTCGGGAGGTGTTCCAGGCACGTCCCACCGGCACGTCCCACCGGGAGGAGGCCAAGGACACGCTGGAGGGACTATGTCTCCCGGCTGGCCTGGGAACGCCTTGGGCTCCCCCCGGAGGAGCTGGAAGACGTGTCTGGGGAGAGGGACGTCTGGTCGTCTCTGCTGAGTCTGCTGCCCCCGCAACCCGGTCCCGGATGAAGCGGAAGACGACGAGTACGAGTAGCAAAATAGTTCTTTAAAAAAAAAGGTTTATTTTCACAGCACAAACTAAGTTCTCTGGCGTCGAAGGACTGGTGGCTTGGCTCCTACGTACTCCTCCAAGGCATCCACAATCAGATGAAGATCAGGGACACCTGTGGAAGGAGTACACCTAGCGGCTCAAGGGAGACTTCTGGTGGACAGGATATTCCCAAGCCCCAACAGTACCCCCCCCTCAACGACCGCTTCCACCATGTTGGAAGAGAAGCTATGTAGTCGGTGATCAGAGAACGGTCACAGAGAAAGGACCGGGGAACCCAGGTACGATCCTCAGGGCCCTAACCCTAACCCTGAGAAACATGGAAGGTAGAACAGCCACGGGACTGATGATCTTATCGATCACATAAGGACCAATAAATTGGTGGGACAGCTTCTTGGAAAAGGATTTCAGGGAAATGTTACGAGCAGACAGCCATACCTTCTGTCCTTGGAAGTACACTGGCGCCGGGACGCTGTGTCGATCCGCATAGTGGCGATTTCTGTCTGTAGTGTGCAGCAGCGCTGCCTCGGTGTTGGCCCAAATTCTTCAGCAGTGGCGAATATGGTGTCGTACAGAGCTCACATAAATCTTCTTCCTCATCAGCAGGAAACAGTGGTGGTTGATAACCTTAGGATACCTCAAAAGGGTACAACCCAATGGCAGCAGAAATGTGGGCATTGTGTGCATACTCAATCCAAGGAATGAATTCACTCCAGGTAGTGGGATCAGTGGTAGTTAGGCAGCGTAACATGGATTCCAGCTCCTGATTCATCCTTTCAGTCTGGCCATTAGTTTGGGGATGAAAACCTGATGATAGAGAAACTTGAGCGTTAAGTGCAAGGCAAAACTGCTTCCATACCTGTGAGGTGAATTGTGGGCCACGATCAGGTAGGATTTCTTGTGGAATGCCATGGAGATGGAAAACATGTTTGACCAGTAATTTAGCTGTCTGGAAGGCAGACGGAAGTTTCTTTAAGGCAACCAGATGGCAGGATTTGGAAAACCGCTCCATCACGGTGAGAATAGTGGTCATGCCGTGTGAGGGAGGTAATCCAGTGATGAAATCCAGTGCAATATGTGACCAGGGTCGTTTGGGTATAGGTAATGGTTGAAGTAGCCCAGCAGGAGGCTGATGAGAGGGCTTACTTCAGGCGCAGATGGTACAGGTGCCCACAAACTCCTTAAAATCATTGTGGAGAGTAGGCCACCAGAAGCGGCGGGTTATTAAAGCAATGGTGCAGGGAGAACCCGGATGTGCAGAGAACTTTGAGGCATGAAACCACTGAATCAAATGGGAATGAACAGACGGGGGGACAAAAGTCTTATTTGGGGGACAGTTGCTGGGACCAGGGTCATTTCGTGAGGTTAGGGTTGTGAGGTTGTCAATCTCCCAGGTTAAAGCGCCGATCTTGCAGCTAGGTGGTAAGAACGTGTTAGTAGCATCATCAGAAACATCAGGAGAGAATTGACAGGACAGAGCATCTGGCTTTACATTCTTTGATCCAGGATGGTAAGAAATAGTGAGATTAAACCTTGAAAAGAATAGGGACCACCGGGACTGTCGAGGGTTCAGTCTCTTAGCTGACTGGAGATACGACAGGTTTTTGTGATCTGTCCAGACCAGTACTGGTTGTGTGGAGCCCTCCAGCCAGTGACGCCACTCCTCCAGGGCAAGCTTGATAGCCAAGAGTTCACGGTCGCCTACATCATAATTCCTTTCAGTAGAGGTCAATCTGTGGGAAAAATAGGCACAAGGGTGGAGTTTAGCATCAACTTCAGAATGTTGGGACAATACAGCTCCCACCCCGATTCTGAGGCATCTACCTCCAGGATGAACAGCTTAGACGGGTCAGGTTGTTGCAGAATGGGTGCCTGAGCAAACCTCTCTTTTAAGGCATTGAAAGCTGCATTGGCTTCGGGAGACCAAGTGAAGGTTAACTTAGCAGAGGTGAGGTCAGTTAGAGGAGCAGCAATATGACTGAAGTTCCTGATAAAGCGACGGTAAAAATTAGCAAAACCCAGGAATCATTGCAGTTGCTTTCTGGAATCAGGTACGGGCCACTCTAGAGCTGCTTTAATCTTAGCAGGGTCTGGACACAACTGACCACTCTTCAGGACAAATCCTAAGAAGGACACAGTGGACTGGTGAAATTCACATTTTTCTGCTTTTATGTATAATCTGTTTTCTAATAGTCGTTGTAGTACCAGGCGGACGTGGGTCTGATGTTCGGCCAGATCTTTGGAAAAAATGTGTATATAGTCGAAATATACGAAAACAAAAATATTCAGGAAGTCGCGTAGCATGTCATTCACCAAAGCCTGAAAGACTGCTGAAGCATTGCAAAGACCAAAAGGCATTACCAAATACTCAAAGTGACCTAAGGGTGTCGTGAAAGCTGTTTTCCACTCATCCCCCTCTCTAATGCGTACCAGATCGTATGCGTTGCGTAAGTCTAGTTTGGTAAAAATAGTTGCCCCTTGGACAGGTTCAAAGGAGGCTGACAAAAGAGGAAGAGGGTATTTGTTCTTGGTAGTGATTGCATTTAAACCCCTATAATCTATACACGGCCGCAGAGACCCATCTTTCTAACTAACAAAGAAAAAATCTGCCCCTAACGGCGAAGAGGAGTGTCTGACTAGACCAGCAGCTAGAGACTTGGTAATATACTCTTCTAAAGCTTGACGTTCTGGATGTGAAATGGGATATAACCTGCTGGTGGGTAAGGGTGCTCCAGGGAGCAGGACAATGGCACAATCATAGGGTCGGTGTGGCGATAAGGATAGGGCTTTTTGTTTGCAAAATACCTCTCTTAGGTCGTGATAAACAGTAGGAACATCAGTCAACTCACAGGGGTCTGCCTCCTTGTGAACCACCAATGCAGCAGCTGGGGGAACGACTGACTGCAAACAGGAGGAAAGACAAAATGAAGAACAGGAGTGGAGTTTGGACCTGGACCAGTCCAAATGCGGATTATGCCCCTTCAACCAGCTAAATCCCAACACGATGGCTGATTGAGAGATGGGGAAAACATAAAAAGAAATGGGCTCACGGTGATTACCTGAGAGTCCTAGTTGAATGGGTCGTGTCCGGTGTGTGATACGGACCAAGTCTTTTCCATCCAAGGCAGTTACTCTAAACGGTGTGGAGAGTACTTCGGTAGGCAGTCCTAATCGGTCCACTAGCCCACAATTAATCGGGTCCTGTTCACAGCCAGAGTCTATGAGGGCTGACAGATCATAGGTGGAATCCGGCAACAAAATCTTAGCAGGCAGGACTAAATGGGGAGTTGCGGAAGCAGAGTCTTGGTCCGTCGGGCTCCTCGACATCACTGACGGACCCGATCTTTTGGTTGAACAGGGCAGGTGACTAGAAAATGCTCAGGCGAGCCACAGTACAGACAGAGATGTTCATTCAGCTCAAATTCTTCTCCTTTCTCTGATACGGTTGTCAATCTGTATGGCTAGGGCGATAAACTCATTTAAAGGTTCAGGTTCATCCAAAACTGCCAACTCATCTTTCAAAGGTTCATTTAATGCATGAAAAAATACTGCCTTTAAAGCGCTGAAATCCCAGCCAGACGCTGCCGCCAAGGTACGAAAATCAACTGAAAATTCAGCAACAGATTTAGTGCCTTGCTTTAAGCTCCATAAGTGGCGTGATAAGCCAGTTTTATCAGTTTCCTTGGAAAAGGTAAGTTTAAATTCATCGATGAAGTCTACAGTAAGAACAACCAAAACTGGAGGGATCATGAAATCTAGCCTCAGCCCACTTTAAAGCCTTTCCGGATAGCAAACCCAGGATATAAGAGATCTTGGCATTGTCATGAAGAAACGAATGAGGACATCGGTAGAAAACCAAAAAACACTGTAACAGGAAAGCCACCACATCCTACCTCACCCGAGAACTTTTCTGGGTTGGGAGAGGTGACGTCACAATGGGTAATCGACTGAGGCATCTGTGGGGCCGCAGCGCCTCCTGCTGGCATGGGGATAGGAACAGCGGCAGGCTGTAAGTGCTGAATGAGCCCCTGCATCTGCCCAGCCATCTGTTCCAAACGCTGATTAGAAATTGCAAGCTGATCATGAAGCTACCTGAGCATGGTGTCATGTGACTGGATTAGTTGGTGCTGATCTACCAACTCTCTCCTGAGTGAGTCTGCTTGGTCTTGTTGGCCAGATTGTTCTGCCATCACTTTAGGTAAATGTCTGACCCACATGCAAAACCTCACTCAGGAGCAAAATAGTTCCTTAGAAAAAAAGGTTTATTTTCCCAGCACAAACTAAGTTCAGGTCTTTCTCAGGTCAGTCAACCACGGGAGGGCACAAAGGCTTCTTGGCTTCTCTGGAGAGAGAGAGAGAAGTTACTCCGGGAAGGTCTTTTTAGAAACTGTGTAAAAAGCCTCTTGCTTACTGGGTTCCTGTCAGGTAGACAGCTCACGGAGGTTACAGTGGAGGTTGGGAATCCGGGAATCCAGGGGTCTTAGGGAGCCAAACCAGACAGCCAAAAATGAAAAAGATCCAAGGTCAAACAGTTGGTATGAAATACAGGTTAGAACACGGTTCCGGATAAGTGGATATGCCCACACCTCACAGGTACTAAAAAGAAGCAGGGAAAAACAGGTACTGGTTAGAACACACAGTAGTGTCAAGCAAGAATTACTTCAGCTAGGGATTTACCACATGGGCAAAACACTCTGGCGTCGAAGGACTGGTGGCTTGGCTCCTACGTACTCCTCCAAGGCATCTACAATCAGAAGAAGATCAGGGACACCTGTGGAAGGAGTACACCTAGCAGCTCGAGGGAGACTTCTGGTGGACAGGATATTCCCAAGCCCCAACATCTTTACTATGCTAAAACAATCCAACTAAACTACCAAGCAGAATTCAAGAATACGGAAGACCAATAAGTCAATCAACGTATGTTGACAACCATGGCCAATAAAGTGATGCAACATTACCATTCAATGTTATTTATGTTTTAGAACCAAGGATTATCTTGAAGAGTCTGGAAATGAAGTTAAATTAGTCTTGGAACTCGTACTCGTCGTCTTCCGCTTTATCCGGGACCGGGTCGCGGGGGCAGCAGACTCAACAGAGACGCCCAGACGTCCCTCTCTCCAGACACCTCCTCCAGTTCCTCCAGGGGGAGCCCAAGGCGTTCCCAGGCCAGCCGAGAGACATAGTCCCTCCAGCGTGTCCTGGGCCGTCCCCTGGGCCTCCTCCCGGTGGGACGTGCCTGGAACACCTCCCAAGGAAGGCGTCCAGGAGGCATCCGGTATAGATGCCCGAGCCACCTCAACTGGCTCCTCTCGATGAGGAGGAGCGGCGGCTCTACTCCGAGCCCCTCCCGGATGGCCGAGCTCCTCACCCTATCTCTAAGGGAGTGCCCGGCCACCCTACGGAGGAAGCTCATTTCAGCCACTTGTATCCGGGATCTCGTTCTTTCGGTCATGACCAAAGTTCATGGCCATAAGTGAGGGTAGGAACGTAGACCGACCAGTAAATTGAGAGCTTTGCTTTTCGGCTCAGCTCTCTCTTCACCACAACTGACCGGCACAGTGCCCCCATTACTGTGGCAGTCGCACCGATCCGTCTGTCGATCTCCCGCTCCATTCTTCCCTCACTCGTGAACAAGACCCCGAGATACTTAAACTCCTCCACTTGAGGCAGGAACTCCCCTCCAACCTGAAGAGGACAAGCCACCCTTGTCCGGTCGAGTACCATGGCCTCGGACTTGGAGGAGCTGATCCTCATCCCAGCCGCTTCACACTCGGCTGCGAACCGCCACAGCGCATGCTGTAGGTCTTGGCTAGAGGGGGCCAGCAGGACCACGTCATCTGCAAAAAGAAGAGACGAAATCCACTGGTCCCCAAACCCGACCCCCTCTGGCACTTGGCTGTGTCTAGAAATCCTGTCCATAAAAGTTATGAACAGGACCGGTGACAAAGGGCAGCCCTGCCGGAGTCCAAAATGCACTGGGAACAGGTCCGACTTAGTGCCGGCAATGCGGACCAAACTCCTGCTCCACTCGTACAAGGACCGGATGGCCCCTAGTAAAGGGCCCCCGATTCCATACTCCTGGAGCACCCCCCACAGGGCATCACGAGGGACACAGTCGAATGCCTTCTCCAGGTCCACAAAACACATGTGAACCGGTTGGGCAAACTCCCATGAACCCTCGAGCACCCTGTAGAGGGTGTAGAACTGGTCCAGTGTTCCACGGCCGGGACGAAAACCACACTGCTCCTCCTGAAGCAGAGGTTTGATTATCGGTCGGACTCTCCTCTCCAATACCCTGGCGTAGGCCTTACCAGGGAGGCTGAGGAGTGTGATCCCCCTGTAGTTGGAACACACCCTCCGGCCACCACCCCAGTCTGCCAGTCCAGAGGCACTGTCCCTGACCGCCACGCAATGTTGAAGAGACGTGTCAACCATGACAGCCCTACAACATCCAGAGACTTGAGGTACTCAGGGCGGATCTCATCCACCCCCGAAGCCTTGCCACCGCGGAGCTTTTTAACCACCTCGGTGACTTCAGCCTGGGTGATGAAAGAAGTCCGACCCCGATTCCCCAGCCTCTGTTTCCACCACGGAATGCGTGATGGCAGGATTGAGGAGATCCTCGAAGTACTCCTTCCACCGCCCGATAATGTCCTCAGTCTAGGTCAGCAGTCTCCCGCCCCCACTATAAACAGTGTTGGCGAAGCACTGCTTCCCCCTCCTGAGGCGACGGAACGGTTTGCCAAATCGCTTCGAGGCCAACCGGTAGTCCTTCTCCATGGCCTCACACCGAACTCCTCCCAGGCCCGTGTTTTTGCCTCTGCCACAGCCCGGGCCGCAGCACGCTTGGCCTCAACGGTACCCGTCAGACGCCTCAGGAGTCCCACAAGCCAACCACACCGATAGACTCCTTCTTCAGCTTAACAGCATCCCTTACTGCCGGTGTCCACCACCGGGTTCTGGGATTGCCGCCGCGACAGGCACCGCAGACCTTACGGCCACAGCTACGGGCAGCAGCATCGACAATAGATGCGGAGAACATGGTCCACTCAGACTCTATGTCTCCAACATTCCCCGGGATCTGGTCGAAGCAGGTGGGAGTTGAATACATCCCTGGCCGAGGGCTCCGCCAGACGTTCCCAGCAGACCCTCACTATGCGCTTGGACCTGCCAAGTCTGATCGGCTTTCTCCTCCTCCAGCGGATCCAACTCACCACCAGGTGGTGATCAGTGGACAGCTCAGCCCGTCTCTTCACCCGAGTGTCCAAAACATGCGGCCGAAGATCTGATGATACGACAAACAAAGTCGATCATCGACCTCGCTGCCTAGGGTGTCCTGGTGCCAAGTCCACTCACCTTATGTTTGAACATGGTGTTCAGTTATGGACAATCCGTGACTAGCACAGAAGTCCAATAACAAAACACCACTCGGATTCAGATCGGGGAGGCCATTCCTCCCTATCACGCCTCTCCAGGTGTCACTGTCGTTCCCCACGTGGGCGTGAAGTCCCCCAGCAGAATAATGGAGTCCCCGGAGGGGCACTATCAGCCAGCACCCCCGACAGGGACCGGCCAAGAAGGTCCGGTACTCTGCACTGCCACTCGGCCCGTAGGCTGAAATGATAGTCAGAGACCTCTCCCCAACCCGAAGGCGCAGGGATACGACTCTCTCATCCACTGGGGTAAACCCCAACACGAGACGGCTGAGCTGGGGGGCAACAAGCAAACCCACACCAGCCCGTGGGCCACTCCATAGTAGAACAGAGTCCAACCCCTCTCAAGGAGACGGGTTCCAGAGCCTTGGAACTAACTTAGGCAATTATTGGTATACCTAAAACAATATTAAATAAAACAATATTTTAAAGAATGATTTGCTGAATAAAATCAACCTTCTGGATGACTAATTCTCAATAGTGTTTAATTAGCTGACTTTATTTTGTACAATAATATTTAAAGAAATATTACTGAGGAAATATTAAAATAATATTTAAGGAAATATTAATTTAAATAAGAACCAAACCTCACTGGATAAATGGGTGTTAATGGGGTTTAATTTGTTATCATGTGTAGTAAAATAATATTTAGGGACATATTATTTCCTAGACTGGCAACTAACAACCTTTCTGGGTAAATATTCTTCCGCTGACTCATAAAGTGGGCGAGCACGTGTTCTTAGCCGTTAGCAGTTAAAGCTAACAAAGGAAGCTTATAGCTGGTTACCAGAATCAAACACAAACCTTTAAAATACCACTAATGAAACGGTTGAAATGCATAAGTGAAAACGAACATTAGTTTGATTATTTCATTCTGAACTAATCTTCTCTGCCCAAACACTACCTCTTACGTGAACCGTGCTGAAGAGGAGTTGTCTTAGGTGTTGAAGAAACATCAACGTGTGGGTAAACAAAGGGTTAACTTGCAGCTAACCTCTGTAGCTGGCCTGGCCGAACCGTACAACAAAGGCATGTTCGGCTCCTTGAATGGCCGCGATGCGGCGGGGTAGCTCTCGCTACCTGGACGTGCATGCAGGAAGGCATGCGATGCGGTCCTGGGCTCCTTTTCCAGGCCGTGAGGGATATCCGCTGTGATTAGGGCTGCTTCTTGACGCCTCAGAAGAAAAGTAACGCTTCTCTCATTACAACCTTTATATGAATGAATGCCGGACACTTGAAAAGTAAATCATTACTTAACTTTGTTGCATGTGATTGTAGTTACTTTTGAATCCAAGTTGAAGAGTCATGTCTGCCGGCCAGGAAGGAGACATACGCGCGTGTGATGCCTCTCCTGTCCGGCTCCCGCCTTGAATCCGCATGGAAAGGGGTCTGTTTGTTGGAACACGAGGTTTTATTCAAACAGTGACATCACGGGAAGTCCGCTGTTACTCCTGTTCCTGGCTGAGTTAGAAGTAAGTACCTGTGATTTATTTTGAAAATTCCAGAAAAGGTCAAACCTTTAAATGTTGTAATCCATGGCTGGACCCAACAATATCTTTCATTTTCTCGTTTAGACCTGTATAAGAAACGTTTTTCAAATCCTCACCATACATGGCAAGACAGGAAACAGTGTGACAGAAGTTTAAGACTTATAAGGTCAAACAATGTACTAAAAAAGGAATATTAGAAATGCTCTTCTTTGTTCAACACAGGAAGATTTCTTTATGAAGCTACAGTGAGTGTCGTCTACATGAAGGGACTGTATAAAAGGCACCATCATACATGGTGATAACACAACTGGTTACTAAAGGACCTCCACTCAAACATAATTGTAGTCCGATGCAGTGCTGTCCCTCCCCCACCTGCTCTGAGACTATAGGCAGACTAATTAAGCAGCTAAAATCAGAATGACACCAATGTAAAAAATTATGCGTAATAAGCCCTTAAAAAACACCTCATTTAGTGAAGGTTTGTTCCATATTTATGCTTCAACCAAGTTAAAATACATAAAAAAATGTTACAGATAATACAAAAACTAATAATAATAGTAATATGTAATTTATAATATGTATGAAAATAAATCTGCCAAACACATGGATCATTAAAGACTCTGGACTTCAGCACAACAGGAAATGGTACACTGAGCTTGCTGGTACTGATGCTCTTCTAACACATTCGAGACTCTTGCCCGAAATACTAAAACACAGCAGGTCATCTGAGAACCACCATTACAATTAAACTTACAATCATATTCAGTAAATTAGAATATGTGTTTGTTCCACTGAGGCATATTTGTCAAATTAAAAGTACCTTTTAAAAACAGCAACCTTGAAGCAGTTTATCTCTCTCTCTCTCTCTCTCTCTCTCTCTCTCTCTCTCTCTCTCTCTCTCTCTCTCTCTCTCGATAGACAGACAGACAGACAGACAGACAGACAGACAGACAGATAGATAGATAGATAGATAGATAGATAGATAGATAGATAGATAGATAGATAGATAGATAGATAGATAGATAGATAGATAGATAGATAGATAGATAGATAGATAGATAGATAGATAGATAGATAGATAGATAGATAGATAGATAGATAGATAGATAGATAGATAGATAGATATGTCTATATATATACCACTTCAAACACCTTACAATAAAGAGGAAATGTTTTTTATTACTATCCATCAAGGGTGAAAAATTGTACAAATCTAAGCAGGAGGTGAAACTACATAGTGCTGAGTGCTTTAAAGTGTATGATGAACCACAAGGTGTTGGTTACTCACTGTAGGAACATCCAAACACCTCCACTCTCAGGCCCATCCACCCGCTGGGGTTCCAGTCAAGAGGGACAAAGCGCAAGAAACGTGTCTTCACAGGGTGGGACAACTTGTTCTGGACGACAGTCTCTGAATTCACATTCCCGTCAAACCTCTGCAGGAAGAGGGAGGACAGAGTAGGTTTTATACAGAACAAGCCACCAATGGTCTACTTAGATCTGGTGAGGGTAGTAAAAGTGTCTCCAGAGTGGAGAAATGTATATCTCCTGAGCACATTGAACAGAAGCAGAGTGAAAACCTAAATCCCTCAGCAACCAAGAAAAACATAATATAAGCAGGGCCAAGGCAAGGCCAATGTCTGTTTCTGTTTCTTGAATAAACTATCTGATGTAAAGTGATAAGAATAATGGTGTGTTGAGAAATGTGAGAATATCCATTCTAACAGCACCATGAGAGGTGGTGGAGAAATGACCATTGAGGCAGCCTGAGGCAAACTAAGGGCTCTCATATCATGTTTTTCTCCCCACAGAGCTAAAAGCAAAGACCAGTACAACGATGATATGTCATTCTTTTTTGCTTTTTTCCATCCCTTGCTGACTTCCAGTCTGCACCAGACAATGCCAGAGGACATAAACAGTGAAACGGACTCAAAGATGGGGGCTAGAACAGAGAAAAACAACCTCTCCTCTAAAATGACTGATTACCAGCTCCACCATAACCGATTTCTGGGCAGGTGACATATCAAATCAATAAGCACGAAAAAGAACCAAGATGATAGATCTTTGACAGATAGGCTTCAGGCTTTTAGAAATGGTTCAACACATTCAGACAGGAAAAATCATTCAGCTTGCTTTTGGCAACAAGAGAACACAACGGGAAAGACCATGGAATGACCATTGGATGCTTGCAGAGAGCTGTGGAACAGAGGCATCATTAAATGCACCAGGACCCAGCTTCTTGCTGGATAATCAAAGCAGCGGCAGAGTGCTGTAGCTGATTTATGCCACTGCTTTCACCATTTTGAGCCATGGCCTGAGTGCAGCCTGGTGGCAGTGTCTTAAAACAGGAAGAGCTGAGCTTATTACAACACCCACTAAAATTTACATCAGCACAGGAGGGATTAACTAATGGCAAATGGTCTTTCTTATGTGGTTAATGTGTGTGCATTACCTCAGCTCCGCTGTGGAATGCCTCTGAAGGAAATTAACCAGGCTAAAGAGAATGTCATTAAGATGTACAGTATGAAGGATGGAAACAATTGGATCAATGTTTTGATGAAAACAGCCTACTGTGGATGTTAAACTGAGCTGCAGTTATAACACTAATTTAATTTAACTGCTGTTAGGTACTTAAAAGCTTGTATTATAGCACTGAAAATTAGAAATCAAATCCCAAGAATTTTCAAATCAACTATTCATCCACAAGGATAAGTAAAATGGGAAGTTGAAGGAAAATAGGCATTCTGAGCAATAATTTATGAGTAAGAAATTGTGAAGCAGGAGGAGGATGAGGCTGATTTTCTCTTTGAGGACCCACTGCTGGGCCAACACGCCTGAATGACTTCTCAGCATTCAGCCAAATTCTACAGAATGCTGCAGATGACCTAATTATTTGATTCAGTTGTGTTGAAGGACACTCGCCCTCAAGAACTGGAGTTTAAAACCTCTGGACCATTGGATGTGCTATGACCCTACAGCACTGAGGATGCAGGAAATACACCGTAAGCTCTGCATGTTTCCTATGAATTCTTGCTCCATCCCAGCTGATGACATCAGCTTTTCTTACTTGACCTACTCAAAGTTACCGTCTACAGTTCTCTATATTGTGCAGATCTAGTGGGCAATTTATCAGCTCCTAGGGTTGTTAAAGAGTTGTGGACAAATAAATACTAACAAATATAAATTGTAGAACTTTATAGTGTTATATAAATTGCATGCATCCATGCCATAACATTTAGCTAAACATGCCTGATCACAGCTGCAGAGAATACTCTACACAGATCAACCAAACTGGACTTTGTCTTAGTTCACTGGTCTTAAAATTACAGTGTATGAAAAAGTATAACATTAAAACCTAATTTAAATTAATATTCAATCCCTCTGCTGAACAAATTCTGTTTTAATTCCACCACAATGAATTAGTTATACTCTTTTTGCAAAGCAGATCTTTCTACACAGAAGAGCAGTCTAATTTACTACCATGAAAATCACACAGATTAGGTATTCTTCAGAGGGAGAAAAAGAAGAACAATGTTTAGTACTCTATTATTGAAGAAACGTTTTCTCATAATGCAAGAACAGGAAAAACTGCATAAAATCCCATTTTCCAAAACATGTAATCATGATGAAATCAGGTTAAAATAATAATAAACACTAGGTTGTGTTTTCCTGGATGGGTAAAATGCCTGAAAATAATGCTGCGATTTTTAGCTTCATAGTGGCAGTTGTGATTACTGACATCTCCAATATTAAAAGTCAGTAATGTTCCTTTAAAAACCACATAAATTTGAGCACATTTATTCAGTCAAGGAAAAAGACTCTATTTAACAATTATTGAAAACTAACAATCCCCATAAACAAATGCACTAAAGCAAACATTTTTTTTTAGTTGATCAGAATTTGTAGGAACCTCTAATTAGCAAACTATAACTTTCTGTTTAAATGGAGTATTAATATGATATGACACAGAGGCCCAATTATTTTAGACAATTATCACTAGGCTGGAGGAAAACAAAAAAACATCTAGATGATGACCTGTTAGGCATGTTAAGATCCCAAGTTTATACGTGTAAAATTTGCTATATGCTGTTTCAGGTCACTAATTAAAACACATTATATAGATTAAATACGCAGACTGATCGAAATCAATATTCATTCATTAAAATTTTTGTCCTGAGACCTAAATCCTGCAGTTAAACATGGCGGTCAGGTGAACAGAAGATACTCTAGAGGATCTCAAGAGAACCTCTTGGAATGGCCCTCTCTAGGTATTCGCAAACCTTGTAAAATATCAAAGGACAATACTAAATACCATCTTGTTGATAAAAGCAGGTTGTACAAAGTATTGACACCTGAGGTACCAGTGAGAGTGACAATGGTAAATTCTGTTATTGGTCTAAACATGGTATATTTTCCCCTGTGATGGCCAAACCCATGGACAGACTATATTTAAGTCGGTAACTCCCTTATGCATTATTGTTCATTTAAACACAACACCATTTTAGTTTGCAATAAAATGTTTATTGGTCAGTTTAAATACATTTGTTCTATTTGTAAGCGCGCACATTTAGTTTTTACTTATTTACTTATGTATGAACCATGGGTTATGAACCCATTTAACTAAACATGCCTGATCAGATGCTAGTCAGGGCTGAGCACACTTAAACACAATGGACTGATTGGACTGCACCACCAGTTCCTGCTGGAGGGGGGGCTTGGAGTTTTTTGGTGAAACAAGCTTTTCCATGTAAGTGAAAATTTGCATTTAAAGTTTAAGACTTTTGTTTTCTATTTTTTGGTGTTTAGTTTATTGACAAACTTAGCTGTACTGTGGTGTAGTTAGTGATTGTATTCTCTTTATATATATATATACTCCTCCACTTGAGGCAGGAACTCCCCTCCAACCCGAAGAGGACGAGCCACCCTTTTTCGGTCGAGAACCATGGCCTCGGAATTGGAGGAGCTGATCCTCACCCAGCCGCTTCACACTTGGCTGCGAAATGCCCCAGCGCACGCTGTAGGTCTTGGCTAGAGGGCGCCAGCAGGACCATGTCATCTAAAAAATCCACTGGTTCCCAAACCAGACCCTCCGGCCATTGGCTGCGCCTAGAAATCCTGTCCATGAAAGTTACGAATAGGACCGGTGACAGAGGGCAGCCCTGCCGGAGTCCAACATGCACCGGGAACAGGTCCGGCAGGCCAGCAATGCTAACCAAACTCCTGCTTTGCTTGTACAGAGACCGGAGGGCCCCTAGTAAAGGGCCACCAATTCCATACTCCTGGAGCACACCCCCACAGGGCATCATGAGGGACACAGTCAAATGCTTTCTCCAGGTCCACAAAACACATGTGGACCGGTTGGGCAAACTCCCATGAACCCTCGAGTACCCTGTAGAGGGTATAGAGCTGGTCCAGTGTTCCACGGCCGGGACGAAAACCACACTGCTCCTCCTGAAGCTGAGGTTCGACTATCGGCCGGACTCTCCTCTTTTCATCATTTTATTTAAGAATATTTTGTGTATGACTCGGCGCTAATGGTGTAGGGGTTAGGCGCGCGACCAGGAGGCTGTGGGCTGTGGTCCTCGATGTGGCTGTCCTGGGTTCGAGTCCCAGACCCGGCGACCTTTGCCGAAAGTCTTGTGAATTGAACTGAACTGAATTGAACTGAGACTATCACAGAGCAGGTGCATTTATACGGAGACTTGATTACACACAGGTGTATTCTATTTATCATCATCAGTCATTTGGGACAACATTGGATCATTCAGAGATCCTCACTGACCTTCTGGAGTGAGTTTGCTGCACTGAAAGTAAAGGGGCCGAATAATTTTGCACGCGCCACTTTTGAGTTTTTTATTTGGTAAAAAGGTTTGACACATTCAATAAATTTTATTCCACTTCACGATCAGGTACTGTCTCGAAGTAAGAAAGGTTATTGTGACCAGTCCAGACCAGGTACTATCTTGAAGTAAGAGAGGTTATTGTGACCAGTCCAGACTACAATGGGGTGAGTTATGCCCTTCAGCCAATGTTGCCATTCTTCCAGGGTCAGTTTAATGGCCAGGAGTTCTAACCCTCCAACGTAGCTCCTTTTAGGAGGAGAGAATGTTTAGAGAAAAACACACAGGGATGGAGCTTACTCTCTGATGAGGATCTTTGTGAAAGCACAACTCCAACCCCTGTGTCAGTAGCATGCACCTCTGGGACAAACTGATCTTTAGAATCTGGGTGGATGAAAATGAGGGCTGAAAAAATCTTTAGTTATAACAGCCGATTCAGCTTCATTAAGTGGTTAAAGCCCTGATCTTAAACCTATAGAAAATCTGCACTGACATTGAAAGTAAATAAGTAAGTATTTATGTTGCACCTTTTACAGAGGAGAGTATAAACATTTAAAGAACCACAAATTCATACACGACTAAAATGACAAATAGCAAAATGAATGAAACTAATTATTAGAAACTAAACGCCTGGTTGAATAGGAATGTCTTCCGCTGTGTTATAAATGAGTCCAGACTCTGAAGACAACAAAAACCTGGTCCTTGGGAGTATCAGTAGATTTTGGTTTGAGGACCTGAGGGCTCAGGTTGAAGTATGTGGCCTTAACTATTCAGGAGGAGCTTGACCATGCAGGGCCCTGACAGTTAAAGAGGAACAAAACCCCAAATAAACTTTTTTAGCAGATAAACTGTATAAACCTGGCCTTAAGTGTGCTATCTTTATGTTACTGTGTTATTGTTTTAAATTTCATGTAAACTTGTTTAATTCTGCAATTATTGTCCTAAAACCCTCTTAGTGCTGACCTCTTTGGGTTGAACGGTGGTTACTGCAGTTGGATTTTTCTATTGGTTTGATAGGTACAGCTTGGTTCATGCTTATGTCACAGCCCCCGTGTTTGGGTATAAAATCATCTCAATCCAACATGCCCCCATAGCGATTCAGGAGTTGGAATTGGTTCTCCACTGCCTAGGTAGCGCCGACTTCAGGCATTGCTGAGTCAGAGCCTTGAGCCAGTGGCTTGAACTGATAAGGCTCAGGCCTGCTGGGCTCCAGAAAGCCTCTCTACAGGTCCTTATCAAAATATTAGCATATTGTGATAAAGTTAATTATTTTCCATAATGTCATGATGACAATTTAACATTCATATATTTTAGATTCTTTGCACACTAACTGAAATATTTCAGGTCTTTTATTGTCTTAATACGGATGATTTTGGCATACAGCTCATGAAAACCCAAAATTCCTTTCTCACAAAATTAGCATATCATTAAAAGGGTCTCTAAACGAGCTATGAACCTAATCATCTGAATCAACGAGTTAACTCTAAACACCTGCAAAAGATTCCTGAGGCCTTTAAAACTCCCAGCCTGGTTCATCACTCAAAACCCCAATCATGGGTAAGACTGCCGACCTGACTGCTGTCCAGAAGGCCACTATTGACACCCTCAAGCAAGAGGGTAAGACACAGAAAAACATTTCTGAACGAATAGGCTGTTCCCAGAGTGCTGTATCAAGGCACCTCAGTGGGAAGTCTGTGGGAAGGAAAAAGTGTGGCAGAAAACGCTGCACAACGAGAAGAGGTGACCGGACCCTGAGGAAGATTGTGGAGAAGGGCCGATTCCAGACCTTGGGGGACCTGCGGAAGCAGTGGACTGAGTCTGGAGTGGAAACATCCAGAGCCACCGTGCACAGGCGTGTGCAGGAAATGGGCTACAGGTGCCGCATTCCCCAGGTCAAGCCACTTTTGAACCAGAAACAGCGGCAGAAGCGCCTGATCTGGGCTACAGAGAAGCAGCACCGGACTGTTGCTCAGTGGTCCAAAGTACTTCTTTCGGATGAAAGCAAATTCTGCATGTCATTCGGAAATCAAGGTGCCAGAGTCTGGAGGAAGACTGGGGAGAAGGAAAAGCCAAAATGCCAGAAGTCCAGTGTCAAGTACCCACAGTCAGTGATGGTCTGGGGTGCCGTGTCAGCTGCTGGTGTTGGTCCACTGTGTTTTATCAAGGGCAGGGTCAATGCAGCTAGCTATCAGGAGATTTTGGAGCACTTCATGCTTCCATCTGCTGAAAAGCTTTATGGAGATGAAGATTTCATTTTTCAGCACGACCTGGCACCTGCTCACAGTGCCAAAACCACTGGTAAATGGTTTACTGACCATGGTATCACTGTGCTCAATTGGCCTGCCAACTCTCCTGACCTGAACCCCATAGAGAATCTGTGGGATATTGTGAAGAGAACGTTGAGACTCAAGACCCAACACTCTGGATGAGCTAAAGGCCGCTATCGAAGCATCCTGGGCCTCCACATCAGACCTCAGCAGTGCCACAGGCTGATTGCCTCCATGCCAAGCGCCGCATGGAAGCAGTCAGTTCTGCAAAGGATCCCCACCAAGTATTGAGTGCCATAACGGTACTGATTATTGAAGGTTGACGTTTGTTGTATTAAAAACACTTTTCTTTCTTGGGTCAGATGAAATATGCTAATTTTGGAGATAGGAATTTTGGGTTTTCATGAGCTGTATGCAAAATCATCCGTATTAGACAATAAAAGACCTGAATATTTCAGTTAGTGTGCAATGAATCTAAAATATATGAATGTTAAATTTTCATCATTACATTATGGAAAATAATGAACTTTATCACAATATGCTAATATTTTGAGAAGGACCTGTAGACGATTTGGTGATGAGAGGGTGAAAAATCCTCAACTTCAAAAGATCTATCTGTGGCAAAACTACCAGCGTCGATATGCACACTCTTAATGTCAGTCAGTCATTTTCTACTGCTTATTCCATAGTGGGTCGCGGGGGAGCTGGTGCCTATCTCCAGCAGTCTATGGGCGAGAGACAAGGTACACCCTGGACAGGTCGCCAGTCCATCGCAGGGCAACACACAAACAACCATGCACACACTCATTCATCTAAGGGCAATTTAGAGAGACCAGTTAACCTAACAGGCATGTCTTTGGACTGTGGGAGGAAGCCAGAGTACCCAGTGAGAACCCACACATGCATGGGGAGAACATGCAAACTCCATGCAGAAAGACCCCCGGATGGGAATTGAACCCAGGACCTTCTTGCTGCAAGGCAACAGTGATACCAACTGCACCACCATGCAGCCCAAATCTACCAGCGTCGACATGCACACTCTTAATGTTTTAATGTGAAATTAAGCTGGCTGCCACTTTTCCTCGTCATCCTGATCACACCCCCGCTTAACCCCCTGCGCTCAACCCCACACTTTGCACCGCCCACTTTGGTGGGATTTTTCAAAATTGGTCTGGGGGCGGAGTAATTCTTTTACATGCGGTTTACTTCCACTTGAAGGTCAGGATTTTAAAGTGAACTCAAAATGAAACAGGTGACAAGTGCAACAGCATTGAAATACAGAAATATACTGAAGTAATTGTATGTGCTCTCTTTGATAGCCACTAAAGGAGCTATAACCATTAATGTTTATTTTCTTTCCTATAGAAAGCAGTACTGGATCAGTGCTTCTGTGTTCTGCTTCTTTGTTCTCTTTGTGTCTCTGCTCTGTTCTCTCAAAGCCCCAGGCGATCGTGGCAGATGGCTGCTCACACTGAGCCTGGTTCTGGTTCTGCTGGAGGTTTCTTCCTGTTAAAAGGGAGTTTTCCTCTCCACTATAGCTACATGCATGCTCAGTATGAGGGATTGCTGCAAAGTCAACGCCAGTGACTGTCCACTGTCACTACATGCTCGTTCAGGAGGAGGGAATGCTGCAAGTCACTGACTGGATGCAATCTGCTGGGTTTCCTTAGATAGAAAAACGTTTTTAAACTAAATCTGACTGCACTGTTTTATAGTTAGGGTTCATCGGGATGTATGTACCTAACTCGAAATCTGTATGATTTGACTGAATTGACTTTGTAAAATGCCTTGAGACGACATGTGCCGTGAATTGGCGCTATACAAATAAAACTGAATTGAATTAATTTGAATTGAATTGAACTGAACTGAATGTAAGAATGCTGATATACTGTCAAACGAGGCTAATTTTTAACACAGCAAGCTGTCTCCATCTTCCATTGAGAATTTCTTCTGAAACAAGCAAAACTGCAAATTAAAACGTGTTTATGCATGTCCACACTGCACACAAAAACACTCGATAATACTGTAAAGACCACGTTACACTAAACAAACGGCAACTGGTGTTATAAAATAGGTTTTATATGTAGATCACTACACACTGCATCCCTGCTAAATTGTCCACATTCTTGTTATTTGATCCTCATTATTAAGTTCATAGTATCTGGATCTGAGCCATATACCCTCTAATTGACTCGGCACTCTACTTACTCACATAACAACGCTCAGATGTACGTCATCCAGAGTTATTTGTATTCTAAAGACATCCCACCATAGAAGCAGCTCAGTAGCCACTCTGATGTTTATGTGGAAAATGTTGCAGCAGAGCTTGCTGTGGTAACATGTGGGAGATGAAGTGTAGTCTGTAAATAAGGACTTGAGGGTTCAAAAAATGTTCCAAAGAGCCAGAGGAGCAGGGTCAGTCCCTATCCACCAAAACAGCCTCACCCTGTGGTGACTTCATTATTTCTATTTATGTTGCTGTCACTGTGGAACAGTTCCTCCCTGTTAATTAAGACTCTTTATGCTTCCTCTCCAGTGATGAGCTCCCTTGTGTCAGTTTTTTTTTTTTGCATACCAAACAAGCACATACGTTTATTTTAATCAATTCACTTGGGGACAAGTTTTGCTGCTGGCACTGCCGACACTACAGTATGTTCTAGAAGGTTAGTGGGAAGTTAAACAGCCAGAGGCATTACCACGTTAAGAAACACAACAAGAGCAAAACCATGCTGAGAGAGGAAATACTTTAGTGATCCCTGATCGTCAGTCTGTCACCTGCAAGTCTCTTAACTCCATTGACAGTCTCAGATATTTCTTCAGTCTAAGCACATAATAGGGAACCTTTCCTGTTTTCCTCATGGTGTTTTGGTTGAAGCTGTGTTACTCATTATTCACAATCCTTGAAGTTTTCACTTCTTTAGCACAATATAAACACAAAATTCAATGTATGCCTTTGGGGTTTTATGTGATAAAACAACACAAAGTACTTCATGATACTGAAATGGAAGGAATTGACACAGGGGCTTTTCAAACTTTGCTTCAAATTGAAATCTAAAATGCTGTGGCATGCATTTGTGTTCAAATCCTTGAGTCGATACTCTGTACTCCAATTACAACTGCAAATCTTCTGAGCTATGTTTCTATCAGCTTTGTACATCTAAAGATAGAAACATTTGACCAATGTTCTTTGCTAAAAGCTGGAGCTCAGTCAGATTGGATGGAGAGTGTTTGTGAAAAATGTTTCATTTATGCCAGACCTAGTGGCATAGGGCAGTATGTAGCACTGTAAAGAGTCTAATATCTGTGTCCCAACTGCAAGCATAGATGTTTTATTGTTCTGTGATGAAACCATAGAAAAACCTGCTATCTAAGCTTAGCTCACTTACTTGTTGGTTATAACAACAAGCCACTGTAATATCTGCACTATTTTTGGCAATTGCACAATAGAACCACCTGGCCTCATACACAAAATAAAACAAAAACACCAATGAAACTGTTGATTGATGGTTATGTGTGCTGGTACCGATGCCCGGTACCTGGAAATCGGTATCTGTTCTCAATGGTACAAATGTTGATGACCTTCAATTCTTCCATTCTTTTTTTTTTCTGCAGTCTGAAAACTTGGATTGCTCACTTCCTCTTGGGGGCCATCTCAACTTTGGTCTAAATGAAGAATTAGACAGGCTGAGCACAACTGGGACTCAGCGCAGTTGGCAATCAATAAATCTAGTTAAACAGTACATGAGTGATTACGGACTTTCTGATGCATGGCATCCTCTTCATCCAAACCCACCCCAGCTAACTGTGGTTTTGGAAACTCTTTCATTAACTGGTTAAAATTATTATACAGTTCCCCGGTGGCATGTATCAGGACAAATAACCAAACATCTTCCATCTTCTATTTTCAGAGGGACACCAGGCAGGGATGCCCACTTTCTTCCTTATTTATTTGTGATTTTGCTACCACTAGTGGCAGCAATCCGGCAAGCTAAAGATATTAAAGGCATAAAATGCATGAATATCTGAATACCTGGAAAATATATTTGGAGAACTTCAGTTCATCCCATTTAACAGATTAATTATACAATATGGGATGGACAAGAATACATTTTTAGAATATCAAGAAATTAAATCTATAATAAAACATAAATTTAGGCTTAAAAACTTTGGGTTACAAATGCCATCAATTGTACTAGAGTTCCTAAAACTCACGCACTATTGTTATGTACACCCTATCAGAGGTTCTGGTGCCTGATATGTGAAGACTTCTGAAAGTGTCTGAGACGTAGTATTTCACCTTCTCCCTCAGTTTGCTTGTTGGGGGTCTATGGGTTTGGGGTTGCTGGGGGTCTGGCGCCAGGGGCTGTGGCCCCAACTGGGGTGGGGCTTTTGTAGCTCTTGGGGGCGGCATGTGGTGGCTGCAGGCGATGCTTCTGGGGAGCCTGTGTAGGCAGACATAGGTTACTGCCCTGGTGGCCGTGCTGCTCCTGGGTGGGTCTGGGCTGGGCTTGGGGGCTCTGCGTTCCTGGGGCGTGTTGCCCCCGAGCTGGGGTCCTGACTGGGCCAGGAGGGCTTGGGTGCATCGGTGGGTGTAGGGGTGTAGGGGGTACCATTTTGGGTGTACCATTTTCTATGGTTGACACAGGCAATCCATAATGAAACAAAATCCTCTCTGGGACACAGAACCTGTCTGTTAACATTATGATAGGTGAACATCGCTATTCTCAGAGTCTGTGTGTGTGTGTGTGTGTATATGGTGTACGTTTCATGGCTTCGGTGTTTCTCAGTTGGTGCTGGAGGTTCTCAGGTGTGCTGGAAGACAGGTGTGACCTATCTACTGATTACATGGAGGAGTACTTAAGCGGGAAGCTGTCAGTACTTCGATGCCAGAGTGTTTGCCTTAGTGGTAACAAGCTCAGCCTCTCCTGATTTTTGCTTCGTTTCATGTGCTCTTAGTAACTCTTGAGTTTGTTCCCTCGCAGGTTTTTGCCTGAGGCTTTGTGTACTTTGCTGAGTTCTGACTTCATTCCGGAGGTTCTCTGAACAATCTGGATAATTATCTACTGAGTACTGGATCAAACATCTTGTGGATTTCTCTGCCTACCGTCTGTACCTCTTGGACACGGATCAAGCTGGCAGCTTCTTGCTTCCTTCAACCCCAGGAGCAAGGCATAAGCGTACCCTGTTCCTCCCTCCTTAGCAATCATTGGCACCTGTGCTTCAACTGGTTTGCACCTAACCAGCAACTGAGAAGACAACTGGACAACCCCACTTCACAAGCTAAGACTCTGAATCCCTCTACCCCTGGTGGTTCAAGCAACAGCAATTTAGTAAGCCATTTCTCAGATCACTAAAATCAGTTACAATATATTGTTCGTTTATTCACCAGTTCCTTCTCCTTTCTTCCCATACAGTTGGAGTTTCCAGTTCTTATGCCTTATTACTTCGCTGACAATAAAACATGTTAAAACATTACTTCTGAATGTTTTCTGTATGTGGGTCAAAACTGTGTTGAAAATGACAGCTATATTATACTTGGATGTTATTGTTTGAACAGATGAATGTGGCACCTTCAGGCATCTGGAGATAGACATTCTCTGCCTGATATCTTGAGTTATTTCTCTGGATTTTCCCATGATATCACACAAAGAAGCACAGTGTTTGAGGTGTTATATTTAAATAGACCCACAAGTGATCCTTCATTTAACTAAGAAAGCCATGAAATCGTCATCTTAGCCTTCCCAAATTGTTTAAAGACATAGGAATTTGGTGTATATAAATGTTAAAAAAGTTAATAAAATGATGTCTCTGTTTTCTTGTAGGAAATAGGAGTAAATTTGATAACCCTAACTGACCTTAAATATGCAATGATTAGGGTGATGTCAGAAATTAGAACAAATGGTCTGCTTGTTTTATGCAGTGTATGTGAATATCTGGTTTCAACTGTATTTGAAGAAAATAGCATTTTATTGAGGTTAAAGGTTGGATGTTTTAAGGGCTTTGAATTTATTTTCTCAGTTTGCTTTATCCTGATTATCCAGCACTATACCGTGACACCCTCTGATCATGTGTTGTACAATTAAACTTAATGTTTCTGTAAAAACTTACATGCTTGTTTTGTCTCTTACATTCCTGACAGTGCTAACCTCATCATTACCCCCTACCTCTCCTCTTTATGTGAGCAATATCTTAAAAAAAACACAACTGAATATTATTTCCTCTGAATGAAAACATGTATAGTGTGGAGCAGCAGGGAATGTTTGAGAATGTCTAAGAAACATACATCTGTTTTTCAAACCTTTGACCGTTTGGTTTCTGCAGTTTAAATAAATCCTTTGGAAATAGCAGTGCCTGCTTTAACCAAAGACCCTGTATGATGTGTGCAATATCCTTCTGAGGTTATTAACTGTATGGTCTCTGCAAAAATCCATGGATTCGAAGACAGATGTGTTTTAACAGGAAATTTATATAATTCTTCATTACCCTTACAAAGCCTTATTTAATAATCTCTTTTTAATGCAGCAGTATAATAAATGTGTGAAACAAATTCTTCTTCTTGGGGGGTATTTAAACATTAACTTTCATGCATGTTAACGA